>NW_023425515.1:147261669-147814169 GCF_014108245.1 Pipistrellus kuhlii
GTACACAAAATTAAGGCCAAGAAATCTATGGCATTTCTATACACCAACAGTGAACTTACAGAAACAGAGACTAAAAAAGCAATTCCATTTACCATCGCACCAAAAAATTAAGATACCTAGGAATAAACTTAACTAAGGAAGTAAAGGACCTATATTTGGAAAACTACACGACACTGAAAAAAGAGATAGAGGAAGATGTAAACAGATGGAAGAACATACCATGTTCATAGATTGGTAGAATCAACATCATCAAAATGTCCATACTTCTCAAAGCAATCTATAGGTTCAATGCATTCCCCATTAAAATACCAATGGCATATTTCACTGACCTAGAAAGAACTCTCCAAAAGTTCATTTGGAACAATAAAAGACCCTGAATAGCCACAGCAATCCTGAGAAAGAAGAGTAAAGTAGGAGGGATCTCAATACCAGACTTCAAGCTGTATTACAAAGCCACTGTTCTCAAAACAGCCTGGTACTGGCACAAGAACAGACATATAGATCAATGGAATAGAATCGAGAACCCAGATCTCAACCCAAATCACTATGCTCAATTAATATTTGACAAAGGAGGCACAAATATATAATGGAGTCAAGACAGTCTCTTCAATAAGTGGTGTTGGGAAAATTGGACAGATACATGCAAAAGAATGAAACTAGATCACCAACTTACACCATACACAAAAATAAACTCAAAATGGATATAGGACTTAAACATAAGACAGGAAACCATAAAAATACTAGAGGCATCAACAGGCAGCAAAATCTCAGACATATGCCAAAAGAACTTCTTCGCTGATACTGCCCCTAGGGCAATGGAAGCTAAAGAGAAAATAAACAAATGGGACTACATCAAAATAAAAAGCTTTTTACAGCAAAAGAAACCATCAACAAAACAACAAGAAAGCCCACTGTACAGGAGAACATATTTGCAAATGTTATCACTGATAAAGGTTTAATCTCCAACATCGACAGACAGCTTATACAACTAAATAAAAGGAAAATGAATGATCCAATTAAAAAATGGGCAATGGACCTAAATAGAATATTTTCAAAAGAAGACAGAAGGAAAACCAAGAGATGCATGAAAACATGCTCAAAGTCACTAATTATCCGAGAGATGCAAATCAAAACAACAATGTGGTACCATCTCACACCTGTCAGAATGGCCAACATCAACAAATCAACAAAGAACAAGTGTTGGCCAGGTTGCGGAGAAAAAGGAACTCTCGTGCACTGCTGGTGGGAATGCAGACTGGTGCAGCCACTGTGGAGAACAGTATGAAATTTCCTCAAAAAACTGAAAATTGAACTCCCATTTGACCCAGTAATCCCACTCCTAGGAATATATCCCAAGAATCTAGAAACATCAGTCAGAAAGGATATATGCACCGCTATGTTCATAGCAGCACAATCTACAATAGCTAGGATTTCGAAACAGCCTAGGTGCCCATCAGCAGATGATTGGATCAAAAAACTATGGCATATCTACACAATGGAATACTATGCTGCCATAAAAAAGAAGGAATTCTCATCATCTGCAGCAACCTGGATGGTATTGGAGAACATCATGCTGAGAGAAATAAGCCAGTCAATGAAAGAGAAACACCACATGACCTACTCATTTATGGATAATAAAGAACATTATAAACTGATGAACCAAAAGATAGATATAGAGACAGTAAAGCAAAAAGCAGACTGTCAAATTACAGCGGGGAGGGGAGGGAGATCTGGGGAAGATAAGAGATCAACCGAAGGACTTATATACATGCATATAAGTACAACCAATGGACACAAAACTCTTGGAAGGGCAGGTCTGTATTGGGGGGGGGGGGGGGCAATGTAAAATATGTACACAGATAATAATTTAATAAAAAATAAAATTTCAAAAATATGGGGCTTCAATTTAAGAATAATTCGTCCTAGCCCTAGCTGGTTTAGCTCAGTGGATAGAGGGTTGGCCTATGAACCCAAGGGCCCCAGGTTTGATTTCAGGCAAGGGCATGGATCTCATCAGTATGTTTCTCTGTCTTTTTATCTTTCTTCCACTCTCTCTAAAAATCAATAGAAAAGTATCCTCGGGTGAGGATTTAAAAAAAAAGAACAATTATTTCCTCCAGTTCTTTTTCACTGCCCTCCTATCATGACATTTTTTTTTTTTAATTTTTTTTTTTTTGGTCCACATTCCTCCTATAGATCTGCCTTCCTGAATTTTTACTCTGTCCTGCACCCTAGTCTTTTATTTATTACTTGTTTTTCACTCATTAAATTATATATATTGTGCTTCTCATTATATTTAATCCTCACAACAGCTAAAAAAGGTCAATCTATTACCATACTTATTTGCAGATGAAAAAGACAAAACTCAGAATTGCTCAAGTTAGCATAGCTATTAAGTGGTAGAGCCACAAATTCAGGTGGTCTGATTCCAGAAGCCAGGCTCTTAGCACAGAGGGCTGCTGCAAATAATTATAAGGAAAACTTGAATCTGTAGCCTAGGTAAGGCAGATATGTTTTAATGAAAATCTAAGTTGCATGTATTTTAAAAATACCCCATTGTTGCAAATTATCTATAATGGATCTGGGAAGAAAACATCACTGTTGGAACATATGAAGTAGTGAACTTCCATTACTATGACAGAAGCTTTTTTTCTGACAAGATTAAGGAGATGAGCTGGCATGACATATATCTGCTTACTTACTAAAGTTTTTAAAGAGTGTTTGCAGCCTTTGTTCTTACTTTTCATAGCAGCTGCATTATCATACCATTTGTTGCTAATTTTTTTCAGTTGTTAGTTACCATTTTCCATACTTGTTTCATTTTTTTAAATTTAAAGTCACAAAATTTGGATGGTTTTCAATGGGCAAAAAATGTTAAAAATTATTCATCTAATTGGTTTTTTTTGTTTGTTTGTTTTGTTCTGTTAAGGCACAATAATTACTAATTAATTGGTTTTGTTCCAGTTTAGAAAAATGATTAATATTGGGTGTCTTTTTGTCAGTTTTGTTTACCACTTCATTTCACATATATTTTCCCATTAACAGTTAGTTCTTTTTAAACTATTCTACATATGTCGCATTTTCTTTCTTTATTTTGACATTTTCCCAACTGTTCTTGTAAATATGGATCAAATTTAGCAATTTGAAGAAAGACAGTCTTTATTATGATCTCTGAAGGACAAATGTCTTTCACTTAAAAAATGTAATAATACCAATTACTTTTGTTAAGCTCTTCAAAAAAGAAAACTAAGTATTCTTTCTTAACTGTTATTCAAGACATTAGTATAGAGGCATTTGATTTACTTATAATTCAAGTAAATATAAATTTCTTGTTCTCTAAGAATCTTCACAACTTTCAAGGGTTCTTATATACATCTGGTCTGGAAACTCATTTGTTGTAAGCAATGACTGTCTTGTTAAAAATAGCTTAAACCGAACAACAGGTACAACCTTTTAGTCTTGGAATAGACAGAGCCAGGATCTGAAACAGTTTTATCACTTTAGTTTATTTTCAGAATATCTATTTAGATCACGTTATTTTCTATTTTATGTTTGTTTAATTCTCTTTAAAATTACCAGAAACAATTTCAAAACAAACTATTTTATTGAAGTGTTGAATGATAGTATTTTTCAGTGGAGCAGTCCATATTGAAAGATGACAATATTAACACTTTCAGTTCTTAGTCTTATTTCCTACACTCAAATGTATGCCAGTCTCCTAAATCACTCCTTTCCTTTTCTAAGGTAACCCATGTGAGTCTTCATCCATTTTTACCATTTTCCACTGACTCTAGGATGAACCAAAGAGGAGGCTTTGGCCTACAGATCTCAAAAAACACTCCAGGGCATGTGCAAACTCTCCACAAATAGAATATTACCTTTAAAGGCAGGAAGGATGCTTGTTGGAACTACCTACACATATAACAAGAAATAGCATCCGTTCTCAGTTATAGCACAGTATGAATCCTTAAATAAGCCTGCCTATCTTTCCTTGAATTAGGCAAATTACACCTCCTTGGAGCCTTGCACGTTCTTCTTATGGTTCTCTCTTAGTTTACAAAACAATGTTTTGTGATCACAGTTCTAATAGGGAACTTGTGATGTTTTTAGCCAAGGTATCCTTACTCCCCAGAGAAGGCTGAGCTATTATCATCTTATTTAGTCATCACAACTAATTGAAATGCATAGAATTTTTACCTCTGCCATTCATTTGAGAAAAATAAGGTTTAAGAATAAATATAAACTTTACATATCCACATAGCTTGTAAGTGGCAGAGCTAGTAATAAAATTCACAGCTAACTAACTTTAAACTTCATACTTTTATCCAGTGATGTATAAGAGACACTTTGTAGTAACTCATGAAAGCCAATTGCTAAATTATTGGAACTTTTTTTAAATTGGTTGTTAAATATAGCCATTGGTAAAAACAAATTATATAAATTTATACTTACATAAATTATTTAAACACAAAGGTAAATAAGTAGTCAAAACACATTAACTTCTCATGATTTAACTACCTTATTATCAATGCTCTTGATTTTATGTATATCTTGTTATACTTCATGGTAGAAACACTAAATAATGGTGGGCTACTGCACATATTTTTCCAATTCATTGTTTTATAAAGTCATATTCCTAATTTGACAGTGGACATGATGGAAATATTTATACTATGGAAATTAGCATCACTGAAATCAGGGCTTCCCTCTGAAGCAGGAATTTAAAGGGAAGATAGTGAGCTTTGGGGATTTTTTAGAATTAAGGTCCATGGGAAAAACACAGGGCCTGAGACTGGGAGAAGGTACATTTCCATAACACAAGGAAGCCAGGAGCAGTTATATGTCCATAAGACAAGGGGGCAGCAACATTTGTATTTACATAAGACAAGGGAACTGGAAGTAGCCAAGAAAGTTCTATGTTTACAGAATAAAGAGAAGGAAGCCCTTTATCCAGAAGGAGAGGAAGGAAGCCCAAAGAAAACAATAAGGAAGGAGTGGGGGAGATCCTTACCTGTCCCCTGTAAGGTTCAACCTTTGAGCTCAGGAGTTACTATAGTAACCAGTCTAAGGGAATAGTGACCAATCAGAGGGGATATCAAGGCACCAGTATATCAAGGGGCTCGTTCCCTCTCCCCATGTGGGAGTCTGTACTTGTTCTTCAATAAATCTCCATATTTGCTATACCACTTTCTGTCCCTGGATCCATTCTTCGATTCTGGCAGACAAAGTGAAAGACCCCCAAAGGGAGACCCTCACTCTGTCCCACCGACCGACGGCGACCCCAATCAACCGCAGGAGGCGTCACTTGATGCAAACAGCAAGAGGCTTTATTCCAGCGCGCTGGGGCTCAACTCGTAGCCCACGCAGGAGCAGAGGAGTCGAGCCCCGAGCAGAAAATCTCACAAGTTTATAAAGGCAAAAACCACACATCAGGAGGGGTTACACACAGAGGGGAGAGGAGGAGAACAAAGGCCGTTAGGACATTCCAAAGGGGTCTGGACTCAATGATAACAGGTTTTATGATAGTGCTTAAGCTTAGTTAACAGTCCCATCTGGTAATCTTCTATTCTGTTTTTCTTAATTGTTAGAGTCCTGTGTTGCTTTGTTAGCCCTTAGCTCGGGGCTGTTTCCTGGAACAGTCTTAAAGGTTATGTTCCCATCACTAGCTAGGGACCTTGGGGGTTGAGGTAAAACAGACAAGTTTTAGACATTTTATTCTTTCAAAAGAATCTCGGTTGCAGTCCAAAAATTTGCTATACCTCAATTCCCTGACTCCACCACGGCTGGTAGTCAAATATTTACCATTGCACCCTTATCTTAACTATTATACTATATTCTACCCTTAAACAGTGATTATTTCTCTTTCTAAGGAAATGTTATAACATAACCTATATGTTAAATAATTAGTGTTATCAGTGCCATGTAATCCTGTACCCCTTTAAACTAAAGATTTTACTTATCTTTAAATATTCCACACATTGTGGACTAGGGTAGGTATATAAATGTTCTACATCATACAGTAATAGAAAAAGGACAAAATCCAATATCCTCAGACTTCTAGATGCCCAATATATTAAATTCATCACTTATTTAACAAGTATCAATGAAATGATGGATCATTGTTCGTCTTAAATGACCTTTCTGAGCAAAGGAAGAAATTTAATATTTGGAAAAGGAAATGAAAAATACAAAAGATAGAACTTCTTTTTTAGACTACTGACAGCAAAAGATACATATAAAATAATTTTAAATAAATTCTTTGCCTGCAGAAAATTTAGATTTTAAGTAAGAAGTATAATAACTAGGGGGAATTTGGGCAAAAAGAACCTCTGGTTTCCACTGCATTGTGTATTGTGTATCTTATTTTGAATATATCAATAGTTATAAGAGTCACAAGAGCCAAAATTTTTATTCTCAATTCCCATTTGAATTTAACACAGTTTATTTTGCATAATTAAGTCATGCTAATATGTGTCTAGTGAAATAAAATGAATTATTCTCTTCTATTAATGCTATACTATACTGTTGTTTAAAGATATTTATGAAATAATTATAAATTTTTAGAACTTGATATACATGAGATACTGCAATAGCCAAGTAGTTAGTAATATATTCTAAGCTTTCCTCTAAATCACAAGTTTCCAGAAAACTACAGGCACACATGAAAAGCAAAAGATAATATAAAATTAGAAATAGCTTCATTACAGGTGAATCTTTGACACCGTTCCTTTTTCTCCAATATAGAGTAGATAGAAAGTATAGAATAACAACTCAGAAACTAAAAGTTTAGCTTAGGTTATTTTTTAAATTGGCCTTATTGGATGATAGGTCCAATTTTGAAAGTTTCATAGAACCATAAAATTAGGACTACTGTCAGGAGGAATCATTTAGTTTACCTCATTAGGCAGGAATATATCTATACTAGTATTCTCTAAAGTTCCACAAGAAGGTAATAAATATTACCTGAAAAGTGGATTAGTCAAATAAGCTTGAGAAGGACTGATATTTTTTATTTTATTTACTTATTTATTTTTTACAATTCCCTGTTCATGCAGGAACCTTCTCTAGCTTCTGGGAACCACTCTCTCCACTTGACCTTTTAGGTCCTAGGAAGGTAAATCCCAACTATAGTTAGCCATGGGGTATTGTACCATCTTTTTTGGTGTTCCCAAATGCGGAACCAAAACCTAACATTGTCACTGGAGATAAAATGTAAAAAGGGCTAGCCGACCTTGATGGCTCTGAATGGTCAGAGCTATTAACTCATTGTCTAGTTGAGATAGTGGTGCTTGAGGCAACTTTAATTTGTTAATCATATGTAAATGTAAGTTGATTTTCTGTTGTTGGAAATTCCTGCTTAAGAGATGTCTTTGTTTCAGAATCTCAATAAAAGGAACAGTAAAAGGCCAGAGAGCTAGAGGTAGACTTCCCGCCTGTCCCCCATTTTCCCAAATTAACTCTTTTCCATTCTCTCTCTTCATTTTAGTGTGCGGCCTTCTCCAGAAACCGGACCCTGAGTAGACCCTGAACCACGCGGGTCATGTTAAGGGATCCCACACCCAAAGATGTCAAAACCTTCATAAAGGCAATTAAACTGTTCTAAAATTACCCAGTTAAGTATCAACTTTTTCCTACAAGATCCCTGACTGATAGACACAGCTTCCCACAATTTCCTCAATAGGTACATGAAGTCATACTCTTTACTTTTTGGGATGAAAAATATTGTTGGCCATAAAATGAGGCTATTTACTCTGGATAATTAAAAGGTTAAACAAAATCTCAAGGCTTCCATCCTTCTGGAAGGTAAACAAACAAGCTGATGATTGCTGTTAATGGGTGAATTTTATCAGTGGAAACAAAAAGAACTCCTAACAGCTTCTCAATCCAGGCAATGTATACTATTAATTGAAATAGAGACTGGATAATATCCAGAAATAACCTCAGGTCCTGGCATTCCACAGGAAATAGTAACATAAGGTTCTGCTTTTCACAGAGCTTGGTCATTTCTTGCTGCTGACATCACTTCAGACCACAGAGTCCTTATTTTCTTCCCTTCCCCATTGCATGGAACCCTATGTAGTCCAATGATAGGAAAATAATATATCTATCCAAATGTTTTGTCTTACACCATGGGCTTTTTAACTTAAAATCAAGAATTGCTTCTTAGATTCTCTTTTGTTTTCATCATTCCAGAACTAATGAGAAGGCTCCCAAATATAGGAGAAGAAATACAATGATGCGTAAAATGAAAACAAACCTATCAGTATGTGTCCAAATGCATTTTCTTGTCACTTAAATTTTAATAGGTTTTATTTCAGATTTGTGAAGCCAGTATATATGTTTACTTTTCCTTTCTTCCCCCCACCCCCCCAAAAAAGGCCTCTTGAAATAAGGCTATAAAATCATAAAAGGAATAAATTTCTGAAGGTGAGAAATTATAATGGTAAGCTAAATATTTTAACAGATACCTGCAAAACCAAAGGCAAGTAAAATTCAATCAAAAAATGCACCATAACTGAGGGATCCAGAACTCAGTCTGTACATAAGAGAATATTGCAGCAGAGCTAGCAAACTCATCTCACAACAAACCTGAAAGGGCAGGGCGAGGCGAAGATGAGCTCCCAACTCCGCCCCGTAGGGCGGAGTTATCCCTAGCCCTCAAAACCCCTGGACCGGGAGAAATTCGCTCTCTTCCGCCATGCTGCTGGCATGAGTAGGGGAGCCTATGCTAGCATGGTGAAGGCTCTTTTGCTTATTGCATCAGACTTGGCTCCCTGGTGGTCCTTGGGGATCACGAAGTCTGGGCATAACAAAACCAAAACCTATCCCTGAGAAACCAAAATGATGGCACAAGTAATCACCTATACTGTTGCCTTGCACAACAATTTCAAAAGTGCAACTGGAAGACAGAGCGGACATCATCCAGAACCACTGGAAAGCTGACTGAGTGGAAATTCTACAACTAGAAGGAAAGAGAAAAGAATCCAAAACCGGTTTGGCTCAGTGGTAGAGCATTGGTCTGTGGACTGAAAGGTCCCAGGTTCGATTCCAGTCAAGGGCATGTACATTGGTTGTGGGCACATCCTCGGTAGGGGGTGCGCAAGAGGCAGCTGGTCAATGTTTCTCTCTCATTGATGTTTCTAGCTCTCTATCTCTCTCCTTTCCTCTCTGTAAAATATCAATAAAATATATTTTTTTCAAAAAACTGAAAAGGTTATAAAAAAAAGAGAGAGAGAGAGAGAGAGAGAGAGAGAGAGAGAGAGAGAGAGAAAAGAATATGGAGACTCAAAGGAACTGTGGAGGGTAGAGGTGCAGAGATCCACATGCGGAAAGAGCAGGCAGGTGAATATGTGGCTGGCTTATTTGAGACTCATAGAGAGAGCAGGCAGCAAGCTCATGGCTGGCTTTCTCATTCAGGAGTGAAACAAAACCCCCGACTGTACTGATCTCCAGTTCTGGTACCCAGACTCATTTGGAGAGAAACTGGACTGTCTGGCAGGGGATGAAACTCAACAGCAGCCTTCTCTCAGAGGTGCATGCAGACATTGCTGCAGGACACTGAGACACTGGAGACTCTTAGGGTGGGGCTGATGGGAAACCAAGGCTGTGTTTTCCACCCTGAGACTCCTCTCCATCCAAGCCGAGCACATAAGCTCTCCCAGCAGAGACACAGCTGATCCTCACATCCAATTGGCCTGGAGGTCAACTCCTCCCAGTGATACTAACAGTAATCTAGGCTTAACTACAACAAGTCTGCACACACAATTCACAAAGGGGTGCACCAAGAGTGTTCACCTCAGGTAACTGGGAAGCCTGAGCCACTGGGCCCTGCTAGGATATCTCGCACACAAAGCCACTCCATCAACACAGGGAAACAGCTAAAATGTGGAGATAAAGAGGCAGGTCACAAATAAAGGAAATGGAGGAAAACAAAAGACTGGATATAGAGTTCAAAACCACTGTTATAAGGTTTTTCAAGAATTTCCTAGAAAAGGCTGATAAATTTAATGAGATCCTTGAGGATATGAAAAAGGATCAACTAGAAATTAAGCATACACTGAATAAAATAAAAAATATTATACAGAGACCTAAAAGCAGACTAGAGGATCATAAGAATCAAGTCAAAGATTTGGAATATAAAGAAGCAAAAAACACTCGTCTGGGAAAGCAAAAAGAAAAAATCCAAAAATATGAAGATACTGTAAGGGACAACTTCAAGTGTACCAGCATCAGAATTATGGGTGTCCCAGAAGAAGAGAGCAAGATGTTTAAAATCTATTGAAGAAAACTTTCCCCAGCTGATGAAAGAAATAGACTTACAAATCCAGTAAGCAAACAGAACCTTCCCCACACAAAAAAAGGAATCTAAAGAGGACCACACCATGACATCATAATTAAAATGCCAAGAGTGAAAGACAAAGAGAGAATATTAAAAGCAGAAAGAGAAAAAGTTAGTTATCTACAAGGGAGCACCCATATGATTGTCAGCTAATTTCTCAACAGAAACTATGCAGGCCAGAAAGGAGTGGCAAAAAATATTCAAAGTGATGAATAGCAAGAAACTATAATCAAGATTACTCTACCCAGCAAAGCTATCATTCAGAATTGAAGGTCAGATAAAGAGCTTCACAGATAAGAAAAAGCTAAAGGAGTTCATCACCAACAAACCAGAATTATATGAAATTCAGAAAGGTATTCTTTAAGAAGAGGAAGAAGAAGAAAAAAATAAAGATAAAAATTATGAACAACAAATATATATATCTATCAACAAGTAAATCTAAAAACCAAGGGAATAAAAAATCTGATGAACAGTAATAATTGGTAAATATAATAGAATCAGGGGCATAGAAAGGGAGTGGACTGACAATCCTCAGGGGTAAAGGGGAGTGGAGATGCGGGAAGAGACTGGACAAAAAGCATACACCTATGGATGAGGACAGTGGCAGGGAATTAAGGGCAGAGGATGGGGTAGGAACTTGGTGGAGGGGAGTTATGGGGGGGAAAAAAGAGGAACAACTATAATAATCTGAACAATAAAGATTTATTAAATTAAAAAACAAAACAAAATCTCTTCCTGAATTTATAGGTAGAGATACCAAGAATAAGAACAGAAAAGTTACTTGAAAAAAGCAGCAAACTGGCTATGCAGAAATATGCTTCAGGCAGGCCTGGAGCCTAAACCTGCCAACAAGGTGGCAGCCTAGATTTTACCTTTAATCTCCCCAGTCTACAATAGTACTGAGGAATGCTTTGGGAAATGTACCAACTACAGTCATTTCAAATGTTGGCAGACAGGCACATAGCAAAAATCTCTAAAGGGAGAGTTGTAAGGGACCAGCAAACTCCAAAACCACTGAGGATGTCAAGGTTAGTGCCCTGAAGAATCATCACCCAAACCAAGTAACATTATTAGTAGTCAGGCAACTTCTCGGGCACTTAAAAATAGGAGGGTCTTACTCATGCAACTGATAATGTTGCTGTGTTCATGGCACTGTACAGCCAGTTTGTGTGTAGTAACTATGGCCTTTACATGCTTAAAGGCGTTGTATAGTCTGCCTTGTGTGTGAGCAATGTTCTGTCCATTATATCAATTTCCTATTTTGTTTAATTGTATTATAGATTGGTGTCAGGCATGAAATTCTCACACACACAACACATGCATAACTAAAATAAAAAAATATCAGCTCACATTCCTAGGCAGTATACTAGTACAGACTTTAGTCCCCAGCTGCCTTAGTTCAAATATTACTTCTAATACTTACATAATATTGACCTTTCATACATCAGTTTTCTCGACTCCAAAATGGGGACAATGCTTTAATTCTCAACACTCTTAAGGTTCTTGAGATTTCACTAAGTTGATATATACAAAATTCTTTATGCCTGTCACATAAAAAAGCCTATATGATAAAAGGCTACTATGCAAATCGACTGAATGGCAGAACAACTGGAACAACAGAACAACCAACCAGTCGCTATGATGTATGCTGGCCACCAGTGAGCATGTGCAGAACATGGTGGCATAGGCTATGGTGGATGGTGGAGCAGGTTAGTGGGGATGCCAGATCACAGTGGGCACCAGTTGCTGCCATTGGGCATACTGAAAATTCTTCGCATTCTCGCTCTGTGGTCCAGCCTGGTGCTCGAGCCTGTGGCCAGTGCAGGCCCCACTTGCATGTGCAGGCCCCACTTGCACCTACAGCCCAAGCTGGAGCCACCACATCACACTTACTGCCAGCAATGGTTCCACTCACACCCGCAACCAGTGCTGGAGCTGCCACTCACATCTCCTACCCATGCCTGGTGCCAGTCCTGATCACTCAGCTCCATCAGCAGATGCGAATAGCAGCAGCTGGCCCTGATTGCCCCTGAAGGGCTTCTCCACTTCCTCTTGCTTCTGAGGAGCAGCTCCTTCTCACACCTACAAATAGCTCTAGCCCCAACCACTCCATGCCTTCAGCGTGTGTGAGCAGGGCTGGTGCCATCAGCATGTGGGAGCAGTGGTGGTGGGAGCAGGGCTGCCAGCAGACAGGGGACCACAGGGGCTGTGGTGGGAGAAGCCGGGCAGGGGCATGGAGGATGGTCAGCCTCTTGGTCTACAGTTCCTTTCAAGGTGCATGAATTCATGCACTGGGCCTCTAGTATTTTATATTATCACTAGAGGCCCAGTACATGACATTTGTCCACTGGGGGGGGGAGTGTCCATCTACTAGAGGTCCAGTACGTGACATTTGTTTACTGGGGGGGGAGGGTCCGCCTACTAGCTTAGGCCTGCTCCCCATGAGAGGACACATGGGAGCAGGCCTAAGCTAGTAGGCAGACATTCCCTGAGGGTTCCTTAGCCTGCCACGGAGGTGAGAGAGACTCCCACCATCACCACTACGCTGGCCAGTCATGAGCCTGGCTTCTGACTGAACTGTGCTCCCCTGTGGGAGTGCACTGACCATCAGGAGGCAGCTCCTGCATTGTCTGTCTGCCCCCTGGTGGTTAGTACGCATCATAGCGACCAGTTGTTCTGCCTTTTGATCAATTTGCATATTAGCCTTTTCTTATATAGGATTTTATTAAAGCTATTTTAAAACAAGGTGTGTAACTTTTTCTGTACAAGGCCAGATTTTAGGCCAAATATGATTCCTGTTGTATATTCTTCTATGAGTATATGTGTTTACAACTCTAAAAATGTAAAAAGTATGTTTGGATCACAGGCCATACAAAACTAGGGTGCATGCCAAATTTTGCTCACTGTCCGTAGTTTGGAATCCATATTTTAAAATCATTCAGTTTCTCTTGCAAGGATGAACATCCATCCCTTTTCTATTAAGAAATGCCAACCTTACATTGAAATTCTAAATCACCTGTTTAAAAATGGATGAAAAGAGAAAGGAAAATCATTTCCCCCAAATTTGTAAGCTTAGGGAAAGCAACTGCAATGTCAATCTCCTCCTATCTCAATTGGGCCCAGTCTAAGAGAGTCATCTCGTTTAAACATAATTATGTCTGTGAGAATAAATTATTTATCCTCTTTAGATGAATTATGTTAATATTACCATTCAGTATTGTTAGGAGCCATGTATCATCCTGGAAATGAACTTATAGATGTCAATTTTTCAGACATGTCTATCTAAATATTTTCCTACTTAGACTGACTGGAGGGGTTATCAAATGGATAACATTGAGCAGAGGAGATATATATTATACAAGGGAATTAAAAATGGATCAATGTTAATAAAATATAGGGAATTCTAGCTTCAGGAATGTGGGAGAAGAATGAGCAGGGGAATAGCCACATGCTGAGAACTGGCACCACAAAGCAGCACAAGTTGGTCCAGAAGACTGGAGGGAAGGCCAGCAGTCTTTTGTGGAAGTGACATTTGAATGAACTGGGTGTGGGATGTCACAGGCCCTCAAATGGCAGCATGTCCTGAAGTAATTCTGAAACTAACTGAACATACAAAATGAAAGATTATACTTTTACAGGGTTTCTGACAGATGATAGTCAACTGGAAGCATTTCATTTCTTATGACTATCTTTGGTAGTGAAGAATTTAAAATAAACCACAGAATTTTAAGAACAAATTTCTGATCATAGCCAAAAGCAGGAAGCTCAATGCCTCTTCAGCCTGTCAAGATTTTGGCAAAACCATTTCCAGCATTTGTGGATAAGGCTAAATTGACCAAATTGCAAGAATAAAGTAATTGGCTTATTTATATTGGGAGGATCATTTGATGAACACGAATTTCCAATTTGGGAACATAGGCATACTATGCATTGATATATCCTCTATATATTCATATTTCATATATATGAATTGAAACTTTCTGTTGCTAAAAGTTGATAAATTCTGTTTTTAATTTATGTGAACATGAAAAGTGTTAGAAATGAACCAAAAATTTCTAGAATTATTAATAAATCAATTATAGGTATTTAAATATAATTTAAATATAACACTGAATATGAAATATGTTATAGTGCAATATGCTGTTGTCTATTTTGAGTTGAGTCTTGTGGAACCAGTTACTATTACCTGCAGAAATTGTTTCTCCTCAACCTCTTGAGGTTTGAAAACATTTTGATTCTTAGCATTTATTTATATGTACTATCTGACATTCTCTAACTGAATAGTTACATTGAAACAGTAATATTGAGCTAATAAATATTTGTATATATCTACTGTATTTTAATACCAAACCTATCTGAAATAAAGTTTTATGTTGACTAAAGTGCCCAGGCAAATAAAAAGCTAAAGGTTATTTTTAGGCAAATTCTCAAAGACATCCTTTTATTGCTGGTTTCTAATTGTATATCATTCCACTTGAAATATTAGATATCTTTAGCCTGAATAGTCTTTATAATTTCTTAGAAAAGAGAGTAAATAGCTTTTACTTCTCAGACAGTTTGGCCTCCAAAATGCTGATAAAGAGAGTTGTTTGGGTAACCAATTCTAGAATATTTAAGGGAGGGAATATAAACAGAATAAGGAAAGACTTATAAATATACTGGAGGCCCAGTGCATGAAATTTGTGCATTGGGGGGAGGGGATGTCCCTCAGCCCAGATTGCACCCTCTTAAATCTGAGACCTGATGGGATCAGGCCTAAATGGGAAGTCAGACAATCCCTCTCACAATCCAGGACTGTTGGCTCTCCAGCCTGCTTGCCTGCCTGATTGGCCCTAACCACTTCTGCCTGCCAGCATGATCACTCCCTAACCGTGCCCCTGCCAGCCTGTTTGCCCCTAACTGCCCTCCCTTGCTGGCCTGGTCACCCCTAACTGTCCTCCCCTGCACCCAGTCCCCTCAGCCCCATGGGAATCCTCAGTCCTGTCAGCCGCATGGGGAGAGGGGGCACGATGAGCAGGCAGCAGGACATGGAGGCTTCCTTAGCACAGCCTCAGTGGGGAAACCCCCAGGCCCAGCAGACAAAGAGTGGACAGCAGGGCATGAGGGCTTTGTTTGCACGGTGGTGGCAGCAAAGCCCCCAGGCCCTGCAGACAGAGACAGAGTGCGGACAGCAGGGCATGGGCTTCATTGGCATGGCAGCAGTAAGAAAGCACCCAGGTCCAGCAAACAGAGAGTGGACAGCAGGGGGTGGGGGGGTGGGGGGCTTCATTTGCAGGTGATGGCGCTGAAGCCCTCAGGCCCAGCAGACAGAGAGCAGACAGCAGAGCATGTGGGCTTCGTCTCCATGGCTGTGGTGAAGCCCCAGGCCCAGCAGAGAGCAGAGAAGAAAAAGAAGGAAAGCTAAAAAATCTGGTTGAGCACACAGTTAAACAATTTATTTTATAATGAAACTAAAATCAAAACCAAAAAGATTATTTTAATGACATACATTTAGAGATGTCAATCACTTTCTTATTTCAACCATTCTCATGACTATGAATGGTATCTCACTGTGGTTTAATTTACTTTTCCCTGATGACTAATTATGTTAAATACCTTTTTCATGAACTTTGTGACCATTCACATATTCTTTTGTGAAATCAGTGAATTCTCCCTTATTTTTTGGATTGTCTTTTTATAATTGATTATTAGAAGCTTGTTAGGTATCTTATTTTTTATATTCAGATTATTTTGTTGCAATTATTTTTTTCCAGTTTGTAACTTGCATATTTATTTTTACCGGTGTCTTTTGATCCCTAGGTATTTTTTAAATTTAAATTCTTTATTGTTGAAAGTATTACATATGTCTCCTTTTTTCTCCATTGACCTCCCCCTGGCCTCTCCTACCCCTCCTCCCTCCCCCGCATCCCCTGTCCCCCCACATATGCCTTCACCTTCCTTGCATGCATAAGTCCTTTGGTAGGGTTCTTACCACACCATTTCCTGCTTTCCCTCTGAGGTTTGATAGTCATGTAAGGTAATTCTTTTGTGCTTCACTGAAATAATCAATCTTTGCTGATATAGATCAACTCAGTATTACTTTATTTTCTTCAAAATAATGACGATAGCCCTACAGACTTGTCCAGCATGATATCACTATTAGAATGAATTACAAAATTTTATTTTATGTATTTTTGTCCACAGAGAATACATTCTAGGACCCTCAGAGGATGCCTAAAACTCCTATTAACACCAAACCCTATACATACTTTGTATTTTCCTATACCTACCTATAATAAAGTTTAATTTATAAATTAGGCACAGTAAGAGATTAACATTAAATAATTATAAAATAGAACAATTATAACAATGTACAGTAATAAAAGTTATGTAAATGTGGTATCTCTCTCAAAATATCTTAGTGTGCTGTACTCTCACTTAAAGGAAGCACTTTATGATTTCTCTTAGGCATATCCAAATGGCCAGTATCACCACTCTTGCATTGAAGCCATTAGTAAGTAAAACTAGAGGCCAGGTGCACAAATTCATGCATGGGAGGAGTCTGGCCAGTACACTGGGTCAGCAAGGGGGAGGGGACATGAGAGGTGGGGATGAGTCCAATCAGAGCCTCAATCAGGCCAGATGATCACGACAATATGCATGATAGCAACTGGTTATTCCAGTCATTTCAGTCCTTCCATTGTTCCAGTAGGTTAGCTTTTATATATATATATATATAGATAGATAGATAGATAGATAGATAGATAGATATAGATATAGATATAGATAGATAGATATAGATAGATATAGATATAGATATATAGATATATAGATATATAGATATAGATATATATAGATATAGATATAGATATATAGATAGATAGATAGATAGATAGATATATGGCTGGCAAAAGCACAAGTTCTATGATTCTGAGACAGTCAATCTGATAATCAAGGCATCTACTAAGTGGCTAAAGTACAACATGGATAAAATGTCAATCAAAAGGATGATTCATATCCAGGATGGGATGAGATAGACTGCAAGAGATTTCATCATGCTACTCAGAATAGTGTGCAATTTAAAACTTGTGAGTAGTTTATTTCTAGTATTTTTCATTTAATATTTTTGGACTGTGGTTGACTACAGGTAACTGAACCATGGAAAGTGAAACTATGGATAAAGAAAAACTACTGTATTCTTATCATCAAAGTACTGTTAAGCTCTGTCTACTGATGATGACATCAGTTTTTTCAGTGCAGATAGTTCAGTGCTTAGCTTTTGTAATACTTTGAGAATTTAACTCAGAAATTGTTTTTAGCTTTGTTAAGTAAAAATTAATTATCCCCTCAAAATGGAGGCAAAGACTAGTACAGCGTTTTTATTGTTATTGTTCACTTGCTTAATGTAAAAGGTATAATTCTTACCCAGGTGAAAAGAAAAAACACATTTTATTGTTATCTGTAGATAAATTTGTTTCTATTCTGAGAATTAAGTCCCATGGTGTTAGTGAGAAATTCAACTTCAGTTGTTATTTCTAGGCATTCTTCCACCCTCAGCTTTGTGTTGAGGTTCTAAAAATCTTACCCAGTTCCAAGCATTAGAACACTGATCACTAGGCTTCTGTAACAGCTGGATTTTGCTACAGCCACATGACCCCATCAAATCTATCAGTGTGCCATTTCTATGCCACACTTAAAGCAGGGACTCTTTAATAAGGCTAACACCCTAAGTTTGGCATCTAACGTACCCAACCCATCACCTGGAGATTTCCCCTGAAGTGCTATTACACTCTTGGATGTTTCCAGATAGGAAACGAATGTTGCCTCTCTCTAAGAATCTGCAGACCTGTATCTTCCTCAAGACCTAGAGAAAGCAATTTTTCCCCTTTGGGGAACCTTCTGTCTTTCCTGGATTCACACAAGGGTATCAATTTCCTCTTTCTTCAAATTCTCTTATCTTCTGTGAGAAGCCAGGAAACCCTGCCAAAAACTTTCCATGTGGCAAGGAAGTGTGGAACTTGTTATCTGTTCAAATGGAGGATAACAAGTGGGGAAATTCAAGGAGAGAAATGAATATCTCAAAATTTCAATTAATGTATCAAAAAAGAATTCATGTTAGCAAATATCAAGCATCTTCCTTCTGATATTTCTAAGCATATATTTAGGGATTTCATTGTTTCAGAATAGATGGCTTCACTTTCCCACACACTACTCTCCTTCCTCAAAATGCTAGCTTTCTGTCCTATCTATTGTACTTGCTCTTTACCCAACAAAGATAACATTCTGTTTAAGTAAAGTAGAAACTGCCCAAGCAATGTAATTTAAGGGATAATAGGAAGGCTCATTCCCATTAAAAGATGGTTTCTCTTTTGCTGATGATTTTTAAGCTACCTCTAGAAAAATCAATGCTTTGGACTAGGACATAGCTACAGGGTACCTAAAAACCATGGATTCAACTACTTAGTCAGCAGATATTAGGTGTACCAGTTAATAATGTGGATTTTTTTTTCAATAGATGAAGTTACACATATGTTGATATATATGCAATTTGATATGTATGCTATTTTGTTGTATTGACATCAAGCTTCAAAATATGTCAAATTTGCTGAAGGAGTCAACATCATAGTTATTTTTACACTTAAAAATGTTGAATTTTGTGCCAAAAAAATAGCATTTGTGGGAAGTTTTAATTCATTACCTTATTTTGAAGAAAAAAGTTATATACTTCAGTAAGCTTAGGGTGAACATGCTCCAATTCAAGATACTTGTGAATGCTGATTTAAACGCTTTAAAAGTGATTATTTCAATGTGAAAGAGAAAGACTGTCCAGGTCACCTGAAAAAGTTTGAAGACCAACAATTACAAGCATTATTGAAGATGCATGTCAAGCTCAAAAACAACGTGCAGAAAGAGCTGCCCCCTGGTGGTCAGTGCACTCTCACAGCGGGAGTGCCGCTCAACTGACTGAGAGGCAGCAGATGCCAGGCTCAAGGCTGGCAAGTGCAGCTGCAGTGGTGCGAACCTCTGGGGCCAGGATGAGCAGGAACACCACAGTGGCCTGTTGGGCTCCTTCCTGGCTGCCTGCCACTTGGGGAACTACTATAGTCCAACATCCTCCGAGAGGTTCTGGACTGCAAGAGGGCACAGGCCAGGCTGAGGGACCCCATCAGCGCACGAATCCAAGCCTAGACTCTAGTTACAATTCTAAGGGCCATGAAAAGAAATGGAGTAGCAGGGAGAGTATGTAACAAAGGAACTTTCCTAATGAAGCAGCATTTAACCCAAAACTTAAAAAGCAAATGAGGAAGTCAGCCTAGTGTGGCTCAGTGTTGAGCGTCAAAGCAGGAACCAAAAAGTAACCAGTTCAACCCATGCCCAGTCAGAACACATGCAGGCTTTATCCCTAGTAGGGGATATGCAGGAGGCAGCTGGTCAATGTTTCTCTCCATAGATGTTTCTCTCTGTCCCTCTCCCTTACCCTCTCTCTAAAATCAATAAAAACATATTTTTAATTAAATAAGTAAATGAAGAGGAGAAGATGGCTCTAAAGCAAAGCATCACATGTAACATGCCTGGAGGCCTTAAAATAAACACAATGTTATTTAGAATTAAAAAAAAAAAAAAAGATTCTGATGGCTGAACCTTCGGCATGGGAGAAAGTGCCTCAAAGTGAGGCCATCAGAAGGTGAGCAGGGCCTAGAGTCTGCAGAGCTGTGTAAAACACAGCAAAGATTTTCATCTTTATCAAAAATACCCTGAAGTATTTTAAGCAAAACAATAAATGATCAGATTTCTATTTAAAAATTCTGGCTGCTGTGCAGAGAATGAATTGGAGGGAGGCAAAGATTGAATATGTAAAACATTATGCCATTATCAGTGATTAGCATCCTAGTCTTTCAAATTCTTTCCAAGTACTGTTGATGCCAGAGTGTGACAATTAGAACCCTCAGTCTGAGAGCCATCACATATACACATATTCACTGAACTGTCCTTTTCTCTTCACATCTCTCCTGTACTTTTTCTCGTGTGTTTTTCTTATAATAAAGTCTCTACCAGTCATGTCAGCTCCATCTCCAATATCCCTGTTTTAATGAGGGAGGTTTATTTACCCGAAGACCTTGCCTAATTAAGCCTCATCTCACTTTTACATCTCGTGCCCTGTGCCCATGGACTGGAGTCCTCCCCCTGAATTCCAGTCTAGGGAATGGGGCTTTGTTATATACCAACAGTTATACACCATCACTTGATAATGCCTTCTCTAGTGCTTCCAATTACCCCACTGCAAGACACAGCTTAACTCTACAGTCTCGCCATTCTTACTAACACCCTCATAATTCAAGCTACTATGATTTCTCACCTCAATTATTTAAATGTTCTTCTGACATATCTTTCATTATCAAATCTTGCTTCCCTCCAATGCTTTGGATGAGCAAGAAATATCTTTTTAAAGCAAGAATTTTGCTGTGTCATTTTTCTACTTAAAGCCCTTCGATAGTTTCCCATTTCTTATAGACAAATTGCAAACTCCCCTCTGTCATTCAAGGCCCCATTTGCCTTCTCAATCTTGCCTCACACCCCCTCTCCTTTGTATTTTATGCACTAGTCACCCAAGCTATTTAATAGTTTTATTAGGGCCTGGAGTAGCTAGGATGCTCACCTCACTGGAGCACATTAAGATTATTGGGTTTGCTAACTTGAGCCTCCAACTCCTTGTTTAACTAGCAAATGTATGCTAGTGTTGCTCCTGAGGAAAGAGTCAGAACCCACAGAGCAAAATAAAAAGAGTGTCCTGGTCCAGTAGCTCACCTGGTTAAAGCATCGTCCAAATACACCAAGCTTGTGGGTTCAATCCCTAGTCAAGAACCAACCAATGAATGTATAAACCAGTGAAACAACAAATCAATATTTCTCTCTCCCTTTCTCTCTGCCTCTCTGAAAATCAATAAATAAATTTTTAAAAAAGAAAAGAAAAATAGTCTCCTTGTCCTCGAGACATATTGAAAGTGGGCAGCAAATTGAATGTACAAAACCAAGTAATATGTGGCAGAGAGCTAATTTTTAGAAATGAATAATTTATTTTATTTTCTAAATTTTATATTTTTAATATAGCTCCCAAGAAGTTCTCTAGTTCAAAGCACACACAAACTGAAGAAAGAGAAGAAAATAGGGAACATTTCACTGAATAATTCTACAATATTGAGTCTGCCTTGAACCAGTGTAAGTGAATTAGAAGTGAATGTGTTTTGCATATAATTTTTTGTAATAAAAAAATCAAATTTTTCTTGATCCCAAGAAATAAAATAGTTTGTTAAGGAACAAATAGTTTTTCAAAAGTTCGTTTTAAGGGGTGACAAAGTGTTAGCCCTGGTTTTCAGCATGCCCCTGCAAGGTCATCTGCTTCTTCATATAGTTTTTCCTTTCCCTGAAACAAGGTTCATTCCCCCATGCTATTGCCTACTCAGCTTAAACAACACTCCTTTATGGTGATCTTCTCTGGATCATAATCTAAAGCAAAGTCCTTTATGCTCTTTTATCTTTCAACCCTTCTCTTAGCATTTTATTGTGTAGCCATTCTATTTTGTGTATCTGTTCTTCTAGGTCTTAAGCTTCTGAAATGGGACATCCTGTCTTTGTTTTGTTAACTTAAATATCCCAAGAGCCTGGACCACTGCCCAGAACATAGAAGAGCCTTAATAAATATTGAATAAATAAATGAATACATGAATGAATAAATCATGCATAAAAGACTACTCTGTGTTAGAACTCCCTGGTTCCTTGCTGAACTGCCCCTGTCATTTATCACCATGGCCTCCAGTTACCATGTTCTGCTTGAAGCTGTGCCCCCCGTCAATGGAGTCATGGACAAGTCTAGAATTACCTACAGCTTCTGCCACACGTGTCCAGGCATGTGGCAGTTTTAAACAACGGGCATAGGAAAAGTAAATGCTCAGATACTAAGCACCATGAGTTTTCTCCTTCATAATTTTAATTCTAACTGAACCTCCTCATATTCCTCCCCTGTTTTCATAGGGAAGCCTCCAGACAGTGGCCAACAGTTAAATTAATGAAGCCTCAGTGCTGCACACCCCAGAGGCCTATAGCTTCGGTGGTTCCGGTGAATTCAAAGCTACAGAGAATGTCAGGCCAAGGTAGCTGCCTGGGATATTATTGATGGACTATGAACAAGCCAAGTTTTTCTCTGGCTGACTCAGTCACTCACTGCAGAGTTGCAACACATACTCACTATATGCCAGGACATTGGGTTATCTTTTACAAACATTATTTAATTTTAAAAATATGAAAATCTTACAAAGTCATTACAACTATATTCTTCCCATTCTACATATGATCAGATTTCTATTTAACTATATTTGAGAAAATTGAAGCCCAAAAAAGTTAAATAAATTGTCTAAGTTCATTCATATAGAAGATAACACAGCCAGAATTGCTACTGATTAAATCTGATTCCAATATATAGACATACAGCTTATGTTCTTCTGCTCCCACCCTCTTAGCCAACTTTTAGAAAAAATGCAAGCTAGTTTCAAATACCAAAACAAGTTAATAAGAAAAATAATTAATCTTTTTGTTTATGATGTTATCATTCTTCATTTTGGGTTATTTTCAACCAGCTGTTGCATGCTCTACTTTTGTTGTAAAAATGTTTCTTTAAACAGAAAAGATGTCCCATTGTTTACATTTAAATTAATTTAAAATGATTAGGAAGCATTCAGGAAAAAAAATCTAAGCAAAAGACTTTGCATGCTTTTTATAAAGTATATGAAATAGAATCACTTTAAGGATCTTGCTACTATTTTAGAAAAAAATACACACAAAAACCTGCCCAAATTATTATAATTCATAGTAGTTTTATAAATGAATTTTTAATGTTATGGTTAAGCACAAATAGTTCATGAATTATGAAAGAGTCCATGGGGAAAGAGGTCAGTATAATGGTTAAAGGAGAAAATAAATTTAGAAGATGCTGGAAATAATACTGACTAGCAGAAAGAAGTATTATGATGGTGGAGGGTGAGAAAAAGGATAGTGACTGCCCCCCAAGAATGAATTATAATTACTCTGATTGCATGAGAACTTGGAGAAGATGTGAGGGTATATGTGTTTAGGAAGGCCTAAGAGTAAAACCCATTCTGTATTGGCATTACAACCTGAATCATGAGAAACATAGCCAGTGAAGGTGACATTGATAAAGGCAACATTTATTGAGTATTTAGTATATGCCAGGATCTATGCTGGACTCTTTACATGGCTCTTTACAAATTTAAAAAGAAGAGAGTTTAAAATAAATGGAAGCAAGTTGAGGATCAATATACCTTAGAGAGAAAAAAAACAATTGCTAACATCATTTAGATCTTTGCAACCAATAAATAAACTTGTGTAGAATTATTATATTTCCAACACTTCACAAAGGGTCATAAGAAGTTAAAAAAAAAAGTGTACTCTGACATCAGAGGGCCATGCAATCTGTGAAGGAGTTAAATATGACAAGTGAACATAAAATATAGTAATAGTTCAGAACGTGAATGAATTTATATGGCTCCTATGGTCAAATGAAGCAGCTAGGACTTGATTTATACCTTAAGAATAGGTAGTACAGAAATTATATTGATGGTGGCAAAGGATAGAGACCTCTCTAGACTAAACCTATCACATGAGCAAAGCAATACAGATGAAGTTCAATGTTACTTATTAAAAGCCATAAGATTTACCTGATTGGAATTAAGGGCAGGTTCTGAGGAGAAATTGCAAAGCATTAGACCTATAAATTGGAATGAAATTACAGCAAGCTTTAAAACATTTTAATTAATTAAAATACAAGGTACTTGAACTTTAGTTAATTTTTGCAATCACTCTGTCACTCCACTTATCTCACCAAAACCCAAGTATGTAACTGCCCACCCAGACTCTGACTTAGTAAAGTTCTATCTACCTTCACTATCAGTTCCCAATAGCTTCAGGTCCAATAGCTATTGATCAACCCCAATTAAGATTTGAGACAGGTACAGGGCAGTTCCATATCCCCTATGTGGACATAAAAAGGCATTGCCCTAAAAGAGGTTTCTTTTCCTAACAACAGCATTCCTCTGTAGGAATACCTGCCCCTCTGTGCCTTCATCCTAGAGAAAGGCATGGGCTCTGCCATGTAGAGAGCCCAGATGCCTTAACCTGAACCTTGGGTTTCATTGGCCTAGGATATCTACACTAATAAAAGATGCAAATTGACTGTACCTTTGTGACGCCCACCGGCCAATTGGGAGTAAGTATGAAAATTAACCCAACAAAGATGGCAGATTAATTTGCATACACAGGCAAGCAGCTGGGGGCAGAGTAGGACATTTGTGTTGCTCCACATGGCCCCAGCCTCTCGGGGCCTCTGGGCAGTGTGGGAAGGTAAAAAGGTGGCTCAGAGCAAAGGCAGTGACAGCAGCCAAGGGGAGGAAGGCCCATTCTTGCATAAATCTTCGTGCATTGGGCCTCTAGTAAGATATAACCTTTTATGTACAGTTCACCTATAAACTCATCCCATGGCGATCATTATCTTCTAAAACTATAAATAGAATTTTCTCTACAAGCAAAGCGTTTTCTCTCTCCCATTTTTTTTTTTTTGGGGGGGGGGGGTTGGGGGGAGGGCAAAGGAAGGTGAGTAAAGGGCATGTTTTCCAAAGACAGAATAATGTGAACATAAAGCTGAACTCCAGTGTGACCCAGTATCCCTCCTGCCACTACAGCAAGCCGCCTCTGTCCAATGTTCTGAGTTTCATGTCAACAGTGGTAATTAGGTGAGAAAAGGTGCTTCTTATTGCCACTGTGGGCTGTCACGGTAAAAGATACTGGAAACTTGAGTACTGTTCAATGGTGAATTTGTCCCTCTAAGTAGAACAATGCCTAGGAGTGATAAAGAAAATAAAGCAACACCTGACATTAAATCTCTTTTATGGTATTTTCATAGAAATTGGAGGACGCTACACTCCGAACCTCAGGAAGACACACAAAAATAAAAATAATGTCCTTAGTGACATGGACCTTTTATAGCTGGCTGGGATGTTCAGGATCGTTATAATAACAATTCCTTTTCTGAGAGACCTAGAAAAGTTCAGATATTTGACACAAGCTCATCTAGCTTTTTGAGGCAGAGCACAACTATTTGGACAACGTCCAAAACATCTTACTTTTTTCCAGTAATGCCCTGCTAATAATAACAAAGATTTGCAGTATGCAAAACAATAGGACATATATGCTTAACTTTTCATGCAACTCTATGAGGGTAGTATTATTATCCCTTTTTCACAGATTCAAAACCCAAGGCTCAGAAAAAAATCAACTGATGTCTCCAAAGAGCTCATGGAAAAGGTAAGACTCATATCTGCATCTTCTTCCCAAGAAGCTGACTCAGTTCCCAGTCCCATGCTGCCTTTGTTTTCAGCTAAAATGCCATAAAAACACCTTCTCCATTTCTCCATTGCACCTTTACAGAAAAATGTATCTATTTAAAAGAGGCACTTGTTCATCAACCACTTCATTCAGCATATAGGTACTGAGTACTCACTGCATACCAGGCAATTGCATAGGACATAAAGATAGAGTGGTAAGAAAAATAGGCAAAGTTACTGCCCTCATGGAGATGGACAATAAATGAAAACATAACATGTACATGTGGGTGAAAAATAAAGTATAAAAGAAAATGTAGAGAAAGCTAGGAGTACAGAGGGTATTAGAGATAGCACTTACTGCTACACAGTCACCCAGTGGCTGTGTCCAAGCCTGAGCAAATCAGCATGCACAGATCTGATCTGCAATGACCTGCAAGCAATAGTAACAAGTCCAAGTTCCCAAATCGTTAGGGGTCTACCAACTATATTCAGTTTTTCCAATAAATAAATAAACAAACAAATGAACCATTAAATAATAAATTGAGTATTTACTAAGAGAAAACTATGGAAACTATTGTGTGTGGTTTTTTTTTAACTTGCAGGTTATATCAACTCTGTGGACTCACAGACTAGATTTAATCATAAATCCTAACTGACAGATATACATGTCATAAACATGAGAACCCCAGTCACTACTTAATAAATGACATTTGTCCAATTAAAAAAAAAAGAATTCTTCCAAAAATTAAGGATTTTACTAGTACAAAGTAGTCTTTGGCCCCCATAAGTTTGGAAGTCACCATGCATCTTAAGACAAAGGGGCTCTCTGCCCTGGTATCTCTTTGAGATAAGCTTTGCCCTTTCAGCCTCTGAAAATAACTAGGCATGCCCTTATAACAGCTGGCGATGCTGGCCCAGGTAAACCTGAGCATTCCTCAAAAATGTATATATCCTTAATCACTTTTCAGAGCCTTCCACATTCACATGGGTACTTACTCTTCCCATCCCAATATTTCCTCAGGGGCCAAAGTACCCTGTGTATGCTTGCTGCCACAGCCTACAGCTGTGGTGCCTTCTTAAGGCTGCTGTCTCCATCCTCAAGACTTTGCTCAGAGAAACAACACATGAAGTGCTTTATACATGTTGCATGTTGCTACTTACTCCTCAACACAATGTCAGGAAGTAAGCTCAGCGAGTTTTATTTTGCAAAAACTGATATTTATGGAAATTAAGTTTTATGCTTGTGATCATACATGTGGTCTCTTTCTCCTTTCAATGTAACATGCTATGTGACCAGCTAAAATACCAATTAAATGGTAAGATCTATATTTTTACATAATATTTTAGTACCTTTAAGACAGTAATGGTCAGAATGTACTTATAAGCATTGCAAAAAATTACGCTGTTTACAAATTTCTTGCACTTTCAGTGCACAGTGATGAATCAACAAGGTAAATAAAACATGAGTCTTCACCATCCTCAAAAAGAAATTTAGTTTCCTGTGTATATTCTTTAAAAATTTAAAGTTTATAATTTTAAACTTTGGTTAATATGAAGCATAAAGGAGGTGTCATTTGGGAATCTTTTCTTGGGAATATTGTTATGTTTATCTTTCCCTAAAAATGAAAGTGCAGGTATGTTTTAGGTTATGAAAAAATAAAGTTTGTATTTAAAATACACAATAGGTAACAGACAATTAGAATCTAGTCAACATGACCTGGCTAGAAAAATGTTTTAATTTCTGGTATTATCTAGAAATTGCCTTAATAGTTTAGTAATACTTCAGTGAATGCAATTTTTAGACCTCATTTAGTCCTTACAACAACTACAAGATGAGAATTATAGTCCTCATTTTACAAGTGAGGTAATCTGGGCTCAGAGAAGTAAAATAAATTCCCAAGTGACAGTCATCATTTGGACTTCCATGGGTCTCTCCCCAGGTTTGTGCTCTTAATCACTCCAGGGCGTTTTATGTGCCTCGCTCTTACAACCAAAGCCCAGGCCTTTCACAGGATCCGACTCTATATGGCTCCAAGCAGTGCCAGGGGTATTTGAGACTAGACCCAGAGCAGTTTCATTTCCAGATGAACAATAATGCTCTCAGGAGAGATTAATACTTAGACCACTGCTTGGAAAAGCCAAAAACATTTTAAATGTTAAATGTGTTCTGCCAATCATAGCAATGAAGATGAATCATAGTCTTGATACTGTATCAAAGTTAAATATCCTTTTTTGCATGATTTATTCCAAAATTAATATGCTGATGATTCACAACCTCTTGTAATATCACCTTTGGTTTATCATTTTTCATCACTGTAGTGTGATAGAAATTGTCACTTTTAGTTAAAGAATGTTCTTCTGGAAAAATTACATTTTGGTCTGCATAAGTAACACTCAGTTATTTTTGAAATATTATTTTCTCCATCTGTTCAAGTCTACTCTATGTGTTAGCCTGAAACAGGTAACATCAAAGCCAGAATTCCTGGCTTTAAGGAACTTATTTAGCCCCCTCCCTGACCCTGTGGTAAATGATCTGGATCTGTTTTACTTATTTAACAAGTGTTGCATGACTGTTGTTTTAGTCAGGCAAAAAATTACATAAGCCAAGATTTTTTTAAAATACTGTACAGATTTCTCCTGGGGAGTCAAGCAGTCTTTCATACAGTGTTCATTCTCTGCAGCACAAATTGTCACCACAATAGAGAGACTAAAACAAAAGCCAAAAGCTGCATAAGGAGTACTTTTCCTCCTGAAAAAATTTCCAACATTGGGGAGCATACTTTCCTCTGGATGCACACGCATAATTTCCATTATTGTTAATGGGAGCTATACATGCATAACACCCATTACTGCTAATGGGAGCTAAGTGCTCACACTAGGGTAGAATACAGTAAAATCTGTCTTAGAAAAATCACCCAAGAGACTAGCAAAAATCAGTTGCCTGGTAGAGAATGGTTTTAAATTAAAAGCAGAACAGAATTGAACTTAAAACCACAGGGGAACTATATAAACTTCAGGGAGCAGTGGGAATTGGCTTCTCTCTTTCTTGCTCTATTCCAGTATCTCATTTTCCTTATCCATGTTCTCGATGAGAGTCAATGACCTTGTGATCTCCTAAAGAGATGGTCTGGAAATGAATTTCACGCCATCATTGATTCAAATGGTAGACTTGGGGAAAGAATGCAGCTTCTGGATGATTATATCACAACATATGCAATACAAAGTCATACGATGTCTCTAATGACAGTTAATGAACCAGGATGAAAACAGTAGAGCAATATTATTATGGCAATTCATATCAATCATTCATTAAATATCAAAAGCATCTGTCCTATTATAATGTTATTGTAAAAGTCAATGAAAGATAAACCAGAAAGTGATTTCCATCCACCCAAGTGGTCTCCAATTTTCCTTTGACATTTTAGGGCTTTGAAAACACAGATTATTCTTACAGTGTCGTACAATCTTAGGACCTTCTCCCAGCAGGTATGGCTCAGTGAATGAGCATAGACCCATGAACCAGGAAGTCACAGTTCGGTTCCCAGTGAGGACACATGCCCATGTTGCAGGCTCAATCCCCAGAGTGGGACATGCAGGAGGCAGCCAATCAATGATTCTCATCATTGATGTTTCCATCTCTCTCTCCTTCTCCTTTACTCTCTCTGAAATAAATAAAAACATATTTTTAAAAATAATAAGAGTTTGCCCTAGTTCAGGCTCTTTATTTTGCAGATAAGAAAATTGCATAGAAATCAAGTGTAGTTTTTCTTCCCTCCCCAAAGTCACAGAGTGCTAAATGCAGATCTTGGATCCAGAATCTAGAATTGTCCTGACCCAAGAACCAGGACAATACTGTTTTTATCCTAGTTTTAATGTCCAAAAGCCTAAAAGCTCTCAAGGACTTTTATCTTTTGTGCCTTTGTATTGGTCTTTGGGGACCAAATGCACAGATGGGTGGATGAGTTGCAAATTCCAAAAGGGGCAATTCTAGAGCTCTGGAAAGAGAAGAACTAAATACTTAGTATATTACTCAAGTGATTGCATGCTCCAGTTATTTCCAAAAATAGTTTCAAACACAAATCTCAACAAGTGCTTTATTTTAAAGAGGCATTAACAAAATAAGCAAAGAAAATGGAAAGCTTATTATTTCATGTTTAGAAAAGAAGAATGGAAATACTGTGCTTAGGATGACTTTTCTGTTCAATCTTCCACTTCCTAGCTATTCTTCCAATCCTCTAATTGCAGAGCACCAGCAAAAAAAAAAAAAAAAAAAAAAAAAAAAAAAGTAATCCTTGTATAATCCACATCACATATGTGTACATATAATTTTTGTTATGCTTCATGCACAGATGTTCCTAGTTGATCTACTTTTGCTCCAAATCTCCCAGAAATGGGCAGGAGCAGAATAACATTGGGACTGTTTGCAAAAGTTGTCAGTGTACAAAAACCCTTATTACTTCCATCTCCCCCTTTTCCATGAAAGGTATCGCTTGCTACCTTGGCCACCAACCCTCTGCCACTTACAGGCTTGAATATTAGGACTCAGAGCGATCAACTTCCCAGAGGAAAAATCAGAAGTGACTGAAATTCCATTCCAACCCAAGTAGCCTACATATCCTGGTTTATAATTTATAAATATAATCCTTTCAATATACTTCTTTGAAATGGAGAGTCCTCCTGATTTAAATCTCTAGAGCAGGGACAGTTTGATGAAGGTTCCCTCAACTAGCCAATATCAGTCTAGTTCTAAATTTTAAGCAGTATAATATAGAAGAGAGCAGAAGAAAGAGGAAAAATCGAAAGGATAGAGAAAGAAAGGAAAAGGAGAAGAAGGGAGAATAAGGGAGGCAAAGAATGAGAAATGGAGAATGGGAAGAAGAAGAAGAAGAAGAAGAAGAAGAAGAAGAAGAAGAAGAAGAAGAAGAAGAAGAAGAAGAAGAAGAAGAAGAGGAAGAAGAAGGGAGAGAAGAGCAATAGAGAAGACAAAGAGAGTAGAAGAAGAAAAGAAGAGCAAAAAATAAGACACCATAATATTTGGGATTGCACAGTATGAAGTTGGTGTGCTGGAGTAAAAAAAAAAAAAAAGCAAACATTTTAGAGCCTGAATAGCAGGGTTGTACTTTCAGTTCAACCTTTGTACTATATGTGAATAAACTTGCTCTCTTTCAACTTTTCCCTCTGACAGAGAAGGATAAAATACTGCCTGTGTTATTTCGTGGGGTTCTTGTATGATGAAGTGACCCATAAAAAAATGCTTTATAAACCAGAAGAGCTATGATTTAGGACTCCTATGATTCTGACTACCTAACAAAGCAGATGGTCAGAGAGAAAGTCATACTGAAATGGTCACTTTTGTCCAGGTATCAGAACACATCTTGATGGCCTCTGAATATCAGCCTCACTGTCTTTGGCACCTTTATCCCAACCCAACTTTATTCTGTGAGGAAAACAATCCAGTGGAAACCAAAAGAAAAGAAAAAAAAAAAAAAAAATATATATATATATATATATATATATATATATATATATAGTCAGTCCACCATTCTATATCCATGCCATATAATTTGACAGAGTTCATTCAAAAGTCATATAAAAGGCCAAGTCATTTCTGCTGATTCTACAGGAAGCAAACTCCAACTCCATAAAGATATAACCCCAAGCAGGGAAATATCAAAAGGGCCATGGCTTAGCCCCATGGTTGAACCTGTTCTGAAAGTGGATAATCTTCACTGACTTCCTTCAGATCTTTGTAGAAAAAGAACGAGGCCCTAATTAAATCTATGGAATCCTGAAATGGGGTATTTTTGTTATTTTTGTGACATATCACAAACTAGCTGTCACTGAACTTCTTTTACGTACATTACATATTTCGTTGTTTACATTTTTCCTTCCAACAAACTGTAATCACGTTGAGGGCAATAAGTGAGTCTTCTGTTGTTGCTCTTCATCTCCAGGGCTTAGCACAGTACAAGGCATATAAGGAGCTCAATGAGTATTTATTTTATTTATTTATATATGTATTTATTTGCCTGTCTTCCAATAGATTAAAAAATCATGTAGACTTAAACCAGTTTATGTAGGCACAAGCCAGCACATAGCTTACATATTGAAATGGTTATTTAATTGGTTGAATAATTAATTAACTCAATTGAGTATAAACAATTGCCCACAAGGCCAACTAAAAAGAATAATTGATTGTATAACAAGCATGAATTTCTGCCAAATGGTGCTAGAATATCTAATAATCGTGTTCCCAAAACTCATCTTGTTGTAGCTTTTTAAAAAAGACAAAGAAACAGTGGCTGGGTCTTCAGGAACATATTTGGGGATGATAGCTTCTCTAAAGAAATGCTGAGATAATTGTTTTGTTTCTAAGAAACATTGTTTATTGCAGTCTGTTTAGAGGTTTATTTTCTTTGATTTCAAGTCTACCATTTTTTATTAATATAAGCATTGCATAAATGAGGTGTCTACTATTTATTCATCTGCTTTGGAGACATTAAAAATAAATATTTTCTTTGTGTATGAAGTTGCTAATTTTGCTAATCTTGCTGAGCCTCCACTTCCTATCTGTAAAAAAAATAAATAAATAAAAATAAAAATTTTTTTTTTTGCAAGAATCAAATGACAGAGTGTCTGATGTGAATGTTGCCATACACTTTAAAAGCACCATAAAAAGGTTCATTAGTAATAGTTGTAACAGTAGATACCACTTGTTTAATGCCTACTGAAAGTTAGGAATTGAGCATTCAATATTTCTAATAAAAATTATACAATTTAGGTGTTATTATCTCCATTAAATAAATGAGGAATATAAGGCTTAAGAAATTTAATTAAGTATCTTATCCTGGATCAAACAATAATAAAAGGGAGGAGCCAGAATTTAAAACCCAACTGTCTCATTCAAATGTTTAAAGGAGAAATACTCCAGTTGGATTGGAATGAACTATTCACAGTATTTTCCAGATAATTTGATTATATTTGTGCCTCTCCTCTTTTTTAATTTTTCTTTATCAATATGATCTCAAATATCCTTTCCCTTTCTAACTTTGAAGAAGGCCTCTGGTGACTTTCTGCCTTACAGTATGTCTTTAAAGTTTATCTTCGCTTTTCTTCCACTTGTTATATAGGATTTATGTAATGTTGATGTTCATTTGATCTAATTTAGTTTCACAGGGCACTGAGGAAAAATCAAGCAATATCTTAGATGACAAGCAGGTAAGAATGCTTGTATCCATGAAGGAAATTTCCTAAGTATTTTTGGGTAGATTCTGTGTGTCATAAAAATAACAAAAGGCCACCAGAAGAAGATATCTAAATAATACTTCTAAGGACATTTTTGAGTTGGGAATGAATGTCATATTTACAAGTTCACTTCCTCCAAATCTTTTTTTACATGTATTATAATATTTTTTATTAAATGTATTAAGGTGATATTGGTTAATAAGATTATATAGGTTTTAAGTGTACATTTCTATTATACATGATCGGTATATTGCATTGTATGCCCACCACCCAAAATCAAATCATCTTTTGTCATCATAATTGATTCCCTTTAGTCTTTACCAAATCTCACCCCCTTCACTCTGGTTACCACTATACTATTGTCTGTGTTCATGAATTTCTATTTTATATCCTATATATGAGTGAAATCCTATGGTTCTTAGCTTTTTCTGACTGAGTTTTTTTTCACTTAGCATGATATTCTCAAGTTTTATCCGTGTTACCACAAATGGCAGTATTTCATCTTTCCTTATGGCTGAGTAGTATTCCATTGCATATATGTACCACATTTTTCATCCAATCATCTATCAAAGGACACTGGTTGTTTGCATGCTTTGGTCATTGTAAATAATGCTGTAATGAACATAGGGGTGCATATATTTTTGCAAATAATGTTTTCAATTTTTTTGCATAGGTACTCAAAAGAAGATTTGCTGGGTCATATGATAACTCTATTTTTAATTTTTTGAGGAACTAACATACTATTTTCATAGTGGCTGGACCAATTTACATCCCCACCAGCAGTGAATAAGGGTTCCTTTTACTCCACAACCTCTCCAATACATTTTGTTACTTGTCTTATTGATAATAGCTATCCCAACAGGTGGTATCTCATTGTAGTTCTTATTTTTGTTTTCCTAATAGCTAGTAAAAATTGAGCCTCTTTTCATATATCTTTTGGCCATTTGAGTGTCTTTTTGAGAGAAGTGTCTGTCCTTGTCCTCTGTCCATTTTTTTAAATTGTATTGTTTGCTTGGTATTGAATTGTATGAGTTCTTTATATATTTTTGGATATTAACCCCTTATCAGAACTTCTCCCATTTGCTTTTCCTTTTGTTGGCAGTTTCTTTGCTTTGCAGGAGCTTTTTAGTTAGATGTAGTCCCATTCATTTAGTTTTGCCTTTACTTTCCTTGCCTATGGAGTCAAATTCATAAAATGTTCTCTATGACCAAGGCCCATGAGTTTAGTAACTATGTTTTCTTCTGTGTAATTTGTTTCAGATCTGATACCAGGTCATTGATCTATTTTGAATTAATTTTTTATATGGGGACAAACTGTAGTCTAGTTTCTTTTTCTCCCTCCTTCCTTCCTTCCTTGTCTTTTTTCTTCTTTATTGTGGCTTTTCAATTTTTCCCAGCGGCATTTATTGAAGAGGTTTTCTTTTCTCTATTGTATGTTTTTGGCAGGGAAAAAAAGTATTTGCCCATATACATGTGGTTTTATTTCTGGACTCTCAGTTCTGTTCCATAGGTCTGGGTGTCTGTTTCTGCCAATACCATCATGCTGTCTTGATAATCATTGCTCTATAGTATAATTTGAGGCCATGTAATGTGAGATGTGTGGCTTCATTCTTTTTTCTCAGGATTTCTTTGACTATTTTGAGGTCTTTTGTAGTTCCATACAAATTGGTTGTTTACTTATGGGTTTTTTAATTCTATTTCTTTAAAAAATGTCATTGGGATTTGGAATTGCATTAAGTCTGTATATTGCTTTGGATAATATGGACATATTAGCTCTGTTGATTCTTCAAATCCATGAACACAGAATATATTTTTTCATTGTATTGTGTCTTTTATAATCTCTTTTAATAAAACTCTGTAGGTCTTTAACATGCTTTGTTAAATTTATTCCTAGGTATTTTATTCTTTTTGTTGCAATTACAAAAGAAATTATTTTTCATTTCCTTGTTCTGAAATTTCATTGTTAGCATTGAAGATGAAGTGAATTTTTGTACATTGATTTTTACCCTGCAACTTTACTGTATTTGTTTGTTGTTTATAATACTTTTTAGTAAAATTTTTAGGGTTTTCTATATAAAGAATCATATCATCTCCAAATAGTGATACTTTTACTTCTTCCTTTTCAATGGATAACTTTAATTTCTTTTCCCTGCCTAATTGCTCTGGCTAGGAGCGGTGAGAGTAAACTTTCCCTCTTGTTCATGATCTTATAGGAAAAGCTTTTAGTTTTTCACCATTGATTATATTAGCTTAGGGTTTGTCATGCATGGCCTTTATTATGTGGACGTACTATCCCTCTATACCCATTTTATTGAGTGTTTTAATCATACACAGATGCTATATCTTATCAAATACTTTTTCTGATTCTATTAATAAAATAATTTTATTTTTATCCTTTTTGGTTAATGTGGTGTCTGACATTTATCAATTTGCATATGTTGACCCATCTTTGTGCTCCTGGAATGAGTCCCACTTGATTGTGGTGTGTTATTTTTTAATGTATTATTGTATTCTATTTGCTAGTATTTTATTTAGGATTTTTGCATCTGTATTCATCAGAGATATTGGTCTATAGTTTTTTTGTGTGTGTGTTACCCTTTCCAGCATTTAGTATCAGGGTTCTGTTGGCCTCCCTCATGAAGCCAACATAATGTGTTAGAAAGTATTGGCTTTTACTCAATTTTTGGAAGAGTTTGAGAAGGATTGGTATCAAAACTTCTTTGAATGTTTGATATAATTCACCAGTGAAGCAATCTGGTCCTAGACTTTTTTTTTCCAGGGAAGGTTTTGATGGTTGTCTCAGGTTGTCTCAATTTCCTCATTGTTGGTTGGTCTATTTAGGTTTTCCAATTCTTCATGATTCAGTCTAGGAAGGTTGTATATTTCTAGGAAATTATCCATTTCTTCTAAGTTATTGAATTTGGTGTCATTTAGTTTTTCTTAGTATTCTAGTATGATCCTTTGTTCTTCTGTGATGTCTGTGGTCATTTCTCCTTTCTCAATTCTGATTTCAATTATATGTCTTTTCTCTTTTTCCTTAGGGAGCCAGCCAGGAGTTTGTCAATTAGATTAATCTTTTCAAAGAACCAGCTTCTTATTTTATTAATTTTTTATATGGTCTTTTTGTTCTCAATTTCATTCATTTCTGCTCTAATTTTATTTTCTTTTGCTGATTTTGCACTTTTTTGTTCTTTTTCTAGTTGTTTACTTATGATTTTCTTGTTTTGTTTCTTGAGATAGGTCTGTAATGATAAGAACTTCTGTAGACGTTATTTGCTTGAAGAGTCATTTTTCACCCTTTCACTTTGATTCTATCTTTGTCTTTGCAGCTTGGATGTATCTCCTGAAAACAGCATATGGTTTATTTTTTTTTTTTTAAATCCAAACTGCTACTCTGTGCAGTTTTATTGGTGAATTAAGTCCATTTAAATTTTGGATTTCTTATAGCATTGTATCTTTGGTGTTTTAGGCAGTTCTATGCCTTCATTGATTCTTTTCTTTTGTATTTTTGTCTATTATTTTTGTTTAGTGGTGCAATTCCTTTCTTCCCTATGTCCTCTTTTTTAAAGTTATTTGTCTCAATTTTGGGTTGTTTTTGTGTGTGTGGGTGGTTAGCATTATGTTTACAAAAAGAAGTTTCATATACATACTAGTCCTTTTTCTTTTAAATACACTGAGTCTCCATATTTTTTTACAAATTCAGACTTTTACCTGTCCTTTCATGGTTTTTTTGTTGTTGATTTTTTTAAATCACAAATTATCACTGTTTATGCTGTGAGCTTGTTGGTGGTCTTAATAAAACTTTTGTGACTTTTGTTTGTTTCAGGTAGAATAATTCCTTTGAATATTTCTTGTAAAGGATGTCTTGTGGTTATAAATTTCCTCAGCTTTTTTTATGTCTGAAAACATTTTTTTATTTCTTCTTCATATCTAAAGGATAACTTGGGTGGATATGTTATTTTTGACTGGTAATTGATAGTTGTCTCAGTTTGTCTCAATCTCCTCATTGATGGTTGATCTATTTGATTCTACTCTCTTATAGCTCGCAGAGATTCTGCTGAGTTCAACAACCTAATGGGTTTCCTTTATAGGTTACTTTCCTCTTTTCCATGGCTATCTTGAGAATTCTTACTTTGTCATTAATTTTTGACAGTTTTAATACAATGTGCCTTGGAGAAGGCCTTTTTGAATTGATGTAATTAGGTATTCTGTTTGCTTCTTGTATTTGAGGATCTAGTTCTTCCCATAGGTTTGGAAAGTTCTTGCCAAGTATTTATTTTTAATAGGTTCTTTGTTCCTTTCTCCCTCTTTTTTTCTTCTGGTATGCTTATTATTCTTATATTGCTCTTTCTGATGGAGTTAGATAGTTCTCATAAAGTTCTTTCATTTTTTTCATTACCAAATCTCTCTTTTCCTCTGCATTATTTCTAGATTAATATCTTTGATGTCACTAATTCTTTATTACATCTGGTCAGCTCTATTTTCTATGTTCCTTAGTTCATTCTTTATCTCTTTTATTGAATTGTTCATATCCAGAATTTCTATTTGTATCTTTTTTAAAGTTTCAATCTTTTTGGAAAAGTACTCATTTTGTTCTTTGATTTTGTTTCAAAGTTCATTGATCTACCTACCTAAGAATCATCTTGTTGAGCTTGTTTGTTTGTTTTTTGTGGGTTTTTTTTTTTTTTCAGAAATGCAATCTTGAATTCTCTGTCATTTAAATCACATATTTCCATGTTTTTAAGTTTATTTTATGAAGATTATATTTTTCTTTATGTGTTGCCTCATTGCCTTAGTTATTCATAGTATATGGTGGATTCCTTCTCTGTCTATGCATCTATGTAGGGGTGGCATTTCTCTAGTAAATCTAAAGAAATGTCAATCTTAATGTCAGTTAGTCATAAGAAGTCTTTCTATTGCTTTCCAGTAGATGGCGCTAAATCACAAGTTTGGGGGTTGTTTTTTAGCTCCCTGGCACTTGTCTGGCTTGTCAGGTTTTTGCAGGGTGGTGAAAATGGCCTGTGTTCCCTAGGAAGATGGGTGCCTCCCTTGCGATCTGGTTGTTCTGGTCCCAGGGGAACAACTCCACAGAGGAATGTGTTGAGCAATGAGGCTTTCAAATCTGTGAAATCCCAGTGCTGTCCCCATAGTCAGATGCCACTGGCAGTGTAGCCTCTTATGTGTGAGGGTAGGGTGAGCTAGGAGAACTCAGCCACTTCCTTTGTTGCTATTCCTTTCCCACAATGGCAACCTTGGACCTCAGTGGACCCCACCCAACCCTTCAATTAGACACAGAGTGTGCCCTTCATTTAAGAATAGAAGTGTTTCTGTAGTACTAGTATTTCTTGAGTTTGCAGATTAGCATCCCAACTTGATGAGTGAGGGAGGTAAGCTCTGGGAGGTTCAGGGATAGTGGCCAAGTTCTGTGGCTTTGTTTCTCTGTCTGGAATACCAATTGTCAAATAACTGTAGCCACACCTCTCTTCATCCCAGGTCACTGGGCTCAGCTTCAGCTAGTCCTGCCCACTTATGCAGAAATGCTCATTGTATCTCTTTTCTCTTGTAGCTGAGCTGAATTCTCTCCTCTCCAGGATGGTAGCTCAGCTCAGCTTTTCTCCCTTCTCACCTCCCCACTTAGTTTAATCCCACTTACCCACCTCTCGATGTTGTAATGTGTGGATCTCTCAGACATGTTTGTGCATTAAACAAACAATTTACATGTTTGTAAATGGAAGATTATCGGACCGAATAACCAGCCTGAACTCTTCAAAAATGGTAATGTTAAAAAAAATAAAATAAAAAATAAAGAGCCGAACCGGTTTGGCTCAGTGGATGAAGCCTCGGCCTGAGGACTCAAGGGTCCCAGGTTTGATTCAGGTCAAGGGCATGTACCTTGGTTGTGGGCACATCCCCAGTAGGGGTGTGCAAGAGGCAGCTGATCGATGTTTCTCTCTCATCGATGTTTCTGACTTTCTATCCCTCTCCCTTCCTCTCTGTAAAATATCAATAAAATATATTTTTTTTTAAAAAGAAAAGGAAAAATTAAAGAATACTAAGACAAGCAACTAAAATTCAGTATAACATATTTTATTAGACATCAAATAAAAAACAACACATGTTTTAAGGTAAATGGTAGAAGTTGAAATGGATTATATGTTAGAAATACTATAACAATATTAAATATTTGAAGTACAATAATTATTTGTATTTTGGTTCTATTAAGTGAAAATTTTATGCTTAGGAAATATGTACAAAAGTATTTAAAGAGTAAACTGTCCTGAGGTTTGCAACTCGCTCTTAATTGACAGTTAAATAGATAGATATAGATATAGATATAGATATAGATATAGATATAGATATAGATATAGATATAGATATAGATATAGATATATAGAGATGTATAGATATATAGAGATGTGTATATATATATATATATATGTTTGTGTGTGTGTGTGTATAGCTATGCATACACATGCTGAAAGACAGAAAACATTTCAAACTATTTATGATTGATTATTTAGATAAAGAATAGTCTCACAACTTTTTTTAAAGGATTGGTGTACCTCAAATAAAAAATTTTGGGAGGAACCTGAATAGGCCAATAATAATTGATGAAATAGAAGCAGAAATCAAAATCCTCCCACCAAACAAAAGCCCAGATCTGGATGACTTTATAGGGGAGTTTTACCAAACATCCAAAGAACTAACACCTATACTCCTCAGACTATCTCAGAAAATCAAAAAGGAAGGAACATTTCCAAACTCTTTTTATGAAGCCAGCATTATCCTAATTCCACAACCATATAAAGACACTACAAAGAAAGAGAATTACAGGCCAATACCCCTGATAAACATAGATGCTAAAATCCTCAACAAAATATAAGTAAATTGCATCCAGCAATACATTAAAAAGATCAAGTAGGATTTATTCCATGGATGCAAGGCTGGTACAATATTCACAAATAAATAAATGTGATACATCACACAAACAAATTGAAAGACAAAAACCATATGATCATATCAAGAGATACAAAGAAAGCATTCGACAAAATCCAACACCCATTTTCTCAGCAAAGTGGGAATAGAGGAGGCATATCTCAACATGATAAAGGCCATATATGACTAACCTACAGCCAGCATCATATGAGTAAAAAAAATAAAACAATTTCCCCTAAGAACAGGAACAAGACAGAGATTCCTACTTTCACCTCTTCTGTTCAACATAATACTGGAAGTTTAGCCATAGTGACCAGACAAGAAGAAATAAAAGATATCCAAATGTAAAAATAAGAAGTAAAAATGTCATGATATTGCAAATAGAAAATCCCAAAGACTCCATAAAAAAACTACTAGATTTAATAAATGAATTCGGCAACGTAGCAGGATACAAGATTAACACCCAGAAATCTCTGGCTTTTTTATACACCAATAATAAACTCACAGAAAGAGAAACTAAAAAAAAATAATAATAATAACATTTACCTTTGCAACACAAAAGTTAAGATACCTAGGAATAAACTTAACTAAGGAAGTAAAAGACCTATACTCAGAAAACTGCAGGACATTGAAAAAAGAATAGAGGAAGACATAAACAAATAAAAGATCATACCATATTCATGAATTAGTAGAATCAACATCAAGAATCAACATCATTAAAATGTCCATACTACTCAAAGAAATCTATAGATTCAATGTAATTCACATTAAGATACCAGTAGCATATTTCACAGACTTAGAACAAACTCTCCCAAAATTTATATGTAATAAAAAAAAAAGACCCTAAATAACCACAGCAATCCTGAAAAAGAACAAAGTTGGAGGGATCACAATAACAGATATCAAGCTATATTACAAAGCCACTATTCTCAAAACTGCCTGGTACTGGCACAAGAACAAACATATAGATCAATGGAATAGAACAGAGAACCCAGAAATCAACCCAAGCCATTATGCTCAATTAACATTTGATAAAGGAAGCAAGAGTATACAATGAAGTCAAGACAGTCTCTTCAATAAATGGTGTTGAGAATATTGGGCAGATACATGCAAAAAAAAAAAATGAAACTAAACCACCAACTTACACCATACACAAAAATACACTCAAAATCTTAAAGGACTTAAACATAAAATGGGAAACCATAAAAATCTTGGAAGAATCCATAGGCAGCAAAATATCAGACATATGTCATAGTAAGATCTTTATTGATACAGCTTCTAGGACAATGGAAACTAAGGAGAAAATAAACAAATGGGACTACATCAAAATAAAAAACTTCTGCACAGCAAAAGAAACCATCAACAAAACAACAATAAAGCCCACTTCATGGGAGAAAATATTTTCCAATGTTATCTTTAGTAAGGGGTTAATCTCCAAAATTTACAGGGAATTCAAACAACTTAACAAAAGGAAGATAAACAATCCAATCAAAAAATGGGAAAAGGACCTAAATAGACACTTTCTGAAAGAGGACATATAGAAAGGCAAGAGACCTATGAAAACATGCTCAAAGTCACTGATCTTCCCAGAGATACAAATCAAAACAGCGAGGTACCATCTCACATGTCATAATGGCTATCATCAACAAATCAACAAATGGCAAGTGATGGCAAAGATGCAGAGAAAAAGGAACCCTCATGTTCTGCTGGTAGGAATACAGACTGGTGCTGCTGGTAGGAATACAGACTGGTGCAGCCACTGGGGAAAACAGTATGGTGTTTTCTCAAAAAATTAAAAGTGGAACTCTCATTTTACCCAGTAATCCCACTTCTAGAATATATCCCAAGAAATCAGAAATATTAATCAGAAAGGATATATGCACCCCCTATTTTATAGCAGCACAATTTACTACAGCTAAGATTTGGAAACAGGCTAAGTGCCCATCAGCAGAAGAGTGGATTAGAAAACTGTGATATGTCTGAAAAATGGAACACTACACTCTTTTAAAAAAGAATGAACTCTTACCATTTGCAACAGCATGGATGGACCTGAAGAGCATTATGCTAAGAGAAATAAGCCAGTGAAAGAAAAATAAATATCACATGATCTCACTCATTTGTGAAATATAATGAATACCATAAACTGATGAACTAAAATAGAGCCAGTGGAAAAAATATTTTAGAATATAATAGAAATAATCCTATTATTTGCATATTTTTATATTTCCTACAACTTCTGTGATATTTTACTATGTTAGTACAGTTTTGGTAATATATTTTAAATCATTTTTCTTGAAATATTAATTTTTACTGCATGCAAATGGCTAATTATTGCATATCTACAATCTGGTAATAGATTTGTTTTGTATATTATAATAAAAATAAATAAAATAAGCCCAAATGCTAAAAAGAAAAAAAATTGGAGAGATAGTTGAAACTGTCTATGTATTGTGAAGCTGTCTTAGGTATTGATATGGAAGAAAGACCTAATAATAAACAAACATAGACAAATGAATATATATAGTGGCCAACTTCATACATTTGTGCACTAAACAAAAAAAATAGAAATCCTTGGATACAGTGATTGGTCAAATGAATCATGCTGTAAATTAGTTTTCATTATACATAAAGTCAGCTTATGATTTTGCTTTTGATCATCCTATATAATAATAGGCTAATATGCAAATTATCCCCTCAACCGGGAGTTTGGCCAGGGGGCGGGGCTGGCTGGCTGGACCCCACCCGTGCACAAATTTGTGCGCTGAGCCTCTAGTAATTTATAATGGTTCTAACCTGATTAGTCATATGGAACTGGATCACAACAGGTTTCAGGTTAGGTTCTTCAGGAAGCAGATGCTGAGACAGGACATATAATTATATAGCATAATGTTTATTAGGCTGCACCATCAGATTAACATCCACAGAACAGAGAAAAATGAGATGCAGAATATTTATTAGGCTGTGCCATCAGATTAATACCTATAAACAGAGAAAAAGGAAGCAGCCTGATGATAGCTTCAGCCAACCCCATGGGCACTCTGGAGCTAAACTGGCCCATAAGAGCTATCACTTGCTGTGTCAAAATAGCAATCTCTTAACCCCCTACCTTGATCAGTTTATGATATTGGCGGTGTTGTGAAAGTTGTAACCTTGGGCAAGGAGCTCTCAAAATTGCAGCAGCTGACCATTGAAATCTGTCTGCAAACAGCACTCCCAATAGCCCTGCAATAAGTTCTTTCTTGAAGGAGAAACAGATAATGCATCTCATTTCCATCACACAATTTATCTCCTTTTTATTTCAGCAATTATAGATTAAAATTTGGGGATTCTAATTCCAACTGCTCCATACTCTTCATTCATAGCCCTGTCACTGCATATGAGCTGTACATTTGTTCTTAAACTCAATCTCTCTTAGTCTTTTCCAGGGCCCGCTATGGACTGAATTGTGCTGCCTGCTCCCCATTCCATATGTTGAAACCCTAACCTTCCATGTGACTGTATTTGGAGATAGTGTCTTTAGGAGATAATTAAGGTTAAATGAAATCATAAGTGTGGAGCCTTAATCTTATAGAATGGGTGGCCTTAAAAGAAGAGAAGAGAGAAATCTCCCTCTCTCTGGGCACTCTCAAAGAAAGGCCATGTGAGCACAAAAGTGGCAGTCTGCAAGCCAGGAAAAAAGCTCTCAGCAGAAACCAAACCCTACTGGAACCTTGATCTTGAACTTTCCAGCCTTTTAAAACTTGGGGGGGGGGGGGGGAATGTTTGTGTTTAAGCCACATAGTCTGTCGGTTTGTTTGTTTGTTTGTTTGTTTTTAGTAGCCCAAGCAGATTAATACAGGACCAAAATTGAAGGTCAGATCCAAAACCTGCCAAATAATTAGACCATGTAATTTATAGTTCATAGACTGACATGATTGTGTTAATGGAATAATTGAATTCTAATAATAAGAATCTGTGCTATTGAGAAAACATAGCATGTTCAGCTTCCTTTTTTTCTCTGTGTCCTAAGTACTCTCATGATTGTTCTGTCTGTACTTTTATATTTAATTATCATTGTTTAATTTTACATTTTTGTGTTTATTTTTTTGTTGTTGTTTTAATATATTTTATTGATTTTACACAGAAAGGAATTGAGAGCGATAGAGAGTTAGAAACGTCGATGAGAGATACATCGACCAGCTGCCTCTTGCACACCCCCCACTGGGGATATGCCCGCAACCAAGGTACGTGCCCTTGTCCGGAATCGAACCCGGGACTTTTCAGTTCGCAGGCGACACTCTATCCACTTAGCCAAACCGGTTTCAGCACATTTTTGTGTTTAAATAAATAATTGAAATACATGATGGGAAAAGTTTCTGCCTTAGAATTAGGCTTAATTTATTATTATATTGCTTGTTTTTATGATCCTGATATTATTATGAAGACAAGTTTCCCAGGGTTTTGTGAGCCAGACTGGTCCATTTTTCTTTACCTTACCCTGGGATTCTAAAAACAAAACAAACAAAAAAAAACACACCAGAGTATCCAAGAAAGGGAAGCAGTAACAGTAATATTTCCCTCTTGACCAGGCTGCTTTGATTTATTTTTCAGGAGGAAAATGATGTCCTTGAAAAAACTTTTATCCAATTTCACTTTTTCACTTTTCTTTTTTTAACCACAATTTAAAAGGAGCTAGTTAAAGTGTGGACATAAGCAAGGCATGTCTTTTTATGTTCTGTTCAGTGAGTACCAACTATCCTTTATGGGATCAAATCCATGGTTTGGGGTTTATTTTCATTTGCCCTTGAGGAGAAGAGCTAGCCTAAACAAGAGAATAAATTGGGAGATGTCATTAATTGAAGAGAATAAAGCAAAAGCATGTCCAAATGTAAGTTAATATAATACATCCCTAAGCAGAAATCAGAATATGTGCTTTTTCAGATGTAACATTTTAATTGCCCTACCTGATAGAAGGTTACATTTGTACACCAAACCTCATTAGTACTCAATTGTCAAATACCCTCGCTGAAACATGACTAAAATTAGCAATAAGTGGGTGCAACCCAGAATTATAAAAGACCTAAAAAGTTATCTTTAGCAATAATATTTGTAACAAAGAGTTCCATTAAATCCACTATCCTTTTACTATTTCATCCAAGAGGGTTGTGTGTGTGTGCATGCACACATGCTCACATACATTTAATATTTTTATTGATTTCAGGGAGAGGAAAAGAGAGATAGAAACATCAATGATGAAAAACTCATTGATCAGCTGCCTCTTGCATGTCCCAAATGGGGAATGAGCCTGCAGCCTAAGCATGTGCCAGATCAGGAATAAACCTTGACTTCCTGGCTCATAGGCTGATGCTCAACCATTGAGGCACGCTGGCCAGTCTCATCCAAGAGTTTTAAGCTGGCCATTTGAAAATTTCTTATAGTCCATTTCAAATGTCCTCCTGGAAATTATCTGCGATAGGTAATTCCTAATAAAATGCCACTATTGAAGGAAGAAGCCTTACCGCCTGACATGAAAACAAAATACTATGTCTTAGCAGCATGTCTGAAATTTTTCTAGCATAAAATCACTGCAAAACCAAAATATTATCTTTCCTACCCCCCCCCCCATCACCCATCAAAAAAACTCTGTAGTGTAGAGGATCATCTCATTAATAACAAAGACAGATGTATGAAAATGAATGTCCAGATGCCCATGCAAATCCAAAAAATAAAAATTATTTTAAAGTGAACATGAATTTAAAATGTGTCGTGATTATATTTCTTGATTCTCTTCGTTACTTTGGTGAATGAGTTGCCCACAGTTTCTCTTTATTTCTTCAAGGTGACTACCAATGGTTCCAACCATCTTTATCTTTCTACACTGAGGACAGAGAAATACCATAGCACATGCCACTATGCTACTGGCATCTGTTATGTCAACAAACAGTGACCGAGCCTCTATTTTGAGTCGGCTGGGGATAGCCCAGTGAAAAAAACAACCGCTTCCCCACCCCCCATCCCCCACCCGCAGGAACTCATTGGCTAATATGGGAGAGCACAGAAAAACAAACAATTGCAATGCAGTGTGATAAGAACTAAAATGGTGAAAATACAAGATGCAATGGAAAAACACAAGAAGGATATCTCACGCTATCTTGAAGAAAGGGTTAAGTTTGAAGATCATAGAGGAGGTACCAAGTTGAAACCTAAAATAAAAAACAGGTTTAAAAAAAAAAAAAAAAAAGTAAAAGCTACCACAAGTGCCATGACCATAAGACCAGGTGTTTCACATTTGTGATTTGTGAAAATCCAGTTGACTTACAGCTTAGTTTGATTTAGGTTAGGTAGGAAGCACTGGTGAGAAATAAAGCAAGAGAGGTAAGTTTATAAGGTAAGACTTGAAACCTGCTTTAAAGGTTTTGAACTTTAAAGGCAACGTGGAGCAAAGAAATATTTTAATCTGGGAAGTCACAGGATCATGCTGGCATTTGGAAAAATCACTCTGGCTGAGATACAGAGAACAGATTGGATTGAGGTACAACTGGAGGCCAAATGGTTGGTCATAAAAAGGCTATTGTGGCAACCCATAACTGCATGATGAAGAAAAAATATGAATTTGAGAAATATTCATGAGATAGTTTTGACAAGTCTCAGTGATTGTCTAATATGAAAAATGAGGAAAATTGAAGAGTCAAAGATGAGAAACAAATTTCTAGTGTAAGAAATTGGATATACGGTATTAGATAAGCAAGCAATGATGAGAGGGGAAAGATATGGAATCATAGAGGACTAGCTTTAAAACAAAAATCACATTTTCCGCTTTCACTGAGAGATATAAGAACCAGAAGAACTGGCTGAATATAAGTTTGTGGGTGAGGTGGCAGAACTTTGAAGTAGTTTCAATCTAGTGATTTCTCTTTTCTTGATGAAGTCAGAGGCAAAGCCATCTGCTGAGAGGAAGAGTGAGGAAGCATGGATATTTGAAGAGATTGGAGACATTTTAGAAAACTGGTGCTCAGAATAGGAGAAAAAGTAATGAGGGATCTATAGAAAAATTGTCGGTGGTATTGATCCGTCTGAGGTTGGAGATCATGAAATTAATTGGAATTAATAGCACTTAAGGGGCATTATTTTCAGAGTTGTGTGATTGACATTTCTTTAAGTAACGTTCATCCTGGATAAAGAGAAGAGGGGGGAAATCAGACTGAAGTAAAGTTTAGAATTTTTTTCAATGGCTGAGACATAAAATAGTGTAAGGGACTTGAGGATCACAGCACAAATAAAAATTGTTTGAAGTAATAGATGAGAGGATGTAGGCTGGGTAAGAAAGTAACAGTGAGAGGGGGCTAACAGAGGAAAAGTCAAATAATCAAGGGATTAGAAGCCCTAAGAATGTCAGGAACAAAGCTAGTCACAAAGCAGAGGAAGAAGCAAAGATAGGAAGACGTGGTCAGAGACGACAATGGTTTTAATTCAGGTTTCAAAATTGAAGCAGTTTCAGATGATGATAACAGATGCTGACTTGCTCTCAGGAGTGAGTCAATAAAGGTCAAGATTGCTGAAGGTGGGGAGGTAAAGGCCCAGAGAGCCTGGAATGGATGTACTATCCTTGAAGTAAGAACTCAGGAGGGTGGAGAGAAATGGCATGAAGTAAAGCCAATGTCAATGTCTTCGAGGAGTGAGGGGAAAATAACTGGTTAGGCAAGTGATGACACCAACAATTTTGTGTGAAGGATGGAGTAAGCCTCAATGAACAGAGATTTTTGTATGAAAGTGAAAGAGTAATGACTTGGAATAAAAGTCAAAAGTGAAAACTACGAATACACCACCAACCCCGAGGCATGTTGGACACAAAAGGTAGAGGGCAGGGGCCTCCATCCCCTCCTCAGCAATTCTGAAAAGGACCACCCTCTGCGGGTTTATTCAAATTAAATCACCATCTTGCACGGGCTTTTTGTATTTATATTTGTGGAGAGTGCATCTTTTTCTCTCTCCCTCTCCAAAACTAGCTGGATTTTCATGGCATGATTATTTGGGACCCTACAGTACAGCTGCTGCACATCAATCTTGCATGAACTCCAACACAAAAAAATATGCATGTGCCAGCAGAAGGTAGGGACCACACTGGGTTTCCCCACCCAGGAATGGTCCCCATGATGTGTAATCAATCAACAGGAAAGGTGTGCCTTTTGCAAAGGAACTCCAAGAGGTCACTTTCCTAGGTGTGATCAATCTCCCCCATGCTGATCCTGTTACAGCGATTACCACTCTGTTCCAACAGCTTCTTCTCGGGGGAGAAACAAAACTGTGTCTGTGAACGTTTAGTGTGGTGTGTCTTGTCAGGTTAAATTACCTTGTAACATAACTCACTGTAAATTCACCTCATAAGTAAAAGGCAGTTGGAGATTTTAAAACACCATCAAAAACCACTCGATTTGGGGGTGGAATTATGTTGTGCAATTACAAGTGAACCATGCCAGTGACCCTCATCATCAGCCAGAGAGTCAGCATTTCTTTAGTTCAGCACATGAGGGGGGGAAAAAAAAATCTCTCATGCTTGATGGCCTCAAAAGTTCCACTGGACAAATAAAGTAATATTTGTCCTCTAAGACTTTTGAAGGAAATAGAAAAAAATAACTTAGCATTTAATAAGCATCTAATAGATGTTAGGCTAATGCTATACATATACATACTCTCTCTTAGATAAGACTCAGTATAAGCACCACCTCCTCTGAGAAGACTTATTGATCACCTTCCAAATCAGAGCATGATGTTAACTTTATGTGTTAATTTGACTGAGCTGTGGGGTGCTCAGATATTTGGCTAAACATTATTCTAGGTAAGTACTAGGTAAGGGGTTTCTGGATGAGAGTCCTTTTGGCATCAGTAGGCTGAGCAGAACAGATCACCCTCCCCAATGTGGGTGGGCCTCATCCAATTTGTTGAAGGAATGAAAAGTGAGGAAGGATGACTTCACTCTCTCTGTCTGTTTTTGATCTGGACCATTGGTCTTCTCCTGCTTAGGAATTGAACTCAGACTGAAACTTATACCCTTGGCTCTCCTGATTCTCAGGCCTACAAACTCAGACTAAAACTGCACCATCGGCTCTCCTGAGTCTGCAGCTTACTGCCTACAGGGTCTTAGACTTTTCAGGCTCCATAATCATGTGAGCCAATCCTATCTAATAAAAGAGTAATATGCAGATTGACCATTACTCCAACACACAAGATTGCTGCCCCCATGTGGACACAAGATGGCCAGCAGAGTAGGGAAGTTGAGAGGGACCAGGCCTGCAAGGGAGGGTAGTTGGGGGCAATCAAGCCTGTAGGGGAGGGCACTTAGGGATGACCAGCTCGGCAGAGAAGGGAAGTTGGGGGCAAACAGACTGGCAGGGGAGCAGTTAGACATCAATCAGGCTAGCAGGGCAGTGGTTAGAAGGTGATCAGGCTGGCAGGCAGAAGCAATTAGGGGCAATCAGGAAGGCAGGCAAGTGAGCAGTTGGGAGCCAGCAGTCCTGGATTGTGAGAGGGAACCCAGATTAGAGAGGTTGCAGGCTGGGCTAAGGGACCCCCCACACACACCCCGTGCATGAATTTTGTGCACTGGGCCTCTAGTGCCTTATAATAAGTTTATGATAAGTGAAATAATATATACCCTATTGATTTTATGAAGAACCCTAGCTAATACACAGTGTTAGGACCACATGTAACTGGGTAAAGTAGCTCACAAGGCCAAGTTAAAGGGAAGAGAAATATGATTCTCTCACAATGAGGCTATGATAATTATGTGAAGAATTAGGCAGGGAGGAATTAAAAATCAGACCAAAATTTCAGCCTACCACCCTACCATTCAGGGCTGTGGTGAGGATGGAGTAAGTTTCATGTATCATACACAGAACAGAGGCTTGTGTATGTTAAGAGATAAATAAATGTTCTGAATGCCCTATCTGTATATTAAAAATCATGTGGCTCTGTCATTAGCCAGCTATAAGAGTTAAATAATTCAAAGGGCTTTCCTGTGTTTTTTTTTATTTAACCTGCCACTTGAGTTTGTAATAGCTGTCTCACTTTCGTCATTTTGTTGTTGAGAGGACCAAATAACATGTTTGGGGGAAAAATAAGGTATTCTAAGAATGCAAAGTATAATACAAGACTAACCTTTTGGTTAAGGTCAGTAAATCCCTCCAACTGTAAGTGATAGGAAGCCATAGTTCTTATTTTATAGATGTGGTAAATGTTTCAAGGAACTAAAGTAGTTCTTTTCTGGCTATAAATCCAAATACTGACTGAGACGGGATAGAATTAATGTTTCCTATCTTCTAGATGTTAGCAGGGTCAAAAACTGAACATGGATGCCAAGGTTTAATCATCCCTCAGTACTAGGTGGTTCACATTCAGATTTTAGCGTTCAGGGCAGTTTCATAGTGGCATCCTCTCATTCAACTAATAAATCCCTGGGAGCTAAGGATACAAAGGCCAAACTCCCCAGGGCCTGTCCTCGGAGACGTAGCGCTGTGGAGTTAGAGACTGTGAAAGCCAACATGAATCTCTGAGAATACACAAAGCATCCCAGTTTCATGGGATCCCAGGTGCCCACAGACCATGTTCTATCCTTCCATCCACTGCCTATCCCCACTGATGAGACAGAAGAGGGGAAAAGGTAATTATCATGGAGATTATGTCTCTTTTCACTCATGGAAACTTTTCATAATACTGCACATAGCTTCTTTGAGGCTTTCCCTAACTGTAGAGGGCCCCCTGGGAATGCACATGGATGACCTTTAAATTAATGTCAGCTGAGTCCGAGGTGACGGGCACAGCCGTCCGCCAAAACAGCCTCCCAAAACATTGGAGACTGTTATTGGTACCGATTTCTTATCTTTATCCAAGTGCTTGGAATGAGGAACAAATAGGACCTTGACTTACCCAGGTCTTGATATGCTAAATCCCAGGAATGAGGGAATGAATAGGACCTGGGCACACCCAAAACTTTTTTTGACCTTAAACCCCCCTTTGGAAATCAATAAATACACTGGTTGTCTGTGGTGGGTGTTGGCTGTCCCTCCATCAGAGTGACAGCATCCACCTGGCACCCAACTTGATGAATCTATTTCTGCCTCTGGTCTCTTTCTTTTATTTCTTAATCCCCAGCTCCTCCACTCAGGAACCTGTCCTTCTCCCTTTCCGTGAGGGACACGGAAAAAGGAGAGGCACCCCACCTCGCATAACCTTGTCATCCCAGCCTGGTAAATATCTCTGAACACTGTTTCCTATGGATGGACTTCAAGGGCCTTCCTATGGGGTTCCTAGAACTTGGAAATCAGGGACTTGGCTAGACACTAGGAAGGAAATAACCTTCATCCATCCACCAGTCATAATAATTGTTTATTGACCACAATTATTATGGTCAATCTCTATAGCTGTGGCCAGGCATTGCTATAGAGATTGGGGAGACAAAAGTAGGTATAACAGACAAGTGTCTCAGCCTCTATTTGCTTTCTTTTATCCCCTGACCTTCTTCCCCAATCTCCTACAAGTACTCCTGGCATCCCTCCTGAGAAACTAATTGCCTTTGAATCCTGTCTCAGGGTTGGCTTCTGGAGGAATCCAAACCACAGCACACAGAATTCTGGCCCTTAGCATCCGATTAAAAAATCACCAACGTGAACAGTGGGAAAACTGCATGTCTCACACATGCAGGTTGAGCTGGGCTCTGTTCCAGTGAAGGCAACCTAATACATGTGTCTTATGTGTGGATCTTATTCCTTCAGATTCTGACCATCATCTGCCCTTTGAAAATAAGACACTGGTTTTACACAATCTTCATAATATCTCCAAACCCCGATGCCTAGAAAAATACCAAACATATGATTCTGGTACAAAATTTCATCTGAACCAAATGAAACCAATTCTAATTTGATACCCGATACCATTTACCTATAAAAGATAAAATTTTGGACCTTATTGACTATGTTTTCTGTGCTTAGGGAGATACTTAGACTTTTTAGCAAGAGTATTGCTATCTGTTCTGACCCTACATCCAAACGTTTAAAAATTAAGATGGCAAGTGAGTTGATCCTTGGATATTGATTATTAATAACTTCTGATAAAATTTACTTGCATAAGCTAAATTAAGTTATATACTTAGGGGAGGATCCAAGATGGCTGCGCCCAGGTGAACACCTAGCCGCAGCCGCACACAACAATTTCAATAAAATACAACTAAAATATAAAACGGACATTGCCCAGAACTACAGGAAGGTTGACTGACTGGAAATTCTACAGCGAGAAGCAAGGAGAAAACCAGAAGGAGGCGCGGAGGAGCTGGAAAAGCCCAAGGTACGGAGACGCGGCGCGCGGAGAGGACGGAGCCAGAGAGGAGGGAGGCCGAGTGCCTGGCGGGCGTTCCCGAGCGGAAAGGAGAGAAAAGCTCCGACTGTGCTGGGCCCCCAACTGCTCTGAACCCGGTTCTGGGCCAGACCCCGGGGACTCAGGCTCTGCCATAGGGAGCCGGGCTGTAAGGCGGAACCCCGGGGAGAGGCGAAAGGAGGTCCCGGAGGCGCGCACACGGCGCGCAGAGAAGGGACAGTCGGTTGTGCCGCGAGATTGCCCTGACGAGAGGGAGACTGGGCTCCAGACTGCTCTGAACGCCACCTCCAACTCCACTTCCAACTGAACTGAACCCCAATACCGGGCTCATTAGGGGAGAGCATAGACTGTTTGGCAACAGGCGAAAATCAAGGGCACCTTTCTCTCAGAGGCGCCGGCAGCGAGCACTGAAGGACCCGCATAGGGCGGGGCTGACGAAAGCCAAAGCTGCAGGCTCCACCCTGAAACCGCGTCCCATCAGTAACTGCGAAATGCGACAACAAAATAGATCACAAACGAAAGAAATGGAGGACAAAAAGCGTCTGGATATAGAGTTCAAATCTACGCTTATAAGGTTTTTCAAGAATTTCCTAGAAAAGATGGATAAGGCCTATGAGGATATGAAAAGAGATCAACTAGAATTAATAAGGAGTCAACAAGAAATGATAAGGGATCAACAAGAAATAAAGAATACATTGTCTGAAATAAAAAATATTTTACTGAGTCCTAAAAACAGAAGGGAAGATCGCAAGAATCAAGTCAAAGATTTGGAACATAAAGACCCAGAAGACACTCCTCCACAGAAGCTAGAAGGCAAGAGAATCCAGAAAATTGAAGATAATGTAAGAAACCTCTGGGACAACTTCAAGCGAACCAACATCAGAATTATGGGGGTCCCAGAAGATGAGAGAGAGCAAGATATCAAAAACATACTGAAAGAAATAGTGACAGAAAACTTCCCCTACCTGGTGAAAGAATTAGACTTACAAGTCCAGGAAGCGCACAGAACTCCAAACAAAAGGAATCCAAAGAGGACCACACCGAGACACATCATTATTAAAATTCCAAGAGCAAAAGACAAAGAGAGAATATTAAAAGAAGCAAGAGCAAAGAAGGTAGTAACCTACAAAGGAGCACCTATACGATTGTCAGCTGACTTCTCAACAGAAACCATGCAGGCCAGAAGGGAATGGCAAGAAATATTCAAGGTGATGAATAGCAAGAACCTACAGCCAAAAATAATCTACCCAGCAAAGCTATCACTCAGAATCGAAGGCCAGATAAAGAGCTTCACTAATAAAAAAAAGCTAAAGGAGTTCATCACCACCAAACCAGAATTATATGAATTGCTGAAGGAGGTTCTTTCAGAAGAGAAAGTAAACAAAGATAAAAATTATGAACAACAAATACATAACTATCAACAAGTGAATATAAAAACCAAGGAAATTAAAAAAATCTGATGAACAATATTAACTGTTGAAAATAATAGAATCAGAGGTATGGAAGGGGAGTGAACTGATGATTCTTGGGGAAAAGGGGAGAGGGGGGCGTGGGAAGAGACTGAACATAAACTGTGCACCTATGGATGAGGACAATGGGGAGAGGGGAAAGGGCAGAGGGCGGGGTGGGAACCTGGTGGAGGAGAGCAATGGTGTGTGTGTGGGGGGGAAAGGAACATTTGTAATAATATGAACAATAAAAACTTATTTAAAAAAAAAAAAAAAAAAGTTATATACTTAGGACTTTCCATGGGATTACAGACTTTTAACTTTGACGCATATACTCACATAAACCAAAATAGATAAATTAGTAAAACTCTATATTAAGTGAGGAAAGTTATATATGTTATGTTATTCCTGCATGTTATTCCATAAAACTTTACTCTCAAAAAGATAGGTATGTTCATAGCCACCTTCCTGAAATAAAGTTTGAGGCTAGAAGGTTAAGGAAGAAATACATTATATTTTAAGGCAATCAAAAATATGAATTTCTCATAATGTTTGATGTCTGAGAGATTGTGGATTTTTTTTTTTTTGTAAAGAAAAAAGATTCAAGTATATTTCTCAGTAATTCTTTTGTTCATATTTCCTCCTAAGTTATATTTTGAGACAAAATTTCCTGAGGAAATTTAAAATTTTAAGATATTGTGTAGATGTTCACTTCAAAGGGTTCTAATAATTTGAGGTGAAGTAGTATTAGTTGCCTAGGGTTCTTAACAAATATCTCATTAACTGGACATCCCAGTTATAGCCTCTAAAATCTATATATTGTGTTTTAATAAGAGTCATTTCCTTTTGTTCCTGGTGGGCAGAAATGCTCTTCTCTTACCCCCCTCATTGCTGAAATGTTCTCTAGGCCAACTTAAGTGCAGAGTTCTTGGCAGCCTCAGAACCCCAAATGAATGACTCTGGAACAGACTGCATTTTTTCCAACAGTGACATTTGGGCCTCTAGCTTGTTCCCTGGCTGGGATCTGAGAACAAGCCTCACACAGGGCTGCCTTAGGCCTGAGACAGAGTCAGCATGTTGAGTTTGTACTTCTAAACATTATTTATCACTGGTTTTCTTTGGGTGACCAGCAATTGTTAATTTCAATATACAAAATAAAATAAAACATCTGTTCTATGTATGTAAGGAAAATAATAAAAATGCAGTCTGAACATACTGATTTTATGTAGATTCTAAATCTTTATTTTTTAGGAATAATTATTTCATGCTCAGATTAATATAATGCAAAAAAAGTAATCTGTAGTATTCATATTCAGTGGAGACATGACCTGTCTCACTCAAATTATAGAAAATAATTTCTAAATTACTGAATATCATAAGAGTATAGGCATGAAGTCATTAAAAAAGGCCTTTTTCTTTTCTCTAGTGTTTCACCCATGCAGGATTGTATCTCATTTCTTTGAGACCAACCTTTTGGTGCTTATTACTGTGCCATCTTTGAGAGCCAGATTTCCAGACTTCTGTTATAATGAGCCCTAAAGAGAGAGAGAGAGAAAGACAGAGACACAAAGGATTATAATGGGAGGGAATCTTGTTAAAACCAATAAAGCTACAGCAGCCCTAGAATAATAAATTATTTTGTTTCATCATTTTCAGAACAACATTTGAAGAATATGCCAACATCTTCTTAAAATGCTGCTCTTTTTTTTGTTTATAATCTCAAGCAGAAGTTTCCAGATATTGTGAAAGCACATTCACATTTCATTACCACAGCTGCCTGGGCAGCTGTATAGAAATCTATCAGTTGTTGGTGTTTTTGAAGTACTGACAGACTGCAGGAAAAATTAAGCAGAAAAGCTAACCCTGAATTAAAAGGTATGCAGATCTCTCTTATTATCATGATGAATAAAATTCAAATAAGATACACACACACACACACACACACATACACACACACACACACACACTCACATTTTTCAGTTAACACCAGCCGAAGTACACTAAAATCCTCTGAGACTAAATTGGCTCATTGGCAAAAATAAGTATACTGCCCCTAGAGATTACACAACAGCAGCAGGTACCAGAATATTTATTTCTCTGAACAGCAACTGAACCCCTAAATCTGCATTTTCGTCATGGGATTGTGGTTAATTAGAGCCAATCATTTTAATTAACTTCATAATCAATGCCCATCAGTGAGATAGTATTTTGTACAGTGATCAAAGGTTAGCCATTGAAATCAAAATACATGGCCTCAAGTAAAAAAGATTAAATTTCTAGAATACTCATGGGAGAGGAGGGAAGCAAATACTTTTTCAATATTGCACCCCCGTTTCTTAGGTCTTCAACACCAAAGAAAGTGCCTTCCTTACATGGCAGAAAGGAGTGTGGGCAAGTGGCAACTGACTGATAAAAGCAAATTAAAGTATCAAGATTAATGAAAGAAGATGGATAAATATGCTAAAATAACTTACCTTGGGAATAAATTAAAGTCTTAAGAGAGAAAACCTGGGCTTTGAATGTTTAAACTTTATGAATAAAATTTGAAAAAAAATTAAATATACTTAAAATAAATTAATTAGATGCAAACTTGACTTTTATTTCTAAATTGTACAAACAAAGTATAACAACTGCTATGCTCAATTTCTAAGAGCAGCACCCTCATAACCATCTCCCCTCCACCCTAATTCCCTTTCCTCCTCTGCATACAGAAACAGGGAGTGTTGAGTATATACCAAAAGTATTATTTAGAATGTTTGGTGCTTAATCCAAATAAAAAGGTACTTGAATATGAAAGCACATTTTCTTCTCACTGGTGTGAATAATTCCAGTTCACAGAAACTCGGAGGAATACACAATAATTTTTGTCACTGATCATGATATCAAGTAGTCTATAAATTGAGAAACTAGATCATTGTGTTCCCTGGAATCCGTCCATATTTCCACTGCTAGACTTGTTTTCTGGAGAGGAATACCTCTCCAATGATTTGGATGAAGTGTATGATAAGATTGTGTGTTCGGGAACACAGACCTGAAATACGATCTTCAATCTCACACACAGTGATTGCATACGGCAGATTAATGTCAAAGAGGCTTTGAAGAAGCTAGGTTCATCATCAGAATATTTCTCCAGTACTGAGTTATGACCTAATGTGTTTCCCTGCACTGTCCCAAAGAGATGAAAAAAGGTGGCTGGAAATATTATATAGTGCTCATAAAAGAGGTGTTCTTCCCATCATTCAGAAAAAAAAGCAAGGAAAAGATCGGCTAACCTCTCATTTCCAGAGAGCAGTGTATTGTGTGACCATTGAAATTCACCTAAATTATTTTGAAATAGAGCATGCTTTGAATGTCATTTTTTAACTTACTGATATGACCAGATACACATATTACCAAAACCTGAAAACACTCATTTTGGATGTAGTCATCACGCATGGTAACATAGGAGTTTTATAAGTAAGAACAAGATCTTAGAGAAAAGGCAAGGATGGGTGAGTGGGTGGGAAGAGATCAACCAAAGACTTTGTATGTACATATATAATCAGAACCCATGGCACAGACAATAGTATTGTGAAGGCCTGGGGTGGGGGGCGAGGAGGGGCATGCTAGATGGGGTCAACAGGGAGGAAAGCGGGGACCTATGTAATACTTTCAACAATGAAGATTTAAAAATAAATAAATAAATAATAAAAAAGAACAGAGCATAAATGAGTTTACACTTATACTTTTGATTTCTATATGAACCTCTTATAGGACCAAAGACTGTTCCTTACGATGACAAATTTCTTGCTATTGGCCTCAAGATGAACCAATATGGGCAGCTTAGTATAGGCTAGATCAGTGGTTCCTTCATTTGGCTTTGCCTCAAAATTACTGTTCTTTTTATTTTTGTTTTTCTGTTCCTTAGGCCACCTAAACTTTTGAATCTTAATCTCTGAAATGATTATTGTATAGGCATTTATGAGCACTTAGGAACTATTGGACTAGATAAATCCTCACCTGAGGGGAGAAAAATGTAGTAGGTCAATCAAAGCTATCTTCACACCCCATGTGCTGTCCCATCAAAGAATGATGCTGCCTGTTCCTAGTTTGGTAACATAGCTCTTGGAAGAGTTTTCAAGCAAGAAATAGCTCATTGTCTAGAAATCTTGAAGATCCTACATCACTGAGTTAAGTGGTGTTTATCTGTACCTCATCTTTAAAGTTGCTAAAATGTATTTTGATATTCACTGAAGGTGTCTGATTCCTTATCAATTGTCTTCTCTTCCAAAGTTCTTGAGAATAAGAACAATCTTTAATTCTTTTTGTGACTACTATCAAGTATTGCATATGTTCTCAAAATATATACTTTTTTGTTGTTAAATAAACTAAATAAAAAGAAGATGCATGCTCACACACTAGCTCTGATATCTCAAGAAAGATCTCTTGGTTTTCCATGTCTTCATGAAGATGCTGTGCTAAATGTTTTCTCTGGTGGGTTGTTTATTTTTGTTTGTTTGTTTCATTTTTCATCTCTCTGCTACTGTATATTTACGTAAAATGAATTGACAAAGACTGGGCAAATCAGACTCTACTCTCCAGGAAACAAAAATGTCTTCACTTCTTTTTTTAAAAAAACACACACATATTTTATTGATTTTTTACAGAAAGGAAGGGAGAGGGAGAGAGTTAGAAACATCAATAAGAGAGGAACATTTAAATAGCTGCCTCCTGCACACTCCCTACTGGGGATGTGCCTGCAACTAAGGTACATACCCTTGACCAGAATCGAACCTTGGACCCCTGAATCCACAGGCCGACGCTCTATCCACTGAGCCAAACCAACCAAGGCTGTCTTCACTTCTTAATCAATTTCTGTTTGACACTGGCCTGATCTACTTAGCTCAGTCACAGAACTGAGGAATCTCCTAGAAAATGTGTGTTCCATATGTCAAGAACCTAAAATATTCATGTCAATTTTAGAATCTAGTAGAGACATGAATTATACTTATTGATTTAATGTTGATCACCCATCCATTTGGCTTCACAAGAATAGATTACCAGGAGGAGTTTTAAGATATTCCAAAGGAGCTGAAAACTTAATATTGAAGAGAAAAGACAGTAACTCAAAAACCCCTTTGCCAAAAACTTGTGGTTGAAATTACATCCTAATGAGGTTTTTTAAAAATCCTTTCAGTGTCCCTTTCTGATTTTAAGCAGATGCAATCTAGAATTACTCAAATATTTATATTTATGACAATGACTCTAATCCATTTTGTCAATTGTATAAAGCTATCTTCTACAAAATAGTATGCTGGTTTTTTGAAATAAATTGATTTTTTAAATGGACATGGATAAAAAAGCTACAGATGGGGTTTTTATATAGTTGTTTGCTCAGTAGATGGAATATTGAATCTTTCACCCATTAAATGTATCCTCACCACAGATTTGCTGCACCTGCTATTTTACATCTCAGTATATTTCATACTGAATATTTATGGTTCTTTCAAATAATATAGAAACATTAAATGGTCAGAAATAGCCCAATGCTGACATCTACTGGATACATAAATAGATGCATTTGACTATCAAAAGAATCCTTATAGCATACTTTGTAAAGATGTAAGAAACCTAAAGTAAAACTTACTTTGCTTTACTTGATAAGTATATCTACTGGTTCTCTTAATTCATATCTAAGCAAAAAATATCACTATATTTTGAAATGGTTAATGTTGGAAGGTTGGACACAATTGAACTCAGAGACCAAGGAACTATGACATTCAAAATGAAGATGAGCTCACACATAATGCACTTCGGCCCCTGAGAGAATCCTTCACCACTAACCCAGCACGTCAGTGAATGCTGCTTTCTCTGTGTGTAATAGAAAAGGCAGCTCTAGCTCCATCCTCTTTCAGTCTTGAGAAATTGTGTGAGTCCTGCTCTAACTGTTCTTTTCCACACCAAGGTGGTTTCTTTGGCAGATTTTTTCCTTGGCTTCTATGAGCCCATCATGAATTATATTTTGCTTTTGCCAAGGCATACTTAATAGCTAGATAAGTTGTTACAATGGAGAGTCAGACAGGGTTGGGTTCAATTTCTAGCTCAGCCTTTTATATATGTACTAGAAGCTCAATGCACAAAGATTAGTGCAAGAATAGGCCTTCCTTCCCCTAGCTGCTGGCACCAAGGATCTGGGCCTTTGCTCTGGCTGCAGCCTGCCTCCTTTGTTCCAGCCCGGAGCTGCCTTTCACCTTCACACACCGCCCAGAGGCCTGGAGCAGCAGGGGCAGGACAGACCACCTGCATTGTCACCATGGTGACAACACAAGCATCCCAGCCTGGCCGCTGCCATCTTTATTGAGTCAATTTGCATATTCCCTCCTTATTGGCTGTGGGTGCTGCTAACTTTGTCATGAAATAATGGCCAATTTGCATATTCCATTTTCATTGGCAAGGATCTGAATAAAATAAGAAGTTATTTAATTAAAATGCAAATAAGTTGCATTTTATCACACTATTATTGAAATAATTTATGGCAATATATCAAAAAACACAGAGCATTTTCTAAAAAAAAAAAAAAAAAAAAAAAGTGCTAACTAAATAGTGGTTATTATTACCACTATGATTATCATTATTTTCAACTAAATCTATAGTATACCCCAAACCCAAATTCTACTACCATGTGGGTCTTCAAATGCAAGGGCCATGACTTATTTATGATGTATCCCTTGCACTTAATATAGTACCAGACACAAGTAGGTGCTCAATAAATGCTAATCTGAGCTCTCTGTCTAAAATTGGTGGTATCAAGAACTCACCTTATATTCTACAGAGATTGCACAGTGCTGAAACATATGGTTATGCTCTTGGTTATAAATATCACAAACAAGGAACCGTAATAAATAGAGGAGTACGGTTAGCTTACTGCTGTCAGTTTTCACTCAGTACCATAATAGCACATTGTCTTTAGCATAGCACAGGATGGCTCGGACTCACGGTATTCTGATGTGTCCTTAGCCTAACCAATCTCGTGGCAGGAGGGTTGGTGCCGAGAAAGAAGATTCTACTGTTCTGGAGCAGAGAAACAGACCCAGATAAATAATTCCCCTATTCATAGCTGTTGGCCGTTTCTCATTTGCTCCTCATTTTCATCGTCAGAACATGTCCATCACTTGGGGGCAACACAGAATTTTAGTTAAGCCCTAGCTGGTTTGGCTCAGTGGCTAGAGCATCAGCCCACAGACTGAAGGGTCTTAGGTTCAATTCAGTCAAGGGCATGTATCTCGGCTGTAGTCTCTATGCCCTCAGTTGGAGGCTCTATGGTCTGGTCAAGGCTTCCCTGCCTTGGTTGGAGCATTGTTTCTCTCTCTAATTATCTCCCCCTCCCTTCCACCCTCTCTGAAAACCAATGGGAAAATATCCTGGGGTGAGGATTAACAACAGCAACAACAAAAAGACTTAGATAAAACCAGAATGAAAACTATCTCATAAATAACTTTATATCTATTGTATGTTAACATAATATTTTGAATATTTGGATTGAATAAAAAATATTATTAGTTCCACCTGTGTCTGATCTTTTGTGTGTGTGTGTGTGTGTGTGTGTGTGTGTGTGTAATCTTTTTCATCTACTTCCTAGAAATAATAAAATTACACATTTTAATTATTACTTGCATTATTTACTATTGGGCAGCACAGACTAGTTTTCCCATTGTTTGTTAATCGCCTTGTATTCTGGGCACCCACAGTCCATTTCTCATAACTCCATAAGAGACTTGTAATAAGTTATGCCACTAGAGTAATAAGAGCCACCACTAGTCTGTCAGAGGCTCCAGTCTTATTCACTTGTCTCCTGTGGACCTAGCACAGCGCACGGCACCTGACAGATGTTGAAGAACAGCTGATTCCTCCCCGTTCCTTGCCCAGGGTCATACAGATTGTTAATTGCAGAATGCAGGCTCTACCCTAGGTCGCTTGACTTCTGCTCCGATGTGTTATCCATGACATCCCACTGCCTTACACCCTTTCTCCAAAGACTAGCACAAGAAGCGAATTGAAGTAAAACTCAAATCAGTCTAATTTACTACTCATTAGCAGTTTTTATAAAGACTGGTTATAGAAGAGATTGATACTCAAAGCTAATGTGACATTTTGAATTATCTCAAGTTGTCACTTTCATATGCTGTGCTTCACTCTCATTAGGAAAAGTAATCAAGAGCTGAGCCTATTATTGTACCATATCCCTCCCTGTTATTAACACTTAACGCTTGGAGATATGCAATGCTCATGTTGATGCTACACTTTTCTTATTGGCACAAGAAGTAGTCTATTCATTTTTTTCCTGATTAATGTTTTGGGGAGATTCCCTTTTCAAGGCTGCCTCCTCAGCCTGCCATTTATTTAGATGCACATATTGATTTTCTCTGAAAAGATTTGCTTCATAACTTGATGGATCCACTCGGGTTCTTTACGATGGAGACATCCTATGATGCCTTTTAGTTTCCTCTGTGAATACCACAGAATCCCTAGGTTATGCAGGACCGGCCCTGGGAAAATACTTTTTATATACACTATAAACAATTTGAGCTTAAAGTGTATTTAAAAATTTACAAGCCTATGATAGGTGTAGTGAGTTGTTTGAATAAAGATTTAGAATAGTAGGTAGAGAAGAAATACTTATATATTTTATTGTCCCATCCATGCCAGTGAAGATTCTCTATAGTGTCTAGCTACTATCTCTTTCTATTCAGGTACAGTAACTATCACCTTTGGTTCTTTATTGCCAATACTCTATTCCTGGCTGATTTCATATATCTTGCTAAGTGGCCAATTGTAGCAGTGCTGTGATACTCACAATGCCTTGGCTCTTTGAAACCTTTTATATTGAAACATGATAGATCTTCTTGCCTCTGTAGTTCCCTAATGCCATGTATTTAACACTGGTTACTTCATTATCCTATATAATAAAAGGCTAACATACAAATCAATCTAATGGTGGAACAACTGAACAACTGAACAACTGGCCATTATGATGTGCGCTGACCACCAGGTGTTGCATATGAAACGTGGCGGTGTCGGGAACAAGTGGCAGAGTGGGGAACATGGCGGGCGTTGTCTGTGGTGGGATGGTGGAGTAGGTGAGCAGGGATACCAGACCAAGGCCAGGTGCAGGTTACTGTCCTCTGGGTGAGCCTCTGGTGGTTACCAAAAATTCTTTGCTCCTATCCACCACAGACCCATCGGCACTCACACCTGCTGCCAGTGCTGGCCCCATGCATACCTGCTGCTGGTGCCAGACCCACCACTCTCATCCACCACTGGTGCCCAGCCCCAGCCCCAATTGCTCAGTGCCATCAGCAGGTGTGAGTGGCAGCTTCTGGCCCCTATTGCCCCCCAAGGCTTCTCCACCTCCCCCTGCTCCTGAGGGGCAATCAGGGCAGCAGTCACTACTCACAGCTGCTGAAGGCACTGGCCCTGCTCACACCCACTGCTGGTGCCGGCCCCAATCGCTCTGTGCCATCAGCAGGTGTGAGTTGGGCCGGCACCATCAGCATGTGGGAGCGGTGATTGCAGGAGTGGGGCTGCTGGCAGACCAGAGGCCACAGCAAGAAGGATGGGGCAGGGGCATGGAGGATGGGCTGAGACCCACCCCTTTGCCCCACCGCAGCCTCACAGTTCATGGTTCCTTTCAAGGTGCATGAATTTGTGCACTGGGTTCTTCATTTTATATAGTAACATGTGGGACCCAGTGCACAAATTTCATGCATGAGTACGTTCCCTAGGCCTTGCCAATGATCAGAGCCAATCAGGGCTGTCTGGCTGCAGCCAGGACCTCCCTTTCCCAGCTTCCAGCTACTGGCCAGAGCTTTTCTTCATTCTGCGCAGGCCTCTGGTAGGTAGTGCACGTCATAGCAAGTGATTGAACTCCTAGTCTCCTGGTCAAACTCTTGAGGGGGTACTTTGCATATTAGGATTTATTTTTTAATATATTTTATTGATTTTGTACAGAGAGGAAGGGAGAGAGATAGAGAGTTAGAAACATTAATGAGAGAGAGTCATCAATCAGCGCCTCCTGAAAACCCCCCACCGGGGATATGCCCACAACCAAGGTACATGCCCTTGACCGGAATCAAACCCGGGACCCTTCAGTTCCCAAGCCAATGCTCTATCCATTGAGCCAAACTGGTCCCGGCTGCATATTAAGCTTTTATATATATAGATATAATTATTCATCATGTCACCCATGAATATTGGTTTCTGATGGAAATTTCAAAGGTTACTGCTGTGTTTTATCGATGATGATCATTAATGTAGTTCTTATTCAGAGTATGAGGAAACTGAATCATAATTAATTTTCTGATTATTAAATTTGCCACTTAGAATTTTATAATATAAACATAGGAAACTATTTCTTCCAATCATATATTCTCCTGAACTCTCTTTTAGTCGATTTGGGCTGCTACAACAGAATATGCAGATGGGTGGGGGGGAGGGTTTATAAACAACAAATGTTTATTTTTCATGTTTCTGGAGGCTGGAAAGTCAAAGACAAAGTGCTAGTAGATTTGGTATCTGGTGAGGGACAACCTTATGGTTCATTAATGGTCTTCTTCTCACTCTGTCCTCACCTGGTGGAGAGGTTAAGTAACTCTCAGTGGTCTCTTTCATAAGGGAACTAATTCTGTTCATGAAGGCTTCACCCAAATTGTTTCCCAAAGGCCCCACTTTCAAATATTATCGTATTGAAGATTCAATTTCAACATATAAATTTTAGGGAGACATATTCAATCTATAGCAACTTTAAACAATCTTAATTGAATTCCTAAAATGTGATCGCTTTTTATATGTTGACCACCCCTGCCTCCACATTACCACCAGTTAAGAGAATGCAAAAGGAGCCCATGGGCATGGTGGAAGAGTGATTCCATTCATTGAAGGAATTGCCATCCTTTGGCAGGCACAATTTAAGATTATCCAGGGATAGCATAGAATTTTCATATCCATTAGATGCAGGAAAAGAGATTGATTAGAAGGATCTAACATTATTGCAGAACAATGGTCCCAAAAAGTCTCAGAGGAAATAGATGAGTTCACCCCAGAAAGACTACCTACTACCTGGTATGGAGCCTGTAGAGGAGTTGGGATGATATCCTGGTTGTCAGTGGTGAGGTATGTACAAGGTTAAAGGCATCTGCTGCCATCAGCTCAGTCCTTCAGGGCTGTGGACCAGAGGCGGCACCACAATTGGAACCCAGTCAAGAGCTGACACATGTAGCACAAGGCCAAGGGCTGGAGTTGGACTGTCCATAACCAGAACCCTAAACTCACTCTATGTTCTATGTAAACAAAAATAATCCAAAATCTCCTGTGATCTAGCTGAAACCGGTTTGGCTCAATGGATAGAGTGTCGGCTTGGGGACTGATGGGTCCCGGGTTCAATTCTGGTCAAGGGCATGTACCTTGGTTGCGGGCATATCCCCAATAGGAGGTGTGCAAGAGGCAGCTGATCAATGACTCTCTCTCATCGATGTTTCTAACTCTCTATCTCTCTCTCTTTCTCTCTGTAAAAATTAATAAAATATATATATATTTTAAAAAATCTCCTGTGATCCTGTGAAAGATATACTGCACTAGCCAGCATGCCACCCTCCTGACTCTTAGTCCCAATCCAGAACCCTGGGATGATCTCACAGGTTTAAGTCCCAGAGCTCCTTAAAGCATCTGGTTGACCATATGAGGGGGTCAGAGAAGGTTTGAAAGCACCATAAACAGGACCAGATCCAATGAGGAATTGGTCCAGTCTTGGGGGACTCCTTCTTGATGGCACTGCCAGCCTAGCCAACCCCAAACTAAAGGTTTTAAGAGAAACACCCCAAAGTGTTAGGGTGTCTCTGAGAACTTTGGGTGGCAGTAGCTAAAATGTAGGAGTAAAGAGCTTTGAAATGCTCTCAAAAGTAGAATAGAGAGGAGACAATATTTCAAGGGAAAATATAGCATGCTAGAGGGAAAAGGGGAGTCCACTGGCCATTTCAGGTGATGATATCTTTGCAACTATGTCCCACTTACCACCTTTGAGTACATTTTAAGTCATATTTCTTTTAATGTTCAGATGTATATAACTCTGAACTCTCAACACAAGGATGTCCTAAAAGTCTCCCTGGATCACTTGTCCAGGGTTTGTATTTCAGGTTTGGTTCCTTTTATTTATCAGTGTAATAAACACACTTGTGCCTCTGCTTGAGTCGGGTGCTGCCAGCTAGTTTGCGGATTTGTAATGTTTTGTTTGTGTTTTTTTTTTCTCCCAAGAGCACTTGAGGCTCATAGGCAAATTTGCACACCCCTACTCCAGTGATTTCCAGAGTTCTGACAGTGTGACTTTCCTTGTTAGATCCAAAATATATCTTACTTTACATTATATTCCACTATTACTCCTTATGCCTGGTCTAATAAAAGACTGTAGTGTTGGGCTAGTATTAATGGCACAACATTGTGATAGTGTTGACGTTTGTCTCTATCACTTCTTTCCGTCTTGGCAATGTGATACAGCAGTAACAATATGGATTTTCAGTCTTTTAGAACATGGCTCAAATCCTTCAGATTTCTTAACTCTGAAACAGTGGCAAGTTATTTCATCTCTCTGAACTTTGATTTTCCTTTCTGTAAAATAAGGTTAGTAACATCTGCCTAGTAGGGTCATTGTGAAGATTAAATAGGCTAAGCATGCAAAGTCCTTGACAAATAAGAGGAAAGAGAACACACTAGTTAATTTCCCTCAGGTTTTATATTCTGTCTCCAGATCCAAGCCCAGAGTGTTCCTGACTGCCAAGTACCCACTGATGTGGTCTCATGGCTCCAGGCAAGTCCATGCTCACACTTCTGACTGAGTACTTCTCCCTTCCAAAGGAATTTACTACCTTTGAGTCCGTTGGAAATTCTCTGTTCATAACAATGGCAGGAATAAATCATGAATTCAATAGTTAGCCAGATTCTAACCTTGCCAGTGATAATTGAAAGCCTGAATGGGAGCGTGGGATTTGAGGAACATTCAGGAGCTGTTATTGCTGAATCAACAAGGGAGAGAGTGGTACAGTGTATGCCAAGGAGATAGTCAGGGAACTACTTCCTATGAGCAGTGATTCTAAATAAGAAGGAGAGATGGCTTGTCCCCAGCTTCCCCCCACCCACCCCTCATGATATTGGGCCGTGTGTGGAGTCATTTTGAGTTGTTAAAACTTGCAGGGAGTGCTATTGGCACCTAGTGGGTAGAGGCCCAGAATGCTGCTAAATATCCTACAATGCACAGGGCAGCCCCCAAATAACAAATTATTCCACTTAAAATGTCAATAGTTCTAGCATGCTTAATCAAAAAAAAAAAAACAAAACAAAACTGTCAATAGTGCTGAGACCGAGAAATCCTGCTATCCTATCTATTAAAAGAGAAACATGCAAAATTGACCGTACCTCCACTATGCCCACCAGCCAATCAGGAGTGCGTATACAAATTAACCCAACCAAGATGGTGATTAGTTTGCATATCCATGCACAGAGAGAAGACTGAAGACAGCATAGAAGGAAGCCAAGCTCTGCAGAAGGGAGCAAAGCTGTGGAGAAGCAAGCGAGACAGCAGAGAAGGGAGGGAAGCAGGCTGGGCAGTGGAGACCGCTGCAGGAAGCCCTATTGCAGGAATCTTTCTGCAATGGGCCTCTAGTAGGACAATGATTATCAATCTTGCATGCACAATAGAATCATCTGGAGAGATTTTAGAAATACTATGCCTATGATCTTACCCAGAGATTCTAGTTAGCTTTAGGGCCTAGGCATCAGTAATTTTTTAAATATAGAGAAGCATATAGAAAACTCATGCACTTATCATATTCACAATCAATAAAGATGCTAATTGGTCTTTGTTTCTTCTAGACTCCAAGTTAGGTGACTAAATTGTTCTCTCCTAGATTCCAAGTTCCATGACTATATTATTCTCAACAATATCTCAGTCTAGCCTAATAAACAGTAAAATCAACAATAACAACAAAAAAGTAAAAAAAATAAAAAGTAAAAAAAAGGGAGGCAGGAAGAAAGAAAGAAATTCAGATTGAAATGTGAAATGGAAGCATCATAAACAATAATTTAATGATCCTCATCAGCAGCTTTATGAGAAACTTTAAACAGAATTGGTCATGGGGGGGGGGGGGGTATTTATAACTTCTTAATACACGGGGCTTTCACATCCAAATCACTCCAGTTAAACTTCTGATTACCCATTTTCTTTTAGGGCTAAGCAATGTCACAACTCTCTATCACCTCCAATTTTTTATATGTATTAAATGTAGCTCCTTGGTCATAGTCAGTAATCACTCTATCTTAAAATGTGTTTTCTTCATGGTTCCCTTAGCTGATATAAAGCATATGAAATCTTGGTATTTGTGGAATATATTAATGCTGGGAACCAAGCAATATCATTGAAGCAAGGTTTCAAGTAAAACTTCAGCAATTATAAAAGTATCAAAAGTCAAAAGATCCAAGAACTCTCAAGTAGGAGAAAAAAAGGAAGCCTGCCAAGGGAACAAACCTGCTTATTAGCCAATTCTCTGCCTCTGTCTTCTTCTTGTGAGTTTTTAGCATCTTTTGACCTATCATAAGCAACCAATGTGATTATCTTAAAATAGCACCATCCTGCATAAAAGCTCCAGTGACTTCCCATAGATTTTCAATAAAATCCAAACTCCTTAATATGCCCTATTTGATATGACCTCTGCCTACTTCTCTCATAGCTTCTCCTGTTATTCTTCTTCTTGCCTGGAACTCTTCAGCCATCTTAAGTCCTCTAATCCAGTGATTTTCAACTGGTGTGCCACAAGAATTTTTAAAACATTCAATACCTGACTATTTTAATCAGGGGCACTGACCTATTTATTCTCCCTTAGATTGTCAAATTAAGAAATGACAACAGCCAACACAACAATAGTCATCCAGTGTAAATGAATCAAAATTATGCCTATACTAGGGGCCCAATGCACAAATTCATGCACCTTGAAAGGAACTGTGGGCCTTGAGGTTGCGGTAGGCACAGGAGAGAGTCTCAGCTCATCCTCCGTGCCCCCGAATGACCTCTTCCACTGCAGCCCCTGGTCCCCTATCTGCCGACAGACCTGCTCCCGTGCCAGCACTCCCACATGCTGACAGCACCAGCCCTGGCACTGAGTGATTGGAGCTGGTGCCAGCAGTGGGTGCAAGTGGGGCTGGCACTGTCAGTAGGTGTGAGAGGTGACTGCCAGCCCAGATCAGCCCTCAGGAATAGGAGGGGGTGGAGAAGCCCCCAGGGATGATTGGGGCCAGAAGTTGCTGCTCATACCTGCTGATGGCACCAAGTGATCGGTACTGGCGCCAGGCACCGGCAGCAGGTGTGAGCATCAGGAGGAACTATGGCATGCAGGAGCAAAGAATTTTCAGTAACCACCAGAGGCTCACCCTAATGACAGCGACCAGCACCCCGCCATGGTCTGATACCTGCTCACCTGCTCCACCATCCTGCCATGGCCAAGGCCCACCATGTTCCACACATGCCCCCTGGTGGTCAGCGCATGTCATAGCAACCAGTTGTTCAGTTGTTCAGTTGTTCTGTTGTTCCGGTTGTTCCACCCATTTGGTCTATTTTCATATTAGCTTTTTATTATATAGGATTTTTTTGTCAGATCAGCAAATATATATATATATATATTTGGTGTACCTTGTAATTAGTTGATGTATGCCATGAGATGAAAAAGGTTGAAAATCACTGCCAAACTAAACATATCTTCATGCTCACCGTGGGACCTTTGCCCTGTCAAAAATCATGTCCTCTAAATCTCAGATTGCTCACTGCTGTTTGTTATTCAGCTAGCACTTAAACATTACCTCCTCAAAGAAGCCTTCCCTGATATTCTATAGGAATGCCAATCACTCTCTCTCACACCACTCCATATTAACACTGTGCAATTCACTTAAACTGATATTTTCCTTCTTTAGTTATAAAGTTTTTGTTTGTCTCCCCACCCATCAGAACATTCACTTCATTAGAGTTTGGAATTTGTCTGCCTTAATCATCATTGCCTCAACAAATCCTATCATATAATTGGCACTCATATTTTTTAGATGAATGAATCAAAATTGGTCTCTGAGTCTAGGAGGCTATTGATACCATGGCCTGAGTCAGTCTATTTTGAAGAAGTGGCATTAGAAGTTTAAGTTTTAAAAATTTGGCTTTCAAAAGAAATTTCAACCGTTGTACTGTTGATATTTATCTCTGTTGACTAATGAGTTTGCCGACCACTGCTCTAGCTGGTTTGGCTCAGTGGGTACAGCATCAGCCTGCTGACGGAAGGGTCCCAAGTTCGATTCCAGTCAAGGGCACGTGCCTGGGTTGCATGCTTGATCCCCATTAGGGGACATGCAGAGGTAGCCAATCAATGATTCTCCCTCATCGTTGATGTTTGTTATCTCTCTCTCCTCCCTTCCTCTCTGAAATCAATAAAGATATATTTAAAAAGAGAGAGAGAGAGAGAGAGAGAGAGAGAGAGAGAGAGCGCGCGCCAAGGTAAAAGGTCATCCAGAAGACAGTGGATATCAGAGGGAGGGTACGCATTAGCTGAGGTCAAATTCCATTAATCTTGATATTTTATTTGGAGACAGTCCTGAATGTACCCATTATTACTTAACTTTTTAATATAACTCCTAATATATCTCTTCATTCCTAATATATCTCTAAGGCTTAAAAAGAAAAAATAGTCTCCAAAATTACTATTCAGGGTTTTAAATGAAAAGATTAAAATACCATAAATGTGTACGCTGGAAAGCATACTATGCCAATTTTTGCTTGGAATTTTATTTGCAAAATCTTAATGTCAACGTCAAAATCTTAAAATGGAATATAGGGTGATACTACTATATTTAATTCATAATGAAATTTTAAAAATGTTACAATGAGACACATTCCCAAATTGCAAATGGTATCAGGTTCTGTACACATAGATGGATCTTGACTAAGGTGTTTAAGTGCTAAGAGCCAATAGGTTAAAACAAATACACTCTACGTGACATTAATCCAAGTTAAAAGTTTTAAAACAAAAAATGCTCTTCCACTAAATGGTAATGTTGTTCCCTAACAAACTGCCAAATCATGCCCTTGTCAGGAGAAATAAGCAGAATAACAAAAGATGTGCCCCCAGGGCCTGAGAGGCAGAGTGTAGCATATAAACTACATCTCATCTTTCAAACCACGCTGTCCCTCCCTCCTGCTAGTCAGCATATGTTAGCAGCACAGTTGCACACAGCTCAGCACAGGTCCGAGACTACAGCAGGAGAGTCCAGAGGCCTGCATAGTTGCACAAGAACAAGGGGTAATGCCATCTCTGCTCCTCTGAAGATATTGGTAATGCCTTTTAAATCCTACAAGGTATAACCTGAGAAGCCTTGAACTGATGGATTTTAAAAAATGAGTACAGGGCTGAGATTTCTTGCTCAACATAGCATAACCACTAAGAGCGTACGTTCAGGAGCAAGCATGAATTCAGTCTTTGCTGTACCATTTACTAGATGAGTAACCGAAGGCCAGGTCCTTGACTTCTCTGTATCTCAACTTCCTTGCCTGTGAAATGGAGATGTTAATAACTACCTATTGGGTTTCCAGTGAAATCTAAATGAATGAATACATACAGTACAGTGGTGCCTCACACAACGAACTTAATTCGTTCCAGGAGCAAGTTTGTTATGCGAAAAGTTCGTTATGTGAAACGTGTTGACGAGGTCACACTGTTTTACCCCACATTCACTCCTTCTAATTATTTCCTGTTTCATTTCAACAGAAATCACCTTCCTGCTTTTTTTAGAAGCCATGATATAAAAAAAATATTGAGTTTAACTTAAAAGGACGACTGCCGTGATACGTGTGTGATTTAATTCGTAATGAAGAACGATTGCCGCGATACGTGCTTAAGTTAAGCGCAGTGACTAACGACTGCCTGCAGTGCCTGCGCGGAAGGATGCAATACATCGGCAGTGATCGTGGAAGCTCGGGCGACTTCGATGTGTGAAACGAAGTTCGTTGTATGAATCATGAAATGAAGTTCGTTGTGTGCAGCGTTCGCTGTGCGAGGCGTTCTTTATGCGAGGCACCACTGTATAACATACCTTAGTAGTGCCTGGCATATAATAAACATCAAATAAGAATTAAGTATAAAGGATAGTAATAATTTCTGGGCATAAAATTATACAATATGATACTTATGCTTAGGAGTACCTCAGAACATGGCCCTTTAAAGGAATAATTTATGTTAAATGAGGTCACATGGTGGACCCTAATCCAATCGGACAAGTGTCCTTATAAAGAGAGGAGGTTTACACACAGAGAGACACCAGGGATGGGAGTGCACCGAGAAGAAACCGTGTGAGGACACAATAGGCAGTCATCTGCAAGTCAAGGAAAGAGGCCTCTGGAGAAATCCAAACCTGCCAGACACTTTGATCTTAGAGTCTGCGCTTCACAAGTCTGCAAAAATTAATGTCTGCTGTTTAAGCCACCCAGTTTGTAGTACTTTGTTATGGCAGCCCTAGCAAACTCATACACATTTTAAATATGAGAGGTTTGTTAGTGAAAACTATTCTTCAATATTATGTCATCTAGGAAGTCCTCCTTGACTTAGCTGAATCCTGTTTCTACACTTCCCTGTTCTTGTGGTGGCCTGTTTGTATAAACGTATTCCTCATGGAGTTAGATCTAGGCAGGAGCTGTTTATCATCTTTACGGCCCTCCAAGGCATGGAGGTGCCTGGATCAACATAGACGCTTTGTTTACTTTCTCTCGCTTGGTGCCTAGTGTTGCTATCTTTCCTGTGGATTTATTTTCAAGACCAATACTTTTCTATCCCCTATTCCTACAGCTGCCATCCAAATCCTTTCATCCAGACATTATCTCTGATTCACCTAAGTGCAGGCCAAGAATTGTATCTATCTTCTCAAAATAAACAGTAGCAACTTTTCAAAACAGAAGTTTTTCGTGCAATGCTGAGAAAAGAGACTCAGGAAGAAGTGGCCTTCCCCTTTAAAATAGTAGAGGTGCCTTTTTGAGGTTCCAGGAATTCTGCAACAAGTCCTAATTAAGTTCTGGGTAAAGAGGCCGCCAGAGGCTTGTTTTAGCTGGGAGCGGTTACTCCGGATCCTCAGGAGCTTCTTTTTTAGATGAGTAAACTCACTTCTTGCTCCTTGAAAGAGCTTTCTAGTCATCACTGGCAAGGCTTCAGAAACTTCTTTAAAATGAGATTTATTACGTCTTCAAGCCTTCTGAGGTGAGTGGGAATGATCCAGCCCTCAATAGGCCTTAATGTAACAGTCTATTTGATCCGGCTAGGCCTCCAAAGAAACAAATCAAGGAGGCAGCTTTATAGTAAATATGATTCTAATGAATGGAGAAAGGGGACATAAAACAAAGAAAGTGGGATTTATTGGAAGACAAACCATTTCAACTTATGACATTTTGGGAAACACGTTGTGAAGGTAGAAATGGAAAGAAGGTTATAATTCAAAGATGTCCTGCCTAAATCAAGGGAGTTTTCATAAGGGGCATTGTATTTACAGTATAACTTATGATTTGTTAGCTATCCTAGGTGCTACAAAGCAACATTAGTTTACCCATTTTCTTTTTGAAGGATATAATACATGGTTGGCTACATAGATCTTACCTACAAGCAAAGCTCAATTTTAAAACCTATTTGAGTTTTCTCTATTAGTATGAAGCTATATATTGTAAGACTCAGTATATTTTATGTATTCTCCAACTTCTATATCTAATATATTTTTTATATTATTTCACAGTGTGTTTGCCATACTCTAAAAATGCTGAAACACTGCAAAGTTGGCCAGGTAGAAAAGTAATTCAGGTATAAACTACAGAAATAATATTAGCACATGTGGTAGACTTCTGCCAGCAAAGAAGTATACAAGGTCAGTAGCTTATTGATGGCAGAGCTGACTGATGGCAGAATGATGGCAGAGCACATCTGGTACACAGAGCATGATCTGAGAGTCAAGAGACTTGGACTGCATTTCAGCCAGGTTTTTGGTTCATGTAGTGACCTTGAGCAAGTCAGTTAGCCTCTGCCTCATGTTCCCAACTTGTAGAGCTGAGATAAGAATATTCTTAATTCATAGAAATCTGTAAGAATTAATGGTTGTTATTATGTGAATCGGTGGAATAAGGCTCTGGGCCATATAGAGACAAACAATGAAACCTAAATTTAAAAAAAAAAAATGTGCCTGTCTTTTCTACCTGGTTTAATTCATCAGGAGGGAGAGTCCAGTGTTTTAAGGATTACAGTGGAGTCTAATCAATGTACTTTCCTCAAAAATTCTAATATTACAAGGAGTTCAGGACCATCAAAATAACTTGTAGATCAAGTAAATAGCCTGGAGACACAGAGCATTAAGCCAAAAGGATTATTTTTTTAATAGTTTCATTGATTTCAGAGAGAAAAAGAGAGGAAGAGAGAGATAGGAACATCAGTGATGACAGAGAATCATTGATGGACTGTCTCCTGCATACCCTCTATTGGGGTTCGAGGCTACAACCCGGGCATATACCCTTGACTGCAATCAAACCCAGGACCTTTCAGTCAACAGGCCAATCCTCTATCCACTGAGCCAAATCGGCTAGGGCCAAAAAGGATTATACTTGAGCACTAAAATCTCATTGAGTTTGCCTTATAGTTTGGACTACTTGATATCTGTTACCCCTTTCTTCTTTTATATTTCTCTATTTTTCAATGGAAGGTCTGTACTATGCTGGTCCCACCATTAGATTTGAGATACACATTGCTTGTTCGATTTCACAGGTTCATAGCCACACAGGAATTTCTCTCACAGTGAATCATACTATCCATATCTATCTTAGATGATATTTAAGAGACTGTGGATTTTAGACATTAGAATTGTACTGGAATGAGTCCAAGACTTTGGGAGCAGTTAGGGCATAATAAATGTGTTTTCCTGTGACAGAGGCACAGATTTGGGAGGTCTAGAGGCAGAATGTTATAAACTAATTGTTTGTGTGCCCCCAAATTCATACATTGATACCTAATCCCTAATGTGATGGTATTTGGAGGTGGAGCCTTCTGTAGGCCATTAGGTCCCCAGGGCAGAGCTGCTGTGAGTGGGATTAGTGCCTTTTTCAAAGAGATTCCAGAAAGCTCCATTGGCCTTTTTACCATGAGAGGACACAATGAGAAGTCAGTCACTTAAGAAACAGGTCCAAGCCAGACACCAAATCTACGAGCCCCTTGATCTTGAACTTTTTAGCCTCCACAAATATGAGAAATAAATTTCCATTGTTCATAAAGTATCAGTGTTTGGTATTATAATAGCAACCTGAACAAGCTAAAACAGTCATGTCAGGAAGAACATTCTCAAATCTGGATCCTGATAGTTAATATCTATGGCCGCACAGGATCTTAATTGTCCAGGTATCCTCCTCCAGTCATTTTCCCCCAGATTCATCAGATAAATAGAGAAATCCAGCTAGTAGGGGACACTTCTTGTTTTTTTTGTGTGTGTGTGTGTGTGTTTTTTTTTAAAATAAATTTTTATTGATTTTTTACAGAGAGGAAAGGAGAGAGATAGAGAGCTAGAAATGTCAATGAGAGAGAAACATCGACCAGCTACCTCCTGCACACCCTCTACCGGGGATGTGCCCGCAACCAACATACATGCCCCTGACCGGAATCGAACCTGGGACCTTTCAGTCCGCAGACGGACGCTCTACCACTGTTCCAAACCAGTTTCAGCTTCTTTTTGTTTTTATTGTTGTTTATTTGTTTTTGTTAATCCGTACCCAAGAATATTTTTTCATTGATTTTTAGAGAAAGTGGAAGGGAGGAAGAAGAGAGAGAGAAACATCGATGTGAGATAGATAAATATTCTAGTTATTTCAACAGGACTCTCTGCGAAAACAAAAATAAACACAAATGCTGAAAAAGGAGAGATACAAAGGAGGAAAGAAAGGGAAAAAGTAGCGTATGGTTTTCCAGTAACAAACTATATGGGCATAAAAAAAAAAAATACAACTGCTTTTGTCAGAGAAGTCTTTAATTATTCGCAAGGGTGTTATATATCATAGCAAGGGTGACTATATGATTTACATCCAAACTGAGAAACATTTAAGATTGTAAAGGGATGCTAAAATAAGTTATAGGCTCTAAAACATGTTTCCAACTAATATAACCAGGTTCCCAGGCAAATCTCTGGTCATCCACATTACAGCCTAAATAAATAAGCTCTAGCATAAAATTTTGAAGAAACAATAGATGTAATTGCTATCTGTGGACTTCAGTTTCACCTCTGACACACAAAGAGCTTGAAAGTTACTCCCATCCTTACAAGAAAAAAAGCTGAACAAATTAAAAATCAACAACTTTTCTTGGGTTTTCTTTTCATAGAAATGATGTCTCTGAGCAAACAAACCACCACTGTAAAATCTGGAGAGACAATAGAATAAAAGGAATCACAGCTGTGTGGGTTTTTCCCCATACCAGCCAATTCTCAACACCATCTGGGTACCCTATAATTCAATTGAATTCTACTGCTATGTCCCAGGATTTAGCATCAGATCTCTTAAGAGCTCAATTCTGCAAGACTTGCCCCCCACTTCAGATGCCAATCACAATTCTGGGTCCTCCATACCACTGACCAATGGCTTATAAATTGAGGGTTCCCATGATCCCCTTCTTGGGTTCATTAATTTGCTAGAATGGCTCACAGAACTCAGGAAAACACTTACCTACATTTGCCAGTTTATTATGTAACTAAAAGCCTGGTGCATGAAATTCCTGCACAGGGGCCAGAGAGGGGAAGGGGTCCCCTCAGCCCAACATGCACCCTCTTGCAATCTGGGACCCCTACGGGATGTCTGACTGCTAGTTTAGGCCTGATCTCTGTAGTTAGACATCCAGCAGTTGGACATCCCTATGGCAATACAGAACTGCTTGCCCCTAACCGCTCACCTGCCTGCCTATCTGCTCAGTGCACATCATAATGATGAGTTGTTCTGGTCATTCTGGTCATTTCACCATAATGTCCGCTTAGGCTTTTATATATATAGATAAAGGATTAATAAGGGATACAATCAGCCAGATGAAGAGGTGCATAGGGTGAGGTCTGGAAGGGTTCATAATGCAAAAGCTCTGTCCTCACTGAGTTTAAGTGGGCCGTGCTTTCAGAATATGATGTATTTACCAATTAGGGAGCTCTTTGAACCCTTCAGTTGAAGTTTTTTTACAGAGTTCATCTCATAGGCATGATTAGTTATTAGCACAATCTCCAACCCCTTCTCCCTCTCAGGAGGATGGGAGTGGGACTGAAATTCCAACATTCTAATCAAGTCTTGGGCTTTCTGGCAACCAGCCCCCTTCCTGAGGCTATCTAGGCGCCACTAGATACCAGTCATCTTACTAGTATACAAAAAGACATCACACTAGAGATTCCAAGGACCTTAGAAACTCTGTGTCAAGAACAGGGACAAAGACCAAGTATATATTTCTTATTATCAGAATCCATCCCCTGGTCTCTGGTTATGGACCTCTTTTGGCAAAGGGATTGTAAAAGTCCAAAGATAATGGTACATTAGTAGAATTCCACTCAGTCATTCATAATTATGATAGTACAGTAAATGATCATATTATATGATAATGTATCCCCAAGCAAGGGCACACAGGTTTTCAAAAATTTCGGTACAATCTCCTCTGGTTCCAAAAGCAGGAGCAATCTCAGCACTACATGACTTCTCCCTTTCAGACACCTGGTATAACTGAGCTAACAGACAATATCATCATGTCAGTGCAGTTCAGTTGGTTGAGTGTCATCCCATGTACCAAAAGATTGCCAATTTGATTCCTGGTCAGGGCACATACCCAACTTGCAGGCTCCCCAGCGGGTAATGGGCAGGAGGCAGCCAATCGATGCTATGCTCTCACATTGATTTGCTCACTCTCTTTCCCTCTCCCATTCCCTCTCTCTAAAAATCAATTTTAAAATCTTAAAAATAATAATAATAGAAGAAAATAGTGTTTCTTTTGCTGGACCTCTTTTACATTGTTAATGTATTTTTGGATTTGCCTAGGTAAATATTCATTTACTCCTTTTTTTCACCCTCAGCTACTATTCCTCCTTCTCTTCACTTATATTCAAACTAGAGTCCCAGTGCATGAAATTTGTGCACGGGGTATGGGGAGTGTCCCTCAGCCCACTCTGCACCCTCTCTAATCAGGGACCCCTTAAGGGATGTCCGATCCCACTGGGATTAAGCCTAAACGGACATCCCTCTCACAATCTAGTACTGCTGGCTCCCAATTGCTCACTTGCCTGCCTTCCTGATTGCCCCATCACTTCTGCCTGCCAGTCTGATCACCCTCTAACCATTCCCCTGCCAGCTTGATTGATGCCTAACTGCTCCCCTGCCAGTCTGTTTGCCCCTAATTGCCCTGCAGGCCTGGTCGCCCCTAACTTCCCTCCCTACAGGCCTTGTCCCCCCCAACTGCTCTCCACTGCAGGCCTGGGTCCCCCTAAACTGCCCTTTCCAGCAGACCCTGTCACCCCCAACTTCCTTCCTCTGCCAGCCTGGTCACTCCCCAACTGCCCTCCCTTGCAGGCCTGGTCCTTCCCAACTGCCCTCCCCTGCTGGCCATCTTGTGGTGGCCATCTTATGACCACATGGGGGCAGGATCTTTGACCACATGAGGGCAGCCATATTGTGTGATGGTCAATCTGCATATTACTCTTTTATTAGATAGGATAGAGGCCTGGTGCATAGGTGGGGGCAAGCTGGTTTGCCCTAAAGGGTATCCTGGATCAGGGTGGGATTTCCTTGGGGCATGGGGCGCCCTGGGTGAGGGGTCTGTGGTGGTTTTCAGGCCAGCCCCACACCCCAGGAACCCAAGTGGAGGCCCTGGTATCTGGGATCTATCTTCTACAATTGAAACTTTGTAGCCTGGGATGGAGCCAGGCCTCCTGCTTGCTTGGTGGTGGCAGCCATTTCTGTTGCTATTTATTTATCATCTATAATTGAAACATTGTAGCCTTAAACAGAGGCCTGAGCCTGCCAGGATGTGAGGAAAGCTTGGCTTCCTCTATCGCTGGGGGCAACCCGACCCTCCTGCTCTCTCTAGCTCCTTGGCTGCCACCATTTCTGTTGGGGTTTATTTACCTTCTTTAATTGAAACTTTGTAGCCTTGAGTGAAGGCCTGGGCCGACCAGGGTATGCGAAAGTTTGGCTTCCTCCATTGCCACGGAAACCCAAGCCTCCCTCCTGCTTGCTCAGTGGCTGCAGCCATCTTGGTTGAGGTTAATTTGCATACTTGCTTCTTGATTGGCTGCTGGGTGTGGCTGCTGGGTGTGGCTGGTGGGTGTGGTTTGTGGGTGTAGCAGAATGATGGTTAATTTGCATATTACTCTTTTATTAGATAGGATTTTTCTAACTTTGGGAGTAACATTGGGTTTGGCCATTGTGCTTATTTGACTACAAGCAGCAATGCCAGTCTAGCAAGTTCCACAGCTTCTCAGTCTACTCCATCATACAGGTAAGGTTACACAGGTGAACAACTAGAGGTCTATTTTTACCACCAGGCGATATAATCACTGTTAACACCAATTTTGTCAGATAGAATGAAGGCACAACCACCCCATCAGGCCCTTAGGAATTCTGACATAAAGGTTTAAAGACATAGTTACAGTTTTTGTTTAGGAATTATCCCTAAACATTTGTAATTGTAGCCCTGGTCCTATAGCCACTACATTGAGTGGGATTAGGGGGGGCGAGGAGGGAAAGGAGAAAAAGTATAGTTGTTATACTAGTGTCCTCCCTGCTCAACAAGAATTGCAATCACACAGCTATCCTCCTCCAGTCACTTTCCTCCAAATTCATCAGAAAAATAGAGAAATCCAGCTAGTAGGGGACACTTCTTTTTGTTGTTATTGTTGTTTATTTATTTTGTTGTTGTTGTTAATCCTTACCCGAGGATATTTTCCCATTGATTTTTAGAGAAAGTGGAAGGGAGGAGGAGAGAGAGATAGAAACATCGATGTAAGAGAGATAAATCGATTGGTTCCCTTTTGCATGCTATCCAACCAGGGCCAGAGACAACCAAGGAGCCCTTGATGGAATCGAATCCAGGGACTCTTCAGTCCACATGCCAATGCTTTAAATACTGAGAAAAACTGACCATGGCCCCTTTTTAAATAGCTTTACTGAAGCATAACTTACATAGATAAAATGAACTCATTTTAATAGTATAGTTAAAAATGAATAAAGTTGTGTAACTATCACTGTAGTCAAGATATAAAACATCTCATCTCCCCAAAAGTTTCTTAATGCTCTTTTTGAAATAAATTCCCTTGTCCACCCAATTTACTCTTTAGTTTGCTTTCTGTTGCTATAGTTTTGACTTGCCTAAAAATTGTTTATTAAGGACACTATATAGTATGAAGTATTTTTGTGACTGTCTTCTTTGACCTGGTGATGTTTTTAAGATGAATCCATGTTATTGTGTGTATCAGTAATCTTCCTTTTCCTATTGCTGGGTAGGATTCCTTTGTATGAATACAGCACCATTTTTTTTTTATATATAATTCAGCAGCTAATAGACATTTGAGTTTTCTTTTTCTTTTTTGATATAATGAATAAAGTGGTTATGAATATTTGAATACATTTCTCTTTCTCTGGACTAATTAACTAGGAGTGGAGTTTCTGGGTTTATAGTAAATATATATTTAATTTGATCAGTAATTGTCAAACTGTTTTCCAAAATGGTTGTGCATTTTGTATTTCCAGAAGCAATGTATGAGAGCTCAAGGTTCTCTGCCACTTCACCAACACCTAGCATCATTGGTCATTTTCAGTTTATGTAGTAATATTTCATTGTGATTTTAATTGGCATTAACCTGATGACTAGTGATACTATTTGTATGGGTTTTTTTTTTGTTGTTGTTTTTTTGTGAAGCATCTGATCAAAAATGTTGCCCTCCTTTTTATTTGATTTTCTTACTGTAAAGTTTTAAGATCTCTTTATGTATTTTTAATACAAGTCCTTTGTCAGATATACATAAATTATCTTATTTTTTAACAATGTCTTCCAATGAGCAAAAGTTTTACTTGTGATGAAATTCAATGTATCTATTTTTAATGGTCTGCACTTTTTGTGCAATTTTCCTTTATAGAAAAAAAAAGTTATATAAAAAGGATTCTACAATGACTAAAAGGTTAAGGAGATAGATTGATTGCTCTAACCAGGGCAATTCAAATGCAGAGATTTAAACCATCTATTTGCTTGGCAGAATTGGACTGTTTGCAAAAAAAGACTAGTGTGAATACAAAGAATGTTGCACAACCTTGCTCATAATGCATGACTGAGAAGGTATTTGATTTAGGATAGAAGAAAAGAAAAGATCAATTCTATAATAGAAGTTACTATTTTAAAATAGTTTAGTCTTAGTGTTGAGAAGTGAAGCCAAACATGCTTATCTTTGTTCAAAGCCTTGTTCAAAATAAAGCCCAAAGCAAGAGGGAATCAGCTCTTAATGATTAAGAATAGTAAAGGGAGAAAAACTCTTTTTTAATAAAGAAAAAGTAGGAAAACTAATAGAAAGGGGAATTTGGAGTATGGCTCAGCTGAAATATTAAACTATATTCTGGATAAAAAAGGCAGAAAACTGTCTATTTTTAAAATGAAAACACAAATTTAATTCCAGTACACAATTAAGTTTGGATCATATGTGTAATAAACATAAATACCTAACTACTTTTAGAGGGAGACACCTTTTGAAAATGGGTTTTTCTAATTATAAGCTGTATTTTTTAATACCTTATACCAGTCAATAAGCTAACATTCCATTTCCTCCCAGGCAAGTGTAGACAAAATAACTGTGCCTTTCATCACTTTTCATTCATGTTGTAAAACCTGAGGAAATATAATTTTAAAACCTTGGAACATTAATAGGCTTTACAGCTAAATTAAAAATAAAATGAGAGGTGGTTCTGTTTTCCTAATATTTCATGGTATTTTCAGAAAAAAAAAACTATATTTAATCACAAGCTCAAAACCACTTGCCAAAGTTTAAAGATAGACAAGATTTATAATGAGTCCGTCTTTGAAATTATAATTTCAATAAAAATTGAAAGCTTTTTCTCCTTCCCATAAAGGCAACTATATATGGATAATTTATTCATCTCTAGGAGAAAAATAAATTAATAGGCTTAATGCATATTATAATGTTCTTTCTATAGAAAGAGTAGATGGTAAAAGAAAATGCATACAAACTCAATATTTGATAATTCAATGTGATCATGATTCAGATAAGGAATGCATTTTTAATGTTGCCTTTTCAACATACTGAGATGTTGGTTTTTAAAGACAGAAAAGCTTTTCTAAATTAGACTGTCTTTAAATTCTCCAGGATACTAAAGAAACAGAGGAACAGCTTGCCTTTGATAAGAATTTTTCTTTCAAATGTGACAGAGAGAGCTCCAATTTTTGTAGCTAACTGGATTAGAGTAATCCTAAATAATTTAGCCTCCATTTATAATTTGAGCTAGTTCATTATAGGTGAACTCCCAGTATCTCCTCTCTTTAAACTTTTTTTGATCAAATAATGAACTTTTAAGTAGAAAATGTACAAAATCTCCACAGACTATCACTTCAAGTATTTCCTCCTTATAATTTTATTCATGTCTTTATGCTAACTAAGAAGGGAAAGTAAAAATTGTTGAAGGTTCAAACATAAGCTTCTCAAGAGTAAGTAAGCTTTGGAGTCAGGCTGGGAGAGGACAACAGGGAAAGGAGGACATGTGTGGTACTTTCAATAATAAAGAATTAAAAAAAAAAAAAGAATTCACGGAAGAAACTCAATGTACTCTTATTCAGTAACTATTGGGTATCGAGAGCGGGGAGGGTAAATAAGTTTCTTGAGCACGGGAATCTGGTGAATTTTTTTTCTTTTTCACCATTATACTCCAGTTCCTAGCACAGAACCTGGGGCACAGGCATGTTCAATAACAATGCATCTCTCTGTGCCTGCTACATACCAGGATAACAATAAGCACTTTAAACATTACTTAATATACTAATACCCACACAAGAGAACATAAAAACATAGGCATTACTCTTTTTCTCAGATGAAAATTTGATTCTCAAAGAAATAGGTAACTTTCCTAGAATCTCTCAACTGTTAAGTATAGTTAATGTACTAGGATATGACCCAGGCCTATGAGCTCCCAAGCGTGGTGCTGACATTTGGCTTCTATAAACCTAATGCAGATTCAACTAGATCTCAAAGAAGCAATTCATTGATCCTTCTCTCCGTGCTCACCTTATTTTTGGCTCCATGATCTTGGATTGACCCTCCAAATAACAACAATTTTCTAATATCATTTTATAAAGAAAATGGAATGGTAATTCATCTTTGCCTCTAGCATAACTGACTTAATATTTTTATCATTGTTAATGTAGTGATTTCTAAGTATTGTTATGTTAATGTTTAAGATTTCTGTCAAATTGAAAAATTCTATTGGATAGAGTACAAAAAGTGGCCTTAAGTTCTTTGCAGCAACTCCTTACTGGTTACTTTTATTGGATATGTTAAGGCAGATTGAGATAGATGTTTGGCTTTCCAAGATTTTAGTCTGGGGTGTTTCCTACAACTCATACCTGTTCCCAGGTTTTTTTCCACATCAGCAGTGGCTTGCCCAAAACTGTAAATGTCTTGTCCCAGGACTGGGGTCAGCATGGGTATCAGTGTCCCATAGCAGCGCATTCCTGTGTGACCCTATCAGGGCTTTAAAGACATTGGCATAGGTTGCCTGCCTCATTCCCAACTCCTTAGAAATTTGTTGTACCTCCTCTCTAGATTTGTAGGGACCCATGTGCCCAGGGAGAACCCCTCATTGGGCCAATTATCTGCAGGCTAGAATAATCCAATCTATAAGGGAGGGAGTGCCTTGAATGCCTCCCCTCCCCCAAGTGCCATGCAGGCACTGCCAGAGAGGAGGGTGTAGAGTGATGTTACTCATTTTCTCTGCCTCCTACTAGGTCAGAGAAATGCCACCACCCCTTGTATCCTATAGCCAAACTAACCATGCCTGGATGCTTTCCCTGGCCTATAGTTGGAACTTGACAGCTACATCAATAAGCTCAGCAGGAATATCTTCTCTCATCATGGAATATTCCCTGAATTTGGGGTTGCCCTACTGGCTGAGGTTACTGTTGTCATGCTTTTGCTTTCTTTTGCATTAGGGATCAGACAGCACAGGGATGTCCATTTCTTTGTCAGTCACAACAGTATCCTCTTCACTTTCCCAAGAATTCCACCTCTTAGTGTACCAATCATGCTTTCTCATAAGCCCTTGAACCTTACTCCATGGCAGCTGGTGCCTTCTTAGCTTTGTTTAAAGGTCTGATAAGTTCTCCAACTTATCCTGCTCACCCACCATTTCCCCAGCCCTAAAGCTAACAGAATAGTAGACAACTGCATGTCTTTCTCTAACTGAAGCTCTTCTTCCAATTTTCTAAGTTGAGTTTCAGCCTCTAGTTGTACATCAGTGCCCAGCTCCTGCCCAGAGTAGAGGTCTGCCAACTGTGCCAACCATTCATGTCCGTTCTTTGCCACAGTGCATGCTATGCAGTTCCTAAAACAAATGCATCAAGGCTGCCGGCATTTTCCAGGAATCCTAAAACTCACACGATAGAACACAACTATCTAACACATGGGCTACTCCTCCCCACATAGAGGTCAAGAGCCTATTTCTTCAGTCTCCTGGCTGAATCGCCAATTGCCAGTTCACAACCTTGGGAACTTCCCAATCGGAATCTGAAACTGGCCCCCAAGCAATCGGCAAGTAGAGATCAAAGAAAGAAGCAGATTACTCCAGATTGGTAATTGGCAGGTTTAATAAGTAAGAGAACTACTTACCAGGCTTCTCTTGGGTAACCACAAAATCCATAGATCTCCTCACTTCCCTGCCAGAATCTTAAAAGTTTAGATAGAGGCCTTAACTGGGTTCAGTCACATTTTAGGTCAGATTGTCTCAACAACACATTACTCTCTCATGTCTCCATCCTTGAAATAACACCTAGTACAGGGACAGTGGGCAGAATGTACATTACAAGGACAAGACAGGGAGTGAGCAGCCTCTTATTGTCCAGGACAGTGACATCCTCTCCATGACTTACTCTAACATGGCTTTGTAACTTGCTTTGCTTAATAAAATGCAGCAGAGGCAACATTGTATGAGTTAAGAGACCTTGCCTATGCTATTACTCTGTGAATGTAAACAAACCTTGGCTGCTTTGTAAAGAATTCGATACCTGTGGGGATAATCTAAAGCACTAGACAATGCCCAGCCAGCTTGGCTCAGTGGTTGAGCATTGACCTATTAACCAGGAGATCACAGTTCAATTCCTGGTTAGGCCATATGCCCAGGTTGCAGGCTCAGATCCCCAGTGTGGGATCAATGATTCTCTCATCGTTGATGTTTCTATCTCTCTCTCCCTCTCCCTTCCTGTCTGAAATCAATAAAAAATATATTTAAAAACAAAAGCACTAGTCTTTCCATTTGAGATCCCTGAATTATGTGCATGCTCAGAAAAACACCACACGGAGTAAGATGAGCCACTTTAGAAAAAAGAGCCCAGGCCAAACTGGCAACCACAGAATAATAATTTTTGTTTTAAGTCAGTAAATATCGGGGAGGGTAGTTATACAGCAGTAAAAAGAGCTATACAACTTTCTAAAGTTCCTTTTCTATATGGCATTATAGACATAATCACTATTTGTAGAAATACTAGAGATTTTCCCTACAAATGCAGGGATTTTAACAAATTCTCTTTCACACAATTTCTACTCCAGAAGAGCAAAAACATGATTAATTCAAACACTGTATTATTAAGTATATACCTGACAGGTGAGGATATTGATAGAAATCAAATACTCCCATTATAATTTTAAATATCTAATGATTAGAAAAGTTTTCCATAAACTAACTTCTGGCTCCATATATTTCAAGCTTTGTTTTTGTTTCACTACACACATACTTTAGATACTAGATACCTTAAGACATATTCATATCACTTTGACCACATATCTGTGAGTTATAACATCAATCATGTTGGCAGAGTGGGCAATGGGAGTATTCCTGAAAGCTATTCCTCTGTCAGAGTGAGGAAGCAGTAACTTAAATATGTGGAAGTGATGGCGTGAGTCACATAAATATATCCCACTAAATTAAAAATATATTCTCTACTCAAATTTTCTTGGCTAGAACTCAAACAATGTCCGGGGTCATTCCAATGTAATGGAAGAGAAGACTGAGTGGAAAAGACAGGATACTTAATTGACGCAGTTAAATAACTATCTTGCATACATTTTACAATAGTGTTTGGCTGTGCGAAGAAAACATTGCTAGAGAGTTCCTATCAAGGCCTTCTAATAGTCTCTGTCATGGAAGGACCATGAAGGTTTATCCTTCTCTTATTTGCCACCTTTTTGTGGCTTCCTTCCTCTTGCAGTCATGGAAGTAGCAGCAAACAGTCCCCTATATCCAAGGCCCTATAGAATCTTATTTTTCTAAGTTAAGCACTTCTTCAATATATAGTCATATCCATATTATTTTTTCTTTCTCTTTGCTTCTAAATCCCAGAACTTGGATTTTATGGCAGTGCAAGCCACCTGAAAAGATAATTGCTTGAGTGTGATAATGGTGACTGACAATTTCATCTCCAAACTATTTATCAGTTCACTCTCCATATAGCGGGAATCAAGAGAACATGACACCTCTTGTCAGTAAAACAAAAGAATCTTGTGACAGCATTTCAATTGAATTTTTCACCTGGCACTCACCACATTAGCACTCAGTTAAAATAACTCCATTCATTATTCAACAAAAATATCCCACAAAAACACTTGCTATAGACAAGGTAAATGAAATTGTACACATAAATAAAAACTAATACTGCACCTGAGCCCAGGTTTTTAAGACCTTCAAAATAACCTGTCTTGGTTTACTATAACTTTTTTATATGTTTCTGACAATAAACCAATCACAGGTCATTTTTTTATACAAGTAAATAATTCTTTTCAGCAGAGAATGACTATCATGCAGAATAGAAAGCAAAACATGTCAATTTTAAAGTTCAACCTAAAGTATCTTTGGTAACTTCTAAACTTCAGCAAATATGTGAGTCAAAATCCTCAATTGGCCTGATTGCCATTTTCATAAAATGTGAAGCTCAAATTTATGATGATTTGGGCAACTTCCCAAAAGTTGTCTGAAACATAGGCCATTCCTATTCTCAAAAATTTCCACCATTTTTCTTTCCAAGGATTCTTCTTAGCCTTCAAGAGAGTCAATTTTGGTGGTCAAAGTCATGGGCTAGATAAGGGTGTGTTCATATTATAGCTCTGCCATGACTGATAATGGGATTTAGGAAAATTGCTCAAATCCTCTGAGCCTTACATTTCTAGTTTATAAATCACAGATAATAAATGTTTTTAATAAAGTCATTGAATGAATTAAATGATCTGATATACATAACTTAGCATGTTGACTCTCTGGAAAATATAATCACTTTGCATTATTTTTCTCCCGTTTATAATTTCTCATTGTAATTGCTGTTTTGCTCAGAGAAAGAGAGTTAATAGTCACAGGTATAATGAAAATGAAAAAATAATTCAACTTATCCTTCTAGGATTCATCCCAGCTTCCTATTTCAACCCCCTGGGCTGAGTCATTTCAAAGGAAGAGCTTTCTATTGCTCTTTCCTCAGGTACCACTTTAGTTTAAAAGACATGGCCTTTGGTCACAGAAGATACCTAGACTTATCATGGTGATCACCTCATCTATATATATAAAAGCCTAAGCAACTGACAGACTGGCCAACTGGCTGACCGTCTGGTAGCTATGATACCCTCTGATCATCAGAGGGCAGATGCTCAATGCAGGAGCAGAAACCACAGGCATGGAACCATGGAACAGACTGATGGATCTCAGAGGGAAGGGGGCATGGGGAGGGGCAGGAAGAGATTAACCAAAGATCTTATATGTATAGTAGAGTCCCAGTGCACAGATTCATGCACCAGTGGGGTCTCTTGGCCTGGCCTGTGGGGATAGGGATGAAACCGGTTTCCAACATCCTCGAAGGGGTTCCGGATTGAGAGGGCTCAGGCCAGGCCAAGGGAGCCCATCAATGCACAAATCCATGCACTGGGCCTCTAGTAATGTGTATAAATACTGAATCACCATGTTGCACACCTGAAATTAACATAATATTATAAGTCAGCCATTTGCTTCCAGGCCATTTATACATAGATCAGGGATTTTAGTATATATATATATATATATATATATATATATATATATATATATATGCATATGTCAGGGGTTTACCATGGAGTCCTGGAACAAGTTTCTTCTTGTTCTGCTTTGGGGTTTAGAAGAGAAATTCTGGTCATTCTCACAGTGTGATGTCACTGCATTCTGTCAGTCAGGGAGCCCTGCACATATGCTCAGGGAAGAATAGTCCAGGCAGCAAAGGATTTGTGCACTCGTGGGTCCTCTGGCCACACGCCATCCAGCTATCACATTGACATCAACTCTATTAAACACCCATTCATTTATTCTGAGTTCTGCTTAAGAAACGTAAGAACAAGTAAATGAGAATATTTTATCCTGTAATGAATGTATCCTTCCTTTGACTTTTCCAAAACATGAGCAAATAATTAGGGAGCAGAGTTGAACTCCTAGTATCTCTGGCAGGATTAGTCCTAGAACCTGAAAGACAGACACCCCTTTATTGTCTACAATTACACACTGACCAGTCAAACAGGAATTTCTTCATCTTCAATTTTAGCAGCAAAAATAGCCAGATTCACCTGAAAGATCATACTCACTCTAATATATGAGCTTTAAAAAAAAAAAAAAAGTGTCCAGTCATTCATTGTCGGCTGGTGTGTTCAGGGCAAGGGAAGGAAAAGTGGGAGGAAGGGGACAGATTGGTGGCAGTGGGTCCAGCCCTGCTCTCTTAGCTGGCCCTCGGGATGGTTTCTGAACCTAAGCTTGTCTGTCTTCACAGCAGCCTTTTTGAATGTGAGAAAGTTAACATCTCTTGTGTTCAGGTTTTGGCCTTAACCAAACATCTGAGACAATGGAAAAAGTGTCACTTGCAATCTTTTCTTTAAAATGTCAAGGGGAAAAGGGGGAGAACAGCAATTTATAAGATATAAACTCTGGAAATGCCAAAATAATCAATGAAATATCATAATCATTAAGGTTTTCTTCACAGTTGGAGAATTACCAAACCTCTTTGCCACAAGCAGTTCTGATTTTAATCTCAAAGGCATTGACTACTATATATTTCACACTTCGAAAATACTCTAGATAGATATGCCTACCCCCCCCCCCCCCCCCAAAAAAAATTCACAAGTCAGTTACTGACTTTCCCTTTAAACCCTCTGGGCTGGCTCCCTGTCATTTGGCTCTCAGCATTATTCCCAGCCTTCTGGAATCTCCTCCATATCACAAGATGGCTGGGAGCCCGTAAACTACATCTCACAGACTTCCTTGCCAGCTGCTTTCTAGTGAGGTTCTGCCAATGGGAGGCACTCCCAGGAAATTGAAAAGCAGGTGTGGATTTTTTTTTTTTTTCTGCTTCTGGTGGCAGAGAGAAGCATCAGCCAGCAGGCCAGGGCAGTGCAGGCTGAGGCTCCTGCTGAGGCAGTGCAGTTCCATAGCAGTGGCAGAGAGGGTACTGGGCAGCAGGGTGCTGATGGGCCGTGGCTCCACCTAGCAGCAGCAGGTGAAGCCTCTTGTGGCAGGACGCAGAGGGCTCCTGGGCTCCTGCAGCATGAGTGAGGGTATGGGCTCCTAGGTAGCTGTCTGCAAAGGGTCAGGATAGTTGCAACAGCAGAAGAGCAACAATAGAAACTCAATAGGCTCCTGAGCACAGCAATCCTAGGTTCTGGAAAACCCCATTGCCCCTGCTGCTCCTTCAATCAGACAGGTGGTAGATGGGCAACTTCCCTTCCCCTCTTCACTCCTTTAGTCTTTCCAGCAATTTATAATGAATTCCTTATATTGTTACTTAGTTTTTCTGAATTAACACTTAATAATAATAATAATACACCTTCTTTATCTTTCTTAATACTAATGAATCACGAGAAAATAATAAAGATATATATTTTATTAATTTTATGTAGGTCTATACATATTTGATAAATGTACAAAAATTTTATGATGTAAAAGTAACTTACAGAGGATAGTACTACTAACCTTGAAGGGGGAAAAGAAACTTAAAAATTTATAGAATTCAGGCTAACCATGATGAATTAAACACATACATTCAGTCCTGAAATACCACTAAAATGAGAGCTAAAGTATGAAAAACATATAAAACCACAAGGACAAAGGAAGTAGAAGAGGGAATGGGGCAGCAGGAACAACAGACAAGAAATAAAAATACAATTTTGAAAGATGGAAAGGATATGGACCAATGGAAGCTAACTATTATAGCAGAGCTCAGAAAGCTGAACTAAAAGATTCAAGCAGTAAATCATCAAAAAGGCTCAGGACTATATTTTAAAAATCAGAAATTTAAGTAGCTTTAGACTTACAAATTGTAACAAACAAATCAACAGAAATTAGCCAAGCAATGTTTTCTAAGTTCTAAGAGAAAGTGATTTCCAAACTAAATCCCTGTCTTCAGCTGAACTTTAATCAAATGCAAAGGTAGACTTAGAATATTCTCAGCATGTAAGATCTCCAACATTTTATCTTGTATGTAAGCTATGTAAAAAAAAAATTGTGCTCTGAGAAGATGTGCTCTGAGAAGACAAAGAAATAGACCAAGTAAGAGGAAGGCATAAAATCCAAGAAATAATGAATTTAATGCGGGGGTGGGGGGAAGAATAAAAGATAGAGAAAAGGAGGGAGGAGGAAAGCATATGTTCAAAGGCATAAACTTTATAGAAAACTGTCTTACAGTTCTGTGAGACAGCTTGGGTCTAAAATAGTCAGAGGAACCTATGATATAATTAAAAAACTTGTAAAGAGGAGGAGAAGAGAGATGTAATCAAAGTACAATACAAATTTAAACTCTAATATTGATATATCAGAAAAGCATCATATAACTATAGTGGAGGAAGAGGAGAAAAAATAGATGTATGCATGGAAATTAGGGTTGAGGAGATCAGTGTAAAAGAGATAATTCTAACCTTTCATAGAAAAAAAAAGCTAATAGATAATGTCTAAAATTGAAAACAAAAATGCACAGAACTAGCAATAAAGTACAGCATTAGAAATTGGCAGGTAAACAACTAAAAGAGATTAAATATAAATGTTTATATGAACAGAATAAGAGGACAGGAGTTTGTTTGCTTGTTTTTAGGCTTATTTGTTTGTTTTAGGTTTGCTATACTGGTTGATTTTTAAATTCAAACATAAGTATTACTTTGAGAACAATAATTAATTTTAAGTAAGTAAAATAAAAGATAAGGAGTTTGGGTAATATATACAGTACTCTAACAAATTGGGACATATGAAAGTCAAGCTATATTTTCTTTATTAAAATTAAACAATAACTGTTTAATAAATGCCCTGACTTGATGCACTGCTAATGTCCTTTGTGACTTTTATAATATACAAAGACATATTTCAGGCCAAATCAGATGAAACTTTTCTAAATTTTGAATTATATGGATGTCAAATTATTTTGGTTACTAAGGCATCTGTTAGGTCATGTTCTGATTATTATTACTACATAGGGAATCATCCAAAATCATAGTGGCTTAAAGCAATGGTGATCATTTTATTATCTCTCTTAGTTCTGGGTTTCTTGCTAGGAATCTCTCATGCAGTTATATTCAGATCAAGAGGGAAGCTGAGGTGAGAGTAATCTCAGAGACTTCCTCACATATGTGCAGTCCTTGAGGCTGGCTGTTTTCTGGGATCTCACATAAGGCTGTCAGATGACATAGCTACTCACCTCCTGTCCCTGTGGTCTGGCTTCCTCACTTTTTCTGCAGCTGAATTTTAAGAGTTCATATCCTAAGTGGACAAGAAGAAGTTTTATCACTTTTTATGACGTTACCACCCGAATCACATAGTGTTACTTCCTCCATAGTCACAATCCCCCTAAAATCCAAAGGAATGAAAAATAGATCTCCACTTCACCATAGGGGGAGTATCAATGTCACATTGTAAGAAGAGAATGTGGGTCAGGGGATGTTTTTGTAGCTATTTTGATATACATAATCTGCCACTGTTCTCTTTGTTCCAATGTTGAAAAATCTACATTCACATAAGGTTGAATAACCAGTAATGATCTTCTAAAGGAGAAATGCTTCTACCAGTAGATTTCAGATGGGGATATATGCATTTGGAGGCATGAATAATTTTAAGGAAATAATTTTCAGATTCTAAGCTTCACATGTACTTTTCCAAAATTTCTCTGCCTGAGAATAGTCACACCAGTTGGTAACTTTTTAAAAGAGAGGTATGCCTGTCATCCATTTTACCATCTTACTATGGTACATTGATGTTGAGTATAAAAAAATCTCCAGATATCCAAACAATAGGGCAATTCAAAATATTGGTTTTAGTGTTGAGAAAGTAAATGATAGTAACTAAGTCATAAAATCTAGAATTAGTTTTGATATTTTGCCTTTAATGAAGTTGAAAAAAACTAATTAAGTTGACAGCTGGTAGATCATTTAAAATAATTTTTAATGATAGATAACTATGTAATTCTGGCATATAATTTGGAAGCAATTAAAATCTTTGTGTGACATTGCTAAAAACAAAACTCTTTCCATTCTCCTCTACTTATTTATGGGAATATGTTTTCTCAGATCTTTCATCCATAAAAGCAAAAATATAATAGATTGATGCTGAGCTTTGTCTCATTCTAGCAATAAATAATATGCAGCCACAGATACATATATTCATTAAAGAAAAAATAACACAACCATTAAAATAATGGATATATTTCTAATAAATATTATCTTTATGTTTATTACCGAAATGTGCAGTTATTTATGTTGTTTAGATTAATTTTGTATTAATCGGTGCAATAAAAATTCAATTCAGAAGAAATTTTAACACCTGGAGTTTAATGGTCACAAACTTTCAATTATTTTTCAATGTGAATGCATATTTTTATAGTATGAAAAAGTGATCACTAAAAGACTTTAAGGCATTTAAAAATATATTAAACTAGAATAAAATTCTATTGGAAACATGGTTTGGAAATAGGAGTTCAGAGAGAGAAAATAAAGAATTTCCAATTGTTAAAATGAGTTCATTCATGTATATTTGGAGGGAATCATATGGACACATTTGATTCAGTTGTAGGCTCTACCTGTCTCTCTCCCTCCTTTCCACTCTGTCTAAAAAAATCAATGGAAAATATTCTCGGGTGAGGATTGACAAAAAATAAAAATAAAGTTTACTTAGGACCATTGGTTTAAAATCCTAAAATACCCTCCAAAATAATATGAAATATTAGCTAATTTTACAGCAAGTATTTTACATCAAAGTTATATTTTGTTAGCTGAAAGAGCTTCTAAACATTTGCATATTCTGTTCAACTACATAGTTGTTTTTGCTATATATTTTGTGTGTAACTGTGAGGCAATATAGTAGCATAATAAAAGAAGAAAATCTTGTTTTATTAAACCTGGCAGAAAATCGGTATGATTGAATTTTATTACTGTGTCTAACACTAATTAATTAGAGCTGTTATTTCCAGTTTTACCTGGATTTTTTTTTTTTAGATAGATGAAGCTACATGCCTAGAATTTAAAATCTGCATTGCTACATTTATAAGTATGGGTTATATAAAAATACAAAATAAATGCTTTTCCATTTCTTTCTGATACTATTGGTAATATTTACTGAATGTAAGATCTGGAAATGCAGATAAGTACTCCTTGCTCTCTTTTCAGTGCCTCAGTGCCACCAATAAGGAGCTAGTATAGCCAGTCTCAACTAATCTTAATAATGTTATGTGTCCCAGGTCACACTATGGTTCCTGACACACTATAAATGCTCAACGTCTCTTTGTTGAATTATTGAATGAATGAAAGAACTGTGATTCTTCATTTAATGAGTTGGCCAGCAAGCCTTTTATACTTTCAAACACTTTCTATTGAAGTGCAAATATAAGTTATACCATCTAAACAGGGGTTCCCAAAAGTCACCTCATTAGTCTGACTGCATCAGCGACACTCAGAGTGGGAGTTATAAATTTAACTTCCTGTATCCCCATCTTATATTACTAAATTACATACTTGAGGGGTGCAAAGTCTGGGAATCTTCATTTTTAATAGGCTCCCCTGATTATTGTTACTTTTTTATTTTATTTTTATAAATATTTTTTTTATGGAACAGTGGTAGGCACATGAGAAGTGGAAGAGGTCATACTGAATAGAAGGGCAGAGAACTAAGCAGATGATTCTCGATTTTTCTTCCCTACAATAGACATTACCTAGTCTTCCCAGAATTGACAGGAAACTGGAGAATCAACTTTGGAAATAAGAAAAGCCAGGGGTGATTCATTCACAGAATGAGAAAACAGAAACTACAGAGTCTCAGAGGAAAACAAATATCTGGGCAGGGCACCACTGCTGGTAATGAAACAACACCAAAGATTTGTCACTGTGCTCAAGATTCAAATTTGAGGAAGAGAGTGACTGCTGGTCCACCTTGGTCATGTTGGTATCCATGATTAGTAGTTCTGCTGCACTGTATCCAATAGAGAAGAGGATTTTTCATACACACAAATTAAAATGCTGCTAGAACTCAAGTTGTCTAGGCAGTCAAAAATAATTACATATATAAGGCTATGCACAATGGAATGGGGGTACCACATACTGTAGTATGACCTTGTCAACAGAGAACCAAACACTAGACTGTCATTCAGCCTAAACACTACAGCAAGAACTCCCACAACAAGAGCAATTGGATAATCTTGAAAAATGTTCTCTTATCTTGAGTCTGTGACTCTATATAACTAATTGAATTCCAAAATCATCCAATTCAGTTTTTAAAAATCAGTCCTATAGAAAAACTAGAATCCTATAGAAAAACTAAATAATTGACTAAATTTGTTTTAAATTGTGTCTGGGAAGACTAGGTAATGTCTATTGTAGGGAAGAAAAATCGAGAATCATCTGCTTAGTTCTCTGCCCTTCTATTCAGTATGACCTCTTCCACTTCTCATGTGCCTACCACTGTTCCATAAAAAAAATATTTATAAAAATAAAATAAAAAAGTAAACGCAGTCATCTTATCTTCTGCCATTGTCAAATGAAGAAATTGTTGAGGAACCATTTGTTCTCTCTCAAATGGCTTTTGCAATTTCTTTCTTTTTGTGTGTGTGTGCCTTTAGTTTTTGGCAAAAAAAAAAAAATAAAAATAAAAAATAAAAAATAAAAATAAAAAAAAATAAAAAGTTTGGCCTAATACGTGGCTCTGCAAATCTAATGTTTTTTCTTTCTTCTGACCTCTCAAATTTGAAGTTCAATTCATTTGGCTCATAGGATCCCCAGAGTCTTGAGTAAGGATTCTTACTCCTCTTCATCCTGGAACCTAATTAATAACTCATTTTCTCCAACTTGTTTCACATCGGTGGATCATTATTTAATCTCCATCAAGCAGGGAAGTTCAACTATGCTCATAAATCTGTGATATGGTTGAATGTGGAGATGCTCACTGTTTAAGCAGGAAGTAAACATTGACAAAACATCCAAACACCCACATCATTTTTAAGAAATTTCAGTGACTATGTGTTCAGCTTTTCTGACTCATGCCATTATTCTTTCAGTGATAGCATGGATATGGTACACTGCTCTGTGCAGAATACCTCATTACGTTTTCCAATACCTCATACAGTTCTTTGAATTTCATAGTATTTCCTAAAAATATCTTTTTGCTAGAAGAGCCTAGAAGAACAGCACTCAAGAGAGAGTTATCTTTTCCATGACACTGATCTTAGTCAATAGCCTCCCATGCATGATTGAGTTGCATGTGTTAATAAATCAACAAGCATTATATCTCTTCTCCCTTGCATTTTAGTCTTTCATTTGTGTACTGAAAAACTTAATGTTAAGCTAATAGAAGTATTGTCCTCTGTCTCTTTGGTTTGTTTTGGATTATTTTCTTTAATATGTTTACCAATGACCAATCTCTTCAAAAATTCATACCTTCTGATGATCTATATAACATATCCAGAAAAACAATTTTATTTTTCTCAAGAAAAACATTACATGTGCAATGACTTAGTTCTTAGACTATAAAAACCAACTTGTTGACAACATAATCAGGCTGAAGTTGACAGCTTTTATTGGTGCCAGAAATAAATCAAATGTAAAATGGGTCTGTAATAAAAGCTTACTGGCTATTAATTTGAACCCTACTCACATAGGAGGTGATACTGATTAAAGCAAATTAAAAAAAGATAAAAGGTAAATCTTATGTCACATGATTAACTCCTGAATATAGGCTGGTTTCAGGTACTAAACTGACTTGGTAATTTTGAGAATTGTTAATGTTGTCTAATACAAAAGTATAGAATCTCAATATATATATAATCCTCATCTGGCAAAAATATAGTTTCTGATTAAGTGTTGAGGGCAAAAAGAAAAATCTATAACTAGATGCCAAAGGTAATCAGGGTAGAAGCACTGTAAAGGATCACTGTATTAGTCAGGGTTCTCCATAAAAACTGAACCAATAGAAAAATGAGATATAATATAAAAACATAGGCTCAGTATGGAAGATGAGAAGTACCACTACCTGCAGTTGGCAAACTGGAAGCTCAGAGAGGTCATGGGATAAATTCCAGTCTAAGTCTAAAGGCCTGAGAACCAGGAGCACTGATGTCCCAGTCCAAGCGCAGGAAAAGACTGCTGTCTCAGCTGTCAAACAGTCAGGAAGAGAGAATTCACCTTTCCTCCACCATTTTGTTCCACTCAAACCCTCAAGGGTTTGGATGATGTCCATCCACATTGGCAAATGGCAATCTGCTTTGCACAAATCACCCATTCAAATGCTAATCTCTCCTGATAGCATCCTCACAGACACACCCAAAAATAATGTTTAACCTGGCCATTCAGTGGCCCTGTCAACTTGGCACATAAAATTAACCATCACAGGCACTGATCTTAGCATTAGAAGATCTAATATAAAGTTCTGACTGACAACATTACCTAAGTCCTTGAGCTTATGTTTTTTCATCTCAAAAAATGAAAGTAATAACATCTCTTAGGTTGATAGGGAGAGTAAAGGGATATAAAATAGATGTAGATGTGCCTTTTAAATGTTAAAGTGGCCTAGAAATACAAGGTATTATTACTTGATTCCTGTTAGTGCCACATTGTACTCTATCACAATACAGTTACAGGCCCGAATGTGCAAATTTACAATAAAACTTTTGTCAAAGTGATTTCATTGGAGGTAACAAACTTAATAGGTAGTCTTATAATTTGGTACAATAGTAGGTAAAATATTATCAAAGATATGAAACAAAAGCCTCTACTAGAAAGGCTGTGCTAAAACAGACCTGGAGCCCATGAGATCCATTCAATAGGAACTTATAGAGATAAGTAAACCCACTAATGCTTGAACTGTTTATCCAAGCAAAATTATCTCAAAAATTAAAATAATCAATTGGAGTTACTATCTCAATACCAGTGCAGGTGAAGGCAGTGGAGTTCTGGTCCTAAAACATCTACATTTTTACCATACCCCTGGGAATACCCACTTAAATAAAGAATGTATTGAAAAAATGGAAGAAGCCCTTGCTATGTCAAAGACAGGTGGGAAAAATGTCTAGAGAAAAAGATCAAAATCACTAATGTAAGTGAGGACACATAGAATAGCTCATACTTAAAAGCTATATGGACATAGGCTTCCCAGAAGTCCCAAATCTGTCATTCTCCCAGCTTTTATCACTCCTTATACCAAAGCTGTCAGCTTTGAATAACAGAAAACCTTCTGTTGCTTTCTCTGGACACTGAGATCACCGAGAGAGGCAATTTATTCCACCGTAGTCCTGGTTCTTTCTTGCCTGACAGATCCAACTTCTATCAAGAATGATCTCCCACTGCAATGATTAGAAATGAGAGTTGGAGAAAAAGATAGTCACAAATTCAAACTAAGGGTCTGCTGAAATAGTTAAATAAGGCAAATTATTCAATTTGGCTAAAACCAATTTCCCTGAAACAGAAATTTTCTCCCAAGCTTTCTTAAGTTGGTTAAGATTCTATCACTATGTCAGTTACTCAAGCTCAAACATGTACTCATTCTCAATCACCCGTGCTACCATTATCCTACAATTTATTAATGGACAAATTTTATTAGTATGGCACACACTGCAGGAGTAATTGCTCTTGTCTTTTCCTTTTCAGCCCCTCGGTCAATACTCAGTTTGTTTTCACGTTATTTTTGCCACCATTAAGATAGCACCAGAACTGGCCTCCTTCTTCAGATCTTTCACTCCAATCTCTGCAACCCTACCAGATGTACACACCACTTTCCAATTCAAAATCCATCAGTGGCTCACCAGTGCATAAAATTTCTAGGCTAAAACTTTAAAATATCTGAAAATATCAAATTTTGGAGAGGTTGTGGAGAAACAAGAACTCTTGCCCTAGCTGGTTTGGCTCAGTGGATAGAGCCTGCAAACTGAAAGGCCCCAGGTTCGATTCCGGTCAAGGGCACATACTTGGGTTGTGGGCTCCATACCCAGTGGGGTACTTGCAGGAGGTAGCCGATCCATGATTCTCTATCATCATAGATGTTTCTATCTCTCTCCCCTTCTTCCTTCCTCTCTGAAATCAATAAAAATATATTTTTTAAAAATCTCATTAACAATATTGAGTTAAGGAAGTTATACACAAAATAATTTATACTATCTAATGACATTTATACTGAATTCAAAAATAGACAGCACATGGTTAAAAGTCAGTGTAGTTTTCTTCAGGGTACTGTTTTTCACAGTTATGGAAGATGGGAAGTCCAAGGTTACAATGTCAACAGATCCAGTGTCTGGTGAGGATCCACTTCTTGGTTTTCAGATAGCCACCTCCTTGCTGTGTAGAAGCAAGCTCTCTCATATATTTTCTTAAAGGGGCATTAATCCCATCATAAGGATTCCCTCGGAATGACCTAAATACCTACCAAAGTCTCCACTTCCAAATATAATCCTATTGGGGGTTAGGGTTTTCAACATATACATTTTGGGAAGATACAAACAGATAGTCCATAACAAACTATATTGGTTTATTCACTCATTCCCAGAACAGGTTCTGTTATTCTTTTTAACTCTATTCTTTTGTTCATCCTCTTTCTCTCTGGGAATTATCTTGTATATCTCTTCATCTTGAAATCTTATGTGTTTTTCAAATATCAAATATACAATTTTATGAAGACTTTTTTGATTTCAGCAGATGTTGTCTTTCCCTCTCTGAGTTGCAACAATAATCTCCCTTATGAACCTATATGATTTGAACCTATAAATTTCTGTATTTCAGATATTTTAAAATATCACTTATCTAACAAGTGTATGGATCAGGGTAACCAGGAATCCCTTGCATTACTTCCGCATATATTACTAAATGGATAACTGCATAAGCATGTAGCTAAAAGGACAAGCAAATAAACCATTAAATCAGTTCTCTATAAATCATCTATAATCCTCCAAGAGGACCTTATGGATCAAGTTTTATCCCAGTTTAGGAGTTCAGGTAAGTCTCCCAGTGTCCTCTTATTTCATAGCAACAAGCCAGTAGATAAATGTTTCAGTGTTTTGCATCTTACTGAACCGCAAAGGTGAGCGATGAACAGACTAAAAGCCTGGAATCGGTAAATACACTACCAATCCAAGACAAAATTGTGAAAAGAGAAGCTGTTTCTTTCCCAATTTTCCTCTAATCCTCATGTCTCTATCCACTTCCCCAACCTCCCACTCTCTGCTTCCTCTCTTCCTTTCCCTTTTAGAGGTCAGTATTGACACAGTATCCACAAGATGTGTGTACATAACCAACTGTGTGTGTGTGTGTGTGTGTGTGTGTGTGTGTGTGTGTGTGTGTGGTGTATAGAGAATGTATGATAAGGGATTGGCTCATGTGATCATGTAGGCTAACAAGTTCTAATATCTGCAGTCAGAATGTCCAAAGTCAGGAAAAGACCTTTCAGGAGAAGGTGTAGTTCAGTTCTACCACTGGCTAGCCCAGAATTTAAGTGGGTTTCCAATACTGGAAGTGTTCTGCAGGTGCTTGGGCAATCAGGAAGCAACTCTGTTGGGAGTGCAGGTGGTAAGCAGACAAGCAACAACTGGTAGCAGGTATAAACCTGGGCAGTAGGCACAGCATGCAGGGCTTTCATCGAGAACAAAAGCTGGCTTGATGGCAACCCTTTGTGATACAGGCAGGTTGCACAGGGCACCTGCAAAGGAAATGAGGAACCAGTGCAGAGAGGAAGCCTTTGGAGTGCTAATTCCCATGTCAAGTGTGCTGCGGGAAGGTTACTGCCAGGCTGCAAGGTGGCTGAAGGACCACATTTCAGGTGCATGGCAGGGCAGAGCTTCACCAGATGTCCTACTCCTGTGCAGTTGGCTCAGCAAGCAGCAGCTCAGCAAAGCAGGAGAGCTCCTTCCTCCACAAAGTCCCTCCAGAGCCCTCCATTGGGGACACTTAACATAGGTCTCTCTTTAAAGGAGAAACCATGAAAGAGATTGTTATCACAGGACATATATTGAAGGGTGAGTTTGGAGCTGAGAGGCAATAAACTGACAAGTGGCACACAGGCTGTGAGTATTGGTCATGAGAGTCAATAAATTCCTTTCTGGTTTTAGACACTTTCTGCTGAATTTCCTGAATGTTGCAATTGAAAGATTGATAGGACCCTGCCCTCATTCCGGCAAAGTTTTTCATTGAGTATTGCATGGTTTTCTGTCAGACTTTCTGCTACCATTTCTCAAACAAAATCTCTCTGCTCAGGACTCTTGTGTTGTTGTTGTTGTTATTGTTGTTGTTAGAATCCTATTTATTGTCATAAATATATATTTTAACAGCCTGTTAATAACTTCTTTTTTATTTTAATAAGAGCAGTCAAGAAAATGAAGGCTTTCAAAGAACACTTTTAGGTACCTTGACAAATTGTTAGAAAGATAATGAAGGGATACTGGCACTTTGGATTTCCCTCAAATAATTACACTATGGCTATAATAATTTTATATAGTCTGGATTCTTAAGGCTCTCAAATTTGCTGGTCATTCTAGAATTCCACAGTGGCAACAAAACAAGACTCAACAACAAACAAATTATTTTCAATAAGAAAGAAGAAGATCTCTAAATAAGCAACCATACTAGTCATCAACTAGGTAAAAAGACAAGTGTGTGTGTGTGTGTGTGTGTGTGTGTGTGTGTATATGTGTATGTGTGTGTGTTTTGTTGTTGTTGTTTAAAAAACAACAGAACTACCAGGGACTGGAATGAAGTAAACATTTTATTCAAAACTCTTGGTGATTAAAATAATTACTTTATGAGGTTGATTGCAAAGAATTTATAAAAGTCCTTAATTAAATAACATGGACCCTTTGAAAAGTTTGATTTTAAGATTAAGGCTAATGCATCTTTTCTTTAAGTGTCTGTGATTTCTCCTATACTCCTCAGTAGTGTTGTCTATATAATGATAAAGCTGGTCATTTTCATTTGTTTATAAGTGTTTCTTAGTCCCAAGGTTTTATAACAGCAAATTTTATTATTAAAAAGTTTTAGTTCACTTCAAATACTTCCAGTGCTATTTGGAGAAAGTATCTGGGGGAAAATTCACATAAGAAGAGTAAACCCAATTTAAGAGAAACCATGAAAAATTGTTGATGAAGTGTTTTATGTGTGCATGTGTTTGGCCCAAAGGAAGCATCGGGCTAGCTCTGGGAGTGGGAGGCAGAGTGAAAAGATGCAGTACCTCCTCATCTGCCTGCTTGTGTTGGATAAATGGATCATTTTATTGTCAAGTTGGTTGAGACTGAATATCAACATTACACAGGAAGGTCCCAAAGGTATGCAGCGCAGGGAATGCTATTCCAGCTTCCTTCGCTTAATGCTATTAAATGAGCTCACAGTCTGTAAGATAAAAGTTAGATAAATTGAAGGTAAATAAGTACCTGGTTTTATAGCAGTAGTTTAAGTTCAAACTCATAAGCACACGAGTTTGTGTGTGTTTCTATGGAAAGACTGCATCTAAAACAACACTCTAACAGTTGAAATTTGCCAGAGAAAACAAAATTTATCTGTACTGATTGGTACAAGTTTTTCCCCTCTCAATAATAATAGTGTAATCCAGGATTTGGGGTATCCTTTTCCCTGCTGAGTGCTGAGGATAGTGTCCTTATGACATCTTGAGAAAAATAATTTTCTGAGACTAGCATAGGAGGATGAGTGATTTTTATTTGCATGGAATTACATATTTGCATTTTCAAAGTCCCATCTCCCTTAGTCCAGTCCTGGAAGTACTGAGGCTGGGTCTCAATAGACCTAAAAACAAAGCCAGTGACCAGAGTTTCCATTCCACATTGCAGCTGTGGCCAGCTCAGCATCATGCTAGTTACAGCCCATTAATCCATTGTGTGTGGGAGCCATATGGCCCGGGACCATGTGGGTGAATACAAGGGAGCCAACCGAATGCACCTCCTACACAAAGAGTCTCAAAAAAAAGCCCAGGGAAACAAAGAGAGGCCAAGGGGAACCAAGAGAGGGAACTCTTTTGCTTAGAGGAATAAATATTTCAAAGTTTTGGCCCTTGTAGTGGCCACCCCCATTCTGGCCAATGACTTGTTCCGGGGTGGCTGACAGGTAAGTACTTTTCCAATGTCACCCCCAACTTCACTGTGCGTGTGTCTATTCTCTCTTTGTCCAGTCCCTTCCCTCAGTGATCTGTGGGTAATGGACTCTGGGGAATGTAACGCTTTAGAATCCTGGCAAAGCTGCCCTAGTGGCATGCCTGTACTATCTGGCCTTCCCTTTGCTGCTTTCCTGATATTAGTAACTAGGTTAATTGCAATAGTATCATTAGCACAATAAACACCTTAGAATGTGTGAAAACTCTAAGCATTAACAATGGATAGTATATTTAACTTAGAAGATCAGAAATATATATCTATTCTTTTAAATATGTATTTTATTGATTTTTTTACAGAGAAGAAGGGAGAGGGATAGAGAGCCAGAAACATCAATGAGAGAGAAACACTGACCAGCCGCCTTCTGCACATCCCCCACCAGGGATGCACCCGCAACCAGTGTACATGCCCTTGACCGGAATAGAACCTGGGACTCCCCCCTCTCCCCTCCTTACCCCCCCCCCCCAGTCCACAAACCAACGCTCCATCCATTGAGCCAAACTGGTTTCAGCCAGAAATATATTTTTGATGTTCATTTAGAAAAATTTGGCGGGGTTACATATAAGGAGCATTCATCCATTCATGACCCAAAAATGTATTATCTATCACGTACCAGGGAACTATGTCTTTATAAATCTGTCTAGCATATAAGTCTTGGTGCCGAAACCGGTTTGGCTCAGTGGATAGGGCATCGGCCTGCTGACTGAAAGGTCCCAGGTTTGATTCTGGTCAGGGGCATATACCTTGGTTGCAAGTACATTCCCAATAGGGGGTGTGCAAGAGGCAGCTGATTGATGACTCTCTCTCACTGATGTTTCTGACTCTCTATCCCTCTCTCTTCTTCTCTCTAAAAAAATCAATAATATATATATATATATATATATATATATATATATATATATATATATACATATATATATATATAAAGTCTTGTTACTCTAAACATCTATGGTTATCAGGTGTTAAATGGACACCATACTTCAATAGAGACATAATAAAAATAATCATCACTTTTTGATGATATAAAGAACATTCATATGTAATCAATGGCAATATCCAATATATTTACCAATTGGTACAGCACAGGCTCTAACAAACCAAAATGCAAATAGAATAAGATTGATTTTAGAAGAAACCAATGTAGTTCTGAATCGCAGTCGTTGTGTATGGTTTATAAGCTCAGGGGAAGAAAAGAAGGATCATTCTCGCAATCTGGGACCACTGGCTCCTAACCGCTTGCCTGCCTGCCTGCCTAAATGACTGCCCCTAACCACTCTGCTTGCCTGCCTGATCACCCTTACCTGCCTCTGCCTACCTGCCTGCCTGCCTGGTCACCCCTAACTGCCTCTACCTTGGCCCCCACCACCATGGCTTCATCTGGAAGGACATCTGGAATGACGTCCGGAAGGTCGTTCATCTGTCTGGTCTAATTAGCATATTATACTTTTATTATTATAGATTATTATACATAATAAATTATGTGAACTATATCAAATCTAAATTGAGTTAGTAGAAGGGAGAAAGACACTATGCTCAGTCACTGAAATGTCACGGTTCAATATTTCTCAGTGGAGCAGTTCCTGGAACAATGTGAAAACATTTTAGAGGTGAAGTTTACTGAAGTGCAGTTGACTAAAGCAGAGACTGGGTGTATCATCAAGGATGTGGACTTGTGGCCTGGCATGATCACAGGAATTTGTGTGGAGTGGAAGACTGATCCTGAATGGAAAGATTATGAACTTCAGAAAAGGAGAGGCTCAGTGACAGTTTTTCCAAGTGATAATAATACTCATAAAGCCATAGTGAATTAATAAGAATATAATGATCTAACCTTCTGCCCAATGTATGCCCAATGGAGAAAAAGTAAGTCTCTGCTTCACAGAATTAGGTGGAAGTTGTATTATGCTGGTTTTCCTTTCAACCATTTGAATTACTTCTTCTCAACAGTCTCCCTTATTCTTTTCATTTCATTGCAAATGAAATCTTTCTGTGTAATCTTCTTCCCTATGCCTATTCTCTGGCTCATCTGAGTCATAAGTATAGCTTCAACTGTCACTTATTCATTGACACCCCCCAAATTTCAACTTTCTGATTCCATATCTCTCATGAGCTTCTCTTCCAATTATCTTCCGAATACCTCAATTTTCTGGCCTTTCAGGTAGATCAAACTCAAAATGTTAAAAGATATACTGATAACCTTCCATGCAAAACATGATTTTCCTCCTGTATTTCCCAACCCAGTAAATGGCATCACTCCCCATGCAGTCAGTCTAGAAAGAAAGTCAGTACAATGGTTAAGAGCTTTGGTTCTATAATCAGTTTAACAGAATGTGCTCAAATTTGGCCTCCATAAATGACTACTTATATGGTAACCTCAGCAAACTACTTAACTTTTCAAAACTTCAGTTTTTCTCATTTGTGGCAAATCTCAAAAGCTTGTGAAGAAGATTAAATAAATGCCTCTCCAAACCCTCAAAATTAATCATGCAAACTTGACCTCTTGAAGCCATCCTTAATTTCTCCCTCTCTCTTAGAACCTGCTTCTGCCAAGCCACTGACCCCTAAGCTCTGTCAATTCAATTTCTAAAATGTATCTTCGTGTATGGGTTTGTCCACTGTTCCTTCCACTGCCCTAGTATGACACCAAAACATACTTCAACGCACCTGTTATTAACCTAGTCTAAACCATCTTTCACACCATTGCCAGAGATAGCTTTTCAAAAATAAATCAGATCACATCCCGGTCTTCACCTTCAATTTTTTTTCAACTGTCTACTTTGTCCTACAAAAGGAAATGTCACCCTCTTTAGAATATGATATTTGCAGTCTTTCCCTAAATTGGCTTTTCAATCTGACTCTCCATCATTTCCCACCCTTCTCTATATTTTACACTGTCATTATCCAAACATACTCTCTGCCTTTTTATCTGTTTCCTTTCCTACATCCTCAGCCCCTACTTCTCCTCTGAGAATTCCTGCTCCTGCTCAAATGTGACTTCCTCGCTGTTGTCTTCTTGAACCCACAAGTGACATAGATTGTTCCCTCATTTGTTTTCCCACAAGACTGTATACAAACTTGTCACAGCCTTTATCACACTACTAGAGCCCAATGCATGAAATTCGTGCTCTGATAGGGTCCCTAGCGGCTTATGGCTGCCAGCTGTGCTCTCCCTCCCTTCCTCCAGCAGCAGGGGTCTTCAAACTACGGCCTGCAGGCCACATGAGGCCCGCAGAGGAGTCTGATCCGGCCCGCCAGGTTTTTTGGGCAGTGAGCGCAGCCGAGGTGTTACAGTAGGAATTAGTAGTTCGTATAGTCCGGCCCTCCAGCTCTCTGAGGGACCGTGATCTGGCCCCCACTTTAAAAAGTTTGAGGACGCCTGCATGGTCCCACCCCCTGGTAGAACTCCCAGATGAACTCTTGGTCAAGGGGACAATTTGTATACTACACTTTTATTATATAGGACAAGAGGCCCGGTGCACAAAATTTATGCACAAGGGGTAGGGGTTTGTCCCTCAGCCCAGCCTTCAAACTCTCCATTCTGGGACCCACAAGGGATGTCCAACTGGTTGTTTAGGCCCGATCCGGGTGAACAGCCCTTTCACAATCCAGGACTGCTGGCTCCCAACCACTCGCCTGCCTGCCTGACAGATTGCCCCTAACCATTTCTGCCTGCCATCCTAATCATCCCCTAACCACTCCCCTGCCAGCCTGATCAACATCTAACTGCCCTCCCCTGCAGGCCTTGTCACCCCTAACTGCCCTCCCTGCAGGCATGGTCCCCCCCAGCTGCCCTCCCTTGCAGGCCTGGGTCCCCCCAACTGCCCTCCCCTGCAGGCCTGATCACCCCCAACTGCCCCCCTCCCTTGCAGGCCTGGCCACTCCCAACTGCCCTCCCTTACAGGTCTGCTCACCCCTAACTGCCTTCCCCTGCAGGCCTGATTGCTCACAACTACCCTCGCCTGCTGGCCATCTTGTGGCAGCCATCTTGTTGTTCACATGAGGGTGGCCATCTTTGATCACATGGGGGTAATCATTTGTATGTTGGAGTGATGGTCAATTTGTATTTTACTCTTTTATTAGATAGGATGGTGTAGTTATTAATTTATTTGCCTATCTTTCCAGCTATACTCTGAGGTCCTGCACAGAGGAAAGGGTGGTAAAATATTTATTCTCGCATCACTAGTCCTTAACATAGTCTCTGGAATATATAATTACATGTGAGATGCTCAATAAATGTCTATTGAGAGAATGAGTGAGTGAACAAATGAACAAATGAATGAATAAAGAAAACATGGAACTTGAATAGTGCTTGCTATTTATTATTTAAATATTAATTAAATCAAATCCTTCAGGCATACAAAAAGAAAATTCTTAAAAGTATGCAGAATTTTATTCTTTTTTAAATATATTTTTATTGATTTTAGAGAGGAAGGGAAAAAGAGAAACAGAAACATGAATGATGCGAGAGAATCATTGATCGGCTGCCTCCTGTACTCCCCCTACTGAGGATTGAACCTACAACCTAGGCATGTGTCCTGACTGGGAATCAAATCATTTCCTCCTGGTTCATAGGCTGATGCTGAACCACTGAGTAGGCATAAATTTAAAACATATGACCTCCAAGTATCTTTCCCAACTCCAAAATTCTGGGCTAAAGCTTTTCTCCAGGCATGCAGGATTATAATCTCATATGGGACAGATACATTTGTAGAATAGAATCTAGTGATTTGTTTAGTGTGTATATCCAATTAATTCTATCATATTAACTTTGAAAAATTATATTTTATAAAGTTTATACTTTTCAATTAATCAAAATTGAATTATGTGCAATAGTTGATCTTTCAAAATGGTAACATGGTGAAGAAAGTGGTGTGGATTTTTTTTTTTTTTCTAAAACCTTGTCAGCTTGAGTGATATCTGAGTACCCAGCACTTAGCATCTGTTAGGGAAATCTTATTGCTCTGTGTCTGTCACTAGAAAATTGGAACAAATGTTTCAAGACCTACACACTTAAAATGTTATGATGTGTTTTTAAAACTGCTTTTCCACAGAAGGCCTTTTATTTTATTAGAAAATTATAAGCAAACAAGTCTTGTTTAATGGCTTTCTAAGTATAAGCACATTGCATGTCAAAATTGTATCACACTCAACTGCCTACTTGTGTGAGAAATCTGTCAAGCCCTGGTGTCCAAGAAAATAGGGCAGCACAGCGGAAGATTTCTTGCTGAGGGGTACAATGTATGCTCAATTAAACCAATACAGCCTGTGTAATGGTCTGAGTCCATCTTAGCAAGAACTGTCAACCTTCTCTTCTGGGATCAAAATTCTCCTAATGCCTGGACATTTTTGGTGACCCCTCTGCAATAAGAGATACAATTTTGAGTTTATTTCAGAGAAGGTTAGGCTCTTATTCTTTCTCCCCTTAACATCCAAAAATTTGTGGAAATTTTACCTTCTCTTATCCTCTCTGACTCTGCCTACTTTTCATACCTCTCCTAACTTGCTAAATATTTTAACTAACAATTAAAGAAAACATACATGAAATGCTAAAATTACAGCCTGTTTTTCAAAGGATTCAAGTCTTGATTGTAGTGTTATTTTACTTGAGAGTCATACCCAAGTGCGTTATCTCTTCAAATATCAAAAAAGCATCTATATGTGCTCAAAACGAATCAGTTGTTAACAAAACATGATGGAAAAATCCCCCCCCCCCCAATGTCCCTTTTATAATGTGTGGTATACGACAAATTTATAACAATCCTGTTTCTCTAAAGCATTAGAGATCACGCACAAAGCCTTTCCCCAAAACAAAGGACAATAAGTTTATAATACTTAAGATACATATTTTCCTATATATCCTTTTAAAAAAAAAAGATGACTTCTCATCATTTGAGAGAGATCCAAGATGGCTGCGCCCAGGTGAACACCTAGCCGCAGCCGCACACAACAATTTCAATAAAATACAACTAAAATATAAAACGGACATTGCCCAGAACTACAGGAAGGTTGACTGACTGGAAATTCTACAGCGAGAAGCAAGGAGAAAACCAGAAGGAGGCGCGGAGGAGCTGGAAAAGCCCAAGGTACGGAGACGAGGCGTGCGGAGAGGACGGAGCCAGAGAGGAGGGGGAGGCAGAGTGCCTGGCGGGCGTTCCCTAGTGGAAAGGAGATAAAACTCCAACTGTGCTGGGCCCCCGACTGCTCTGAACCCCAGTTCTAGGCCAGACCCCGGGGACTCAGGCTCAGCCATAGGGAGCCGGGCTGTAAGGTGGAACCCCGGGGGAGCGACGAAAGGAGGTCCTGGCGGTGGCGTGCACACTGCGCGCAGAGAAGGGACAGTCGGCTGTGCTGCGGGATTGCCCTGACGGGAAGGAGACTGGGGCTCCAGACTGCTCTGAACGCCACCTCCAACTCCACTTCCAACTGAACTGAACCCCAATACCAGGCTCATTGGGGGAGAGCATAGACTGTTTGGCAGCAGGCAAAAATCGAGGGCACCTTTCTCTCAGAGGCACCAGCAGCGAGCACTGAAGGACCCGCATAGGGCGGGGCTGACGGAAGCCAAAGCTGCAGGCTCCACCCTGAAGCCCCGTCCCATCTGTAACTGCGAAATGCGACAACAAAATAGATCACAAACGAAAGAAATGGAGGACAAAAAGCGTAGAGTTCAAATCTATGCTTATAAGGTTTTTCAAGAATTTCCTAGAAAAGATGGATAAGGCCTATGAGGATATGAAAAGAGATCAACTACAATAGAATTAATAAGGAGTCAACAAGAAATGATAAGGGATCAACAAGAAATAAAGAATACATTGTCTGAAATAAAAAATATTTTACAGAGTCCTAAAAACAGAAGGGAACATCGCAAGAATCAAGTCAAAGATTTGGAACATAAAGAGCCAGAAGACACTCCTCCACAGAAGCTAGAAGGCAAGAGAATCCAGAAAATTGAAGATAATGTAAGAAACCTCTGGGACAACTTCAAGCGAACCAACATCAGAATTATGGGGGTCCCAGAAGATGAGAGAGAGCAAGATATTGAAAACATACTGAAAGAAATAGTGACAGAAAACTTCCCCCACCTGGTGAAAGAATTAGACTTACAAGTCCAGGAAGCGCACAGAACTCCAAACAAAAGGAATCCAAAGAGGACCACACCGAGACACATCATTATTAAAATTCCAAGAGCAAAAGACAAAGAGAGAATATTAAAAGAAGCAAGAGCAAAGAAGGTAGTAACCTATAAAGGAGCACCTATACGATTGTCAGCTGACTTCTCAACAGAAACCATGCAGGCCAGAAGGGAATGGCAAGAAATATTCAAGGTGATGAATAGCGAGAACCTACAGCCAAAAATAATCTACCCAGCAAAGCTATCACTCAGAATCTAAGGCCAGATAAAGAGCTTCACTAATAAAAAAAAGCTAAAGGAGTTCATCACCACCAAACCAGAATTATATGAATTGCTGAAGGGGGTTCTTTCAGAAGAGAAAGTAAACAAAGATAAAGATTATGAACAACAAATACGTAACTATCAACAAGTGAATCTAAAAACCAAGGAAATTAAAAAAATCTGATGGACAATATTAACTGTTGAATATAATAGAATCAGTGGTATGGAAGAGGAGTGAACTGACGATTCTTGGGGAAAAGGGGATAGGGGGGCGTGGGAAGAGACTGAACATCAACTGTGCACCTATGGATGAGGACAATGGGGAGAGGGGAAAGGGCAGAGGGTGGGGTGGGAACCTGGTGGAGGAGAGCAATGGTGGGGGGGAAAAAAAGGAACATTTGTAATAATATGAACAATAAAAACTTATTAAAAAAAAAAGATGACTTCTAAATACGAGAAAATGATATTGTATGTTACTAAACTGCCATCTACTGTGCTTGTTCACCCAGTACATAATATCATCTCTTACAGGCTTACCTTTTACAATGAATAAGTGAATTTCCCCCACAGCTGTTTCTTGACATTCTTTCTCTCCCTAGTTCTAGCCATGTGTACTCCTAAAGACCAGGGGAAGAAAAAACAAAACACGTTTCAACTAATTATAGTTCTATCAAAGCCTTTCACATCATTTAAGGCTTAGATTGATTATTCACAGTGCCGTGAAGACGTGTCAGTTTGAGACAAGAAGAGGTTTAGAGAGGTTTACACTTTGCAGAGTGCCACCTGTCTCCAAAGGGCACATTCATTAAAAAGCTCCAGGTGCAATTTGTGGGAGCAAAACAGCATAATGAAGTTCTTTGCTTCCTTGTGCACTTTTTGATTAATAACATCCTCCTTCGGTTCTAGCAGATTATGCACCAGTGTTCGCTGCAACAACCTAAAATACCAGCCTACTTTTCTCTCTTTCTCTGAATTGAGTACATTGCTATTTATTTGTGACCTGGATCAAAAGAATATACCAAATAAAAGAGGGATATTTCTGGCACAATCTACTTTTATAAGAAAAGAACAGCTAGTACACCAACTGAATGATAGGTATTCAATAACCAACATTTAATGTGTGCCACTGATCAAATTCTACCTAATCCTCTCTGTCCTATATCCACACACATAGAAATCCAATTGATATTTATAGTGATAACCTAAAGGCATTGTAAAATTCCAAGTAGTCTCCTGAATCATAAAAATGGGAAATAAAACTGGCATTTATCAAATACCTACTATTTACTAGACATTTTCACTGGCACTATCACATTTTATCCACAAAACAACCTAGTCCGGTGGATGTTATTATTTTCATTTTCACCGTTGAATGGATTGAGACTCAGAGCTATAATAACTAACATTTAATGATTGTTTATTATTTTCCTGACATGGTTTTTATTACTTAAGAGGGACTGCCTCAATTAATCATCAAAACCACATTATGGAGTAAATACTACCGTTATTCTCATTTTATTAGGAGTGACCAAGATCTGAACCCAGGCAAAATGGTGCCAAAGTCTGTACCATTAATTCCAACATTGTACTACTTAGAAGTGTGTTTGTGCGCTTTATTTTTAAATTAGCCACATAACTTTGTTTTTGAAAATTGGGAATGCACATTTGGCACATAACTTTCAATTGCTCTAATTCTCCTACTAATAGTTCTTAATACTTGCTTTTTATTGGCCATTCACTGTCAAGCATTTTACATACTAGTACATTATCTCATCTGAAATTTACCCACATATATAATATTATCCTCACTTTACTGTGATAAAACTAGGGTTTGGAGAACAATAATAATAATAACCACAGTAAATACACGGTATTTTCTATTGCTAGATATTTTTCTTCTTCTTCTTTTTTTTTTTTTTTTTTTAAGGAGTGACTTGTTTAAAATATATTTTTATTTATTTCAGAAAGGAAGGGAGAGGAAAAGATAGAAACATCAATGATGAGAGAGAATCATTGACTGGTTTTCTCCTGCATGCCCCCTACTGGAGATCTAGATGGAAACCTGGGCATGTACCCTTGACCAGAATGGAACCTGGGACCCTTCAGTCCACAGGCCAACACTCTATTCACTGAGCCAAACCGGCTAGGGCTAGACACTCATCTTATAAAGAGTTTTAAGTATAGCACTCATTTCATACTGACAAAAACAATATAATGTATTATCCTATTATACAGCTGAGAAAACTGAGAGGTGGCACTTCTACCAATATTTCACTGCTAGCAGGCAGCAGAGAAGGAATTCTAGATTCAAAAGCCCATGGTTTTTCACCACTACTCTAAGTCGTGGAACAATTTAGTCATTTCCCTGTCTATTGCAGCAACTGTTAGCCACAAGCCTAACTCTAATAGCATTCATCACAAACAAATCAAAAAGCTTCATGAAATGAATTGTCTTTGTTTCTCATCTGATTTTTATCTGAGGACTGTTCTAGCAGCCTTGTGTGTTCCTGAGCTCCCAGGCCCTCCTTCCAGTCTGGCCCATACCGAATTCCAGCTATATGAGTCAGAATTCCTGATTGCAAGTGACAGAAGTCATGCCCGGTAAAGGCTGGGTGAAATAGGGAACATACTTGTTTGTCACTTCTGGGAACAGGTCATTGGCCAGAGTAGGTGTGGCCACTGTAAGGGAGAAATCTGAGATACATAAGATCCTAAAAAAAAGAGTTTACCCTCTTGCCACTGGCGCCTAACCCCTGGCTTGTAGGCTCTCACAGTCTGCACTCATGGCACACAGCCATGAGGACCCCACACACAATTGACGATGGACTGGCACTAACCCGATGCTGTGCCAGACCCAGCTCCACTATGGAACAGAAATTCTGGACACTGGCTTTGCTTTCAGCTCTGCTGACTCCCCAGCTGCTCATTTTCCAGGCATGGTTTAAGGTAAAGGAAATTTTGATACCCAGAGATGTAATTCCATGGAAATAAAGCTTCCTACCACATCTTATCCTCCCATGGGGGCCTCTGGGAATGTTTATTATAGAGAGACCCAAGAACCCCACTAGCACTAGCAAAGGAGAAAGGCAAGCCATGCAATTCTCTCATAACAGAAGGTCTTTGAACAGTTTATCATAATCTCCCTTCTTTGCCTAGAGCAGTGGTAAACTGCTCTAGGTAAACTGCAGCTCGTGAGCCACTTGCGGCTCCTTGGCCCCTTGAGTGTGGCTCTTCCACAAAATACCATGGCCTGGGCAAGTCTGTTTTGAAGAAGTGGTGTTAGAAGAAGCTTAAGTTTAAAAAATTGGCTCTCAAAAGAAAGTTCAATTGTCGTACTGTTAATATTTGGCTCTGTTGACTAATGAGCTTGCCGACCACTGGCCTAGAGCCTTCCATAGGCCTGCTTCATTTGTGCTACTGCCTAGTAGTCCCTGAAAACAATTCAGCTTTTTGGTGTTTTTTTTTTTATTTGCTTTTAAGTATATTTTGATTGATTTCAGAGAGGAAGAGAGAGGGAGAGAGATAGAAACATCAATGATGAAAGAATCATTGATCAACTGCCTCCTGCACAACCCCCACTGGGGATGAAGCCCAAAACCTGGGCATGTGCCCTGACCGGAAATCGAACTGTGACCTTCTGGTTCATAGGTTGATACTCAACCAGAGCCATGTCAGTTTTTGAATCAGGGTTTAAGAACTTGATTTCTGCTAAACTGAAAATTTTATTTAAAAGAATGTATACTTTAAATTGTTTTTAGCTATTTACATGAGTTTGAATGAGTTTCTCAACTGTTTTTCATTGGAAAAAAAAAACAAAAACTAAAACTAAAAGAAAGAAAAAAAACTTAAAGATTTTGACTAAGGGTGGGACTTGTCAACATGAGAAATGTCCAAACCTATAGAAAGTTTTCATAGGAGTTTTTTTAGTCACACTGACAATGTATGCCAGGGAACAAGATCTCAAAATGATCCAGAGAATAATAGTTTTTCCTTTTATGCATTTGAAATTAAGGAGAGAATGTAAGGAAGATTACATGGACGAGGGGGGGAGGGGAAGAGAAACAGGGAGGGGATTAGATTAGTTTACAAGATTATGTGTTGTCTTGGGGGTAGTTTATTTCAAACTTGAGATAACCTAGAATTGCAGAAACAATAGACAGGGCTTGCTTAAGGCAAAGATAAACCTTTTACAGCATGATTACCCACCAGGACCAGTTAGGAATTTATGATCAGATCACCCATTTGAGGTTACCTCCTTTTTTCATCCATGGACTGAAGGAATAAATTGGGTCAGGGCTAGGGTGAGCCAGACATCTAATATACTAATTTAAGGAGACACTCACTCTCAGGTGACACCTTCAGGCTGAGCACCTGAGAGTGCTGTCCTTAAATTTCACACCTCTTGTGACTTGCTTGCCTCACTCTTGTCTCAGTCCTAAAGGATGAAGTTTAACCAGACTTGTTAACCAGTTTTGTTACTGGTGATGAAATAACCCTGGTACATTTCCCTTCCCCACCCATGAGCTGGGAGAGTTGTTCCTCCTGGGAGCACCCATAATATCCTCTAGTTATGCCTACACGAACGACACTGCTTTCTAAGCATCTCTTTCACGTCCGCATTCACCAGCACTTTGTGAGCTCCTTAAAGAAAGAGGCTATGACATTGTCTTCACAGATGATATCTAGCTCTGTCCTGTTGAACAAGTGAATGAATGAATGTGCTGTCAGCATCAAGCATCCATGGAACAAGCATCCTTGTTCCTGTGGCATGGAACATATGTGAAGTCAGGTGTCAGCTAAAATTATAACCTTTGCCATACATTGACGGCAAATTTCAAGAATTTTTTTGAATTCTAATGATTTTTTCCCAAAGATTTGCATATAATTTCAGTATTTTTTTTTTAACATATGTGCTCAAGAAAAGCTCTGCTGACACCTTATATGTACTTTGCCTTTCAGTCTCCAGCAGGGCCAGGCTTCTTGACCTAAATAGATTTCTCCACTCCCTCCTGGCTGCTAAATACTATAATTAATTTATAAAAGACTCTGAAACACCAGGTGGCAAAATCTCCTATTAATGGTTTTCACAGAACAAAAAGAACATTGAAGTTGTAGGAAATTTGTAAAGTGTATATATATATATGTAAATTCACATTTTTTAATCCACTGAATTTCCAAGAATGTCAAATCGTAAAGTGTATTAAGGAAACAATGCTTAATAATATTTTCTCACTTCTTTTAGCACAGTTAGTTTGAACTTTAGAAAGTATCTGTGTGATAAATATTCTCAGAGATGATTATTGGGGAGACATGAGACTTGAATGTCTAGAAATATCCACACAAATATCCCAAGCACTATAATAAACTCATTTCGTTCTTAAAAAGCATCAAAGAGAAAAAGGTGGGCATGGAGGTGGGAAAAAGCAAGAGGGGATTAGATTAAAGGGTAGTTAATAAGATTAAGGATTTCTCAATGCTTTGAGATTGTGACCACTATAGTGGCCAACTCTTGAGGTACCCATCTATTCAATAGCCATGGTAGGCAGAATTTTAAGATGTCTTTTAAGATTCCTGCCCCCTATGTTGTACCCTCCCTTTGAGTGTGGGCAGGACCTGTGAACATCCTGGGATGTCACCCCTTTGAGGAGGTTACATTACACAGCAAAGGTGATGGAATCATTTTTTCATGATTTCATTACGTTATATAAGATTACTCTCTGGTGGTGGTAGTGGTGGTAGCAGCAATAGTAATGGTAGCAGCGGCAGCAGCAGAAACAAATTGTAGAGAAATTCTGCAGAATTGTTGAGAAGTAAACTTGTTGTGAGAGGGCCATGTGATCAGAACCTGAGGGCAGTCTCTAGGAAATGAGAGAAAGCCCTGGCTGACATCTGGCAGGAAAACAGGGACCTTAGTTCTCCAGCTACAAGGAATTGAATTCTATCAAAAATCTGAATGAGCTTGAAAGATGACCCTGAGCCTCAGATGGAATTGCAACCCCAGCCAATACCTTGATTGCTGTCTGGTGAGACCCTACACAAAAAATAAGCCATGCTCAGACTTCTGACCCACAGAAACAGAGATAATTTTTTAAAAAAGTGTTGCTTTAAGCTGCTAAGCTTGTGGTAATTTGTTACACAGCACTGGAAAACTAATACAGGAATGAACTGTTTTTTCTTTTCTCCGATGCTACCTTTTTCCCACTGGGGTGCCTCCTAGCCATCAGGGTTGTATATTACACCTGCCATAGCTGATTGAATCTGACCCAAGCTAGCACAACCGGAGCCTTTGTCTGGAAATATAAAGTGGGAGCTACAAGATTTGTTCAGAATCTCTTGAATGGAAGAGACACAAAACCATGGATGTTTTAGTAACACTATCTTCTGTCCAGAGTTGCCTCTAGGATATACAAGGTCCTGGGAGAAATATTTTAGGGTGGGCAGGATAAAAGCTATCTATAGCAATAATTTGTTTATAAAAGTAATTAACAAAAAGCATGGGCCCATGTGATGTATTGGTAAGTTTGGGGGCAAGAAAAAGGTAGTAACATAGATGTCTCATTAGTGCACAAGAAACATTTCCTTGGTCTCCAGGATCCATTTCTATGTGTTGTTGATGGTTAAAGATACCATTCCCAGCTAATTTCATATATCCCACTGCAAGGGAAAAATGTAGCAACACTGTGATTATTCACAATGCTATGGCTCTTTGGGGAAAAAAATTTTTTTTGGAACATTTTTAATTGAAACAGTATAGATCTTCTCGCCTCTGCAGTTCCCTAATGCCATTAATTTAATGCTAATTACATTATTACTCATCTCCTGGCAACATCCATAGTGCTGCCCATCAATAGTGGCTACCAATGATTCTCTAATGTTGTTAATGTGCTTTGTTGGTGTGATCACAAATGGAAGTCTTACCCAGAGAATGAAGGAAAATGTAAAAGAACTAATCTCTTTTGTGGTCATGTTAAATTTATCATTTAGAATTTTATAGCATATACGTACAGCATGCAAAGCATTAACATAAAACAACACATCTTCCAACTATGTCTTCTCTTGAACTGTGTAAGTTCAAGAGAAGACATGGTGCAATGTCTTCGCTGCATTGGTACAATGTGACCCTTTTCCTGTTGACTGCAGCCCTGCATTCCGTGCACATTACCGATGGTGATGGTGAAGATAGGCAAGGAGCCCTGGGCGGATGCAACATCACAACCTCTTTGTAAGAAACCTCACTCGCCTTTAGAGTCAGAAGGGACCCAGGTACGAACGATACTCAGGTCACAAGAGGGCCTGGGATTACTGCCTTTGCCCTGAAGTTGGTATAATATTTAGCAAGTATTTGTTGAATGAGAAGATAGGTGTGATATGATGAGATGGGTATATTTAAGTATTTGTTTTTTTAAACTTCTTATTGAAGTTGAAAATAATAGTCAAATCATAAGTGTTGTAAAAAGTATTTTAACGAGTCTGGGCAGCCATTCCAGAGGAACTGCATTGCACACCTTATTTCTTGAACCTTTGGAAAGTTTGAAGTGGGCAAAATCACCTTTGGACTGAGCCACTGTCTTCCCAACAACTGTTTGTAAAAGTAACAGGAAAGCAGACCTCCTGATTAGTTATAATAAAAGACATTCTTTAGAACCAGTAAATAGCTATGTACAGCTAAAGAATAACTTAGCTTTAGCACAAATAGAAATTTCACCCTTTTGTCCATGTAATTTTCCCTTTCCTCTTCTTATAAAACCTCCTTGCCTTCACCCCATAATCAGAACACTATCTGAGTTTCTGCCTGAAATAGTGCTTTACAATTAGCTATCCTTTGATCTCAAATAAACACTTGTTGCTTCTCACTTTGGCCTTTATTTTAGGTTAACAGTGTACAGCTCAATGAATTTTTAGAAGGCTAAGAACCAGATTATGACAAAAAATATTATTAGGACCTCACAGGTCCTAATGACAAAGAATATTATTAGGACCTTCTAGTCACTATGTCCTCCCCACTCCATAGTAAACATTATCATAGATTAGTTTTAGCTGTTTTGGACTTCACATACGTACATGGAATCATAAAGTATGTACCGTATTTTCCGGTGTATAAGACGACCCCCTAATTTTACAGTTAAAACATAGGTTTAGGCCTATATTCGCTGTATAAGACTACCCCCCACTTCCGAGGCAACACCAGTTCTTTTTTTAATAGACCGCCTCTCTGACTCTGGCCAATCTGAGCAGGCTTTTTACTAGAACACAGTGTAGCTTCAGGTACAGAACATGTATAATTTGCATGCATAAAAAGCCTGCTTGGATTGGCTGAGTTAGAGAGGCGGTCTATTAAAAAAAGAACTGGTGTTGCCTCGGAAGTGGGAGGTAGTCTTATACAGCGAATATAGGCCTAAACCTATGTTTTAACTGTAAAATTAGGGGGTCGTCTTATACGCCGGAAAATATGGTACTAGTTTGACTGGCTTTTTCAATTAAATATTGTGTTTATGAGTCACATATAGATGTTCAATGTGGTTACAATTTGTTTATTCTCATTGTTGTATATAGTATTCCACTGTGTGACTATATAACCATTTATTTACCAGGTTTATTTATTCATAAGCATTTGGAAACTTCTAATTTGTGGCTATTGTGAATAGTGCAGTGATTAACATTATTACACACATTTTTGTTGAACTTATGTGCATTTCTATTAGGAGTGTATTTAGGAGTGGAATTCCAGGTTTGCATATATTCAAATTTAATAAATTCTGGCAAATATTTTCCAAAACATATGTATCATTTGACACTTCCACTAGCAGTGTGCTAGAATTTTAGTTTCTCCATACTCTCTCCAATACTTGGTATTGTCTGAATTTTCCATTTAATCATGCCGATGGATATGTATTGGTAAGTAACTCCAGCCAAAATGCAGTAAGACTACTGCAGTCTAGCTTTCCTATTGTTACAACTGAAAGCTCAAGACAAAATACAAAAAGGAAATACCTAGGACTTTGAAGAGAATACAAAAAACAGACAGGTTGGGAAGAATCAAAACTTGGGAGAAATGCCCCATTTTTTTGTTTGTTTGTTTGTTTATGTTTCTTCCTGTTTTCTCTTACAGCTTTGACCTGAGCCCTGGCATCTACTGAAACTGATGGCAGCACAGGCAGAAAATCTGAGAAACAATAAAAACCCCCAACATATTTCTAGCCAGTTGAATGGTGGAAGGGAGCTTCTGTGAGCCAAAGTTTGTGGGAAATTCCTGGCTTTTTCTCCATTTTTTCCCCCTCTGGGCTTTTACCTAGGAGGTAAGGCCTGGGATAGGACAGTTCCAACACCAAAAGAAACCCTATCTTTCTAGACAAGAGAGGTGGGAAAGTGGGCCCCTGTGGACTGAAGCGTATAGAGGTAATATAATTTCCCCTCCCTTTTCCCACCTCTTTGCCAAGTGTGGACCTTAGTCAGCTTCTGTAGCTATGTAGGCAGCTGAAACTCCAAGAGAAACCTCTAATTTTCCTGGCAAAAGGGCCAGGAAAAGGGGACCCATAATTCTCTGTGTGGAACCACATAAGTTCTGTGTTCACCCTAAATTGAACACCTGCAGGACATAAAGATGCATAGCAAAAGATATGTGAACTAAACTACAATTTCAACTACTGCTTAAGTTCCAAAATAATGCCTGAGTGTTGTGCTAGTATGTATAGGACAGACTCAAAACAAAGCAAAGCCTCTGAAAACTGACACTGAACTGGCACCCACAGAAGGTGAGACTGAATTTCTAATCTGAATCAAATTGGATTGATTGCTTCTTAAAATAAAATAAAATAAAATAAAATAAAATAAAATAAAATAAACCAGCATTCCCCAAAGGCTTTTAACAGGACTCAGAGCTGATGCAACCTAACATTCAAGTTGTCCAGGATAAAAACCTCAATTACACAATCTACATGGAATTAAAAAATATGATCGATTCTAAAAGAAAAATAAAATCAAAAGCTGTCAACTGCTAGATGACCAAAATGTTACAATGATCAAAAATAGACTTTAAAGTAGTTATAACTATAAAATAGTTGAAAACATTCTCTTTCAGGCATATGCTATGCTCTAAAAACGTTTTTACATTTATGTGTCCTAATCTATACATAAGAATGTTTACACCAGCATTATTTGTAATAACAAACCTGGGCAAAGAAGAGCTGAACTGTCACACAAAGGAATATTACTAGCATACAGCAAAGAAACAACTGCTACAAGCAAGTATATGCAACAATCTGGGATGAATTTAGGATCATATTGTTGAGAGAGAGAAAAAATTAACATCTGATTACCTTATAAAGCTCAATCGTTCATCAAAGTAAATATACATGTCATAAACTAAACTTTCAAAAGCAAAAGAATAAAGCCAAAATACGGAAGAGTGTTACCTCTGGAGGAAAAAAAGGGGATGGAAAAGAATAAGCCAATCAGAGAAAGACAAATACCATATGATCTCAAGCAATCTATCATCTATCTATCTGTCTATCTAATCTATCTACCTATCATCTATCTGTCTATCTATACACACACATAGACACAGACAACAGTGTGATGATAGTCAGAGAAAAGTGGGGGGGTCGGGGTTAGGTGGAGGTGGGCAAAGGTGGGGAGAATGAGAGGAAAGAGACTGCCTAGGGCTATGGGCCCACAATGCAGTGGGCAGATGGCGTTATTGAGTCGTACATGTGAATCCTGAATAGTTTTGCCAACCAAAACAGTAAAAAAATATATATATTTTTTTAATTTTGGCAATATGCTTGTTTAAAAATTAATGGTCCATTTCCATGTGTACGCTGCTTATCTGTATTTATGTATCAAAAAACAATAATTTTCTAAACGACATGGTATGTGCATAATAGAATAACATTTTCAACCTTTATTAAAATAAGTGTCCCAAAAACTTGGGCAACACACTCTTCCTGACCCTTTGAGAAGCCTGAGCAACCAGCTATCCCAAGCCCCAGGCTGAATGCCATCCCTCTGCCTCGGCCTACGTGGCTCCGCCCACCTGAGCTACGTCCTGTGCTGTTGGGTCCTCCCGCCTATAGGGGGCTCTCCAAGGCTTCCAGGGCCTAGAGGTCTCCCGCCTGGGGTGTCCCTGCGGCGCCTGCTAGTTTAGCTCCAGAGACTACATTTGCGTTATAACTCTTTTGGGCCGGGGGGAAAAAATCGCACAGGCATCATACCCTGGACAATAACATTTAAATTCAACCCCGGCAGAGCGCCCCCATCATCAAACCCTGCCGCGGCGGCCGTGGGGCGGAGTCAGGCGGCGCGCGGGCAGCCCCGGCGAGCCCAAGGCCCCCGGCGCGTTTTCCTCCCGGTGAAGACGTAGCTGCGGGTGGCTGTGCTGGTGGCTGGCGGCGTCCAAGATGTCGACCAAGAATTTCCGAGTCAGTGACGGCGACTGGATCTGCCCTGACAAAAAGTGAGTCCAGCTAGGGGCCCCGCGTGGGAGCGCGGCTTATCGGTGACGTCTTCCTCAGACCGGCTCCGCGTTTCCCCCCTTTTTTCACGGTCCCCGCGCTGCCTTCAGCCGGGATGAGGCGGCGAATCGCGGGCTCCTGGGCGGGAAGGAGGCTCCCCGGCTCCTCACGAGGAGGGGCTTTCGGGACCATCTCTCCAGCCTCTCCTCGCCCTGAGGTCTCCACGTCCCCTCCCCTCTTGTTGGAGGGCGAGGCTGGCCGCCCCGTGTCCCCCCACCCCCTCCCCGGTCCCGCCGCGGCCAGGTATCCGCGGTCCGGAAGCCGCCGTCGGCGAGGCCCGCTCGGTGCGGGCTCCCCTCACGTGACTTTCCCCGCAGAACTTTGGGTCGTGGAAAGCCTCTCGCTCTTTGGCTTCTCACAGTTCACCTTTTTGGATTTAAAAAAAAAAAAAATTTAAACGTTTCTTCGTAGCGCATGTATAACCTCCCCCCCTTCCAAAAAAAAAACACCAAATACACAATAACAGCACTACCCTTCTGTGGTGTGGAGCATTCTGACTTTTTTTCCCCTTTTATTTCTCCCACAAGAATTAAGCCTTTCGAGCCCAAAGGCCTGAGGCCTGTGCTTCTGCCCCGGGGAAGGCCTGCCGCAGGGAAGCACGTGTTGCGATGGCTCTGCCTTTGACGTTGTTGCTGAAGTCATTGTGCCCCATCAGACACATGGTGGTTTTCACCACAGGGCCCTGGGATAGGGGTATCTGTGTGTAAATAGACGGAGGGTACTGTGGAAAGTCATGGTCCAAAGTCATGGTCAAAAGCACAGCTCATGTCCGAATACAGACCTTTGATTTCTTGTGCTACAGACAAAAAGTTCATGGTGGGAAAGAGGAAACACTTGGAAGCACACAGACCTGGGTTTAATGTCAGCCCTACTGCTCCGTTAACCGTGTAACTGACCTCAAGTAGGTTATTTAATTTCAGTTAAAAGTAAAAGCTGGAATGGAACGGCTTCCTGAACAATAAATACATGAAATAACATAGTGGGTGTAGTAAATAGCAGTGACGTGTAGCAAATACTGATGGACAGCTATTGGTGGTAGTTTTAGGAAATTAAGCCACCTGATGTCACTCAAGGAGATTAAGGCCTTATTTAATCAGCATTTGTTTTCTCTTCATACTTGAAGCAGTTTCAGTGAAACATTATGGTTTTTACATAATAAGTTGATGGTTCTCAATTGCATAATATTCATAGCTATACTATCTATAAGTAACCCAAAGGTTAATCTATAATTGAAATAAATATTGGTACATTTATACAGTGGAATGTTATACTGTGTAAATAGAGGATCTAAATTTACATGAAAAATCATCAGTGAGTCTCCCAAGCAAGATGTTGAACAAATAGAATACGATGAAAAAGTATTTTTTTAAAAAGGGCAATTGCATAAAAATTAAGATAACCTGAAGAATTTCAAGTCTGCTTGACGATCTAGAACAAGAATAGGAGTGATGTGCTATGAATAGCATTACTCCTACAGATAAGTCTATTTGAAAACATTCAAAGGGTAATCAACAATGTCTCTCTTGTGGTGTTGGTCACTAGTAGAATAAAGTGCTTTTGGTAGCCTCATTAATGCGACACACCCAGATATTTAAGGAGGTCTCTCACTTATAGACATGTGGCTAGAATATTATTTCAACAATCTATATAAATCCAGGGAACACTTTAGAATGTGTTTGGGTCAGAACAGATATTCTTGGGCGTTGGGAGGGGAACGAAAAAGTTATTTGGATGCTTTGGTATAGAGATGATGCCATACTTTACATCTTTATTTTATTGCAGTATAATAGAAAAAAAAAAAAAAACCCCAAAAAAACGGTTTTTAAAATTATTTAAGTTTTACATGTCAGACATTTAACATTCTGTTACTGATATGCACATGCACTATTCAGGCCATGTTAGTGAATCCAATATATTTTTTGTTTTTATTTAAGTTTATAAACTACTAGAGGCCTGATACATGAAAATCTGTGCAAGATTAGGCCTTCCCCCCATCTGCTGGCACCTGGGGCTAGGGCTGGCTTCCCTAGGGCCCTGGCTTCCTCAGGAAGGACATCCTGTCTAGTTAGCATATTACCCTTTTATTATTATAGATAAGTGTAAAGTGATAGTATTAAATCTATGTGTTGAGCCGAAACCGGTTTGGCTCAGTGGATAGAGCAGTGGATAGAGCTTCAGTCTGTGGACTGAAAGGTCCCGGGTTCGATTCCGGTCAAGGGCATGTACCTTGGTTTTGGGCACATCCCCAGTAGGGGGTGTGCAAGAGGCAGCTGATTGATGATTCTCATCGATGTTTCTGACTCTGTCCCTCTCTCTTCCTCTCTGTAAAGAATCAATAAAATATATATTTTTTTAAATCTATGTGTTGAGGTTATTGGTTGTGATTATAATTTTTTAAAGTTAGCTTTCAGAGGTTTGGTAATAAAAAAAACCTCACATTTCCTTATAATTATTGAACATATGTATAGTTTTTAGTAAGAATCCCATCTATCTACCTTTCCTTACTGTCCTACCCTCTACTTGTAAAAAGAGTGTTTTTATCAAGATCCATGAAGCCCTCTGATTTATTTATTTTCTCTCCATTGGCATACCCTTAGGATTTTGTGTTTCTTATAATACTTAATACATTTGTGTGTGTATATCTTATTTTCTGTATTGAGAATTACTTTAAAGTTTTTTGGAACTCCCAGGTACCTTGTCAGTAATTGTAAGTGGAGCCATATCTTACCTCAGCTTTGCAAGGGGATTTTATTAAAATTACAGTTATATTGCCTGGCTCAGTGGGTTGGTGCTTCATCCTGTTCACAATTTGCTTCCAGGTCCAAACTCTGCCATACCTGGGTTTTAGGTCTGATCCCCAGGGTTGGGCATGTAGGAGAGGCATCCGGTAGATATATCTCCCTCAAATCAATACTTTTCTCTCTGCTGCCTCCTCTCTTTCCCCCCTCCCCCTCTCATCCTCCCTCTTTAAAAATCAATTTTAAAAAATCCAGTTATATGTAACTTAACCGCAGGACAATGTTCAGAGAAATGTCATTAGGCCATTTTGTCATTGTGCAAATACAGAGTTCATGTACACAAACCTAGGTAGTATAGCCTACTTACTACACACCGAGGCTATATGATATATATAGCCCATTGCTCTTGGGCTACAAGCCTATATAGCATGTTAGAACACGAAAAAACACAAGATTAAATCAACCAGTAACATAGTCATTTATTGTCATTATCAAGTATTATGTACTATAAATGACTGCTGAACTTTATATATATATATATATATATATATTATTGATTTTTTTACAGAGAGGAAGGAAAATGGATAGAGAGCTAGAAACATCGATGAGAGAGAAACATCGACCAGCTGCCTCCTGCACACCCCCTACCGGGGATGTGCCCGCAACCAATGTACATGCCCTTGACTGGAATCGAACCTGGGACCTTTCAGTCCGCAGACCGACGCTCTATCCACTGAGCCAAACCGGTTTCGGCTGTGCTGAACTTTTATACTACTGGCAGTGTAGTAGTTTTGTTTACTCCAGCATCACCACTTGGGTTGCAGTAAGAAGTCACTAAGCAATAGGAATTTTTCAACTCCATTATAATCTTATGGAACCACTGTTGTATGTGCTGTTCATTGCTGACCAAAATGTTATTTGGTGCAAAATTGTAATGACATGCACTAACAGGACACTGAGTCATAGAGATCCTAAGTGACTTACCAGGATTACATAAGTAGAAAGTGAGATACTGAGTTTCTTATCCTGCACTTGTGACTTTAAATCGTACATTTTCCCACTAAATTGAGACTTTAAAAAAATATATTAATTACATGGCTTTAGAATGGACTTAGATGGCATTAGAATTTCTGGATCCAGGTATATTGTGAGGGAGGACACGTTTGAAAGTTGTGTATATAGAATTTTAAAAAATTATATTGATTTAAAATTATCTAAATATTTTTCATTTTATTTTCAGATGTGGAAATGTAAACTTTGCCAGAAGAACCAGCTGTAATAGATGTGGCCGGGGTAAGCATAGGAAGCTTTTATTAGGACAGTATATACAGATAATTTCATTATTTCCCCAGATTCATATTGCATAATTTTTCTATTTTCAGAGAAAACAACTGAGGCTAAGATGATGAAAGCAGGGGGCACTGAAATAGGAAAGACACTTGCAGAAAAGAGCCGAGGTCTATTTAGTGCTAATGACTGGCAGTGTAAAACGTATGTGTTTATTATCATCCACTCTTCTTCCATAAAAATATATCTCATTACTTGTTAATGTTACCAACTCTTATTAGTCACATTAACAAGCCAAGGTCACCTTTAAATCAAAGGTCTGTTATTGTTATTCAGTCTATATCTTATATATAAGTGTAAAGAACTATTAAATTCTATTTTTTAATGGTGATACTAGTTGTTACAAGGATAGGATATGTATACCAATAAACATGCTTTAAAGTGAGCTGACATTCCAAAAAAGTCTACTTATATTACTGAAAAATCTCAAAAATTATTATTAATGTGACATGCACCACAAAATTTATTTTGCCTGTTTTCAAAGTAATTTTAGAATAGTGTGTACCATAATAATTATTTCTAATTAGATAGATTTTTTAATATATTTAAGTTCTATATTGATTTTTCCAATTTCCTTTTTCTTTGTGTTGTGCACATGAATCAAATATATAAAAGGATTTCATCAGAAAAGGGGGTCTTATATAAATTTCTGATCCTATAGATATTTATTTGTGCTGAAGAATTTTCCAGCAACAGATTAAGACTGGGTTTGGAATTCAGTACTTGAACTGACTCCTCAAAAAGGAAAAAAATTACCCTTCTTTGAGGTGAATTCAGAGGCAGAAATTAGTAGAATCTTTGACTTAAAATGTTTTCCCCCTAAAGTATCAGAATCTCTAAATATAATATCATTTCTTTTTCATGAATTGAGAAAGGCACCATACTATATTGCTTTTGCTTCTTTGCTTAAATAATTAGAATCCACATTCTCTCAGAAAAAAAGACCAATGGTACATTTTCCTTGTTTGCAATATTCTTAGTAAATTATGGTAGTTATTTCATCCTAGTTTTTACTTTAAAATTCTAGAATGTTTAAAAATTTACTATTTTTCCTGTAATTATCTACTAACTTGGTATTTTTAACTTCTAAAGTTGCAGTAATGTGAATTGGGCAAGAAGATCAGAGTGTAACATGTGTAATACTCCAAAGTATGCCAAGTTAGAAGAAAGAACAGGTAAGATAAAAGCACATTCTAACAATGATTTCAAAAGAATTAAAGTTGAATTGACAAGTTATATATCATCTGAAGAGCACAGTGATTGAAAATTCTTTCTGTTCTACTTTTATGGGTTTTTTTCCTTAATTTTTTCCCCCCTCATACTCATAAAAATCAGTATTTTAATAGAATAGCGTAATTTTTGAATTTTACAATTTACAAAATACAGCATTAGGAAGCTGTAACCTAACATACAGTAATATTACAATACGTTTAGCAATGCTTTATTTACTCCCTTTCCCCCACTGATCTAAATGTTTATTATCCTATACTAAAGGCCCAGTGCACGAAATTGTGCATGAGTGGGGAGTGTGTCCCTCAGCCCGCTTCCGGCAGTCAGATATTCCCTCTTGCAATCCAAGACCACTGGCTCCTAACCACTCCCCTGCCTGATGCCCCCAACTGCACTCCCCTGCCAGCCTGATTGCCCCTAACTGCCTCTGCCTTGGCTTCCACCACCATGGCTTTGTCTGGAAGGAAGTTGGACAACCAGAAGATGGCCAGTCGATCAGTCTAATTAGCATATTACCCTTTTATTAGTATCCTATATAATAAAGAGCTAATATGCAGATGGTCATCATGCTCTTGCACTGGGGCCAGGGGACCTGAGGCTATGCTCCCTGCCCCGGTGCTGGGGCTTGGGCCCTGAGGTTGTGCCCCCTGCCCAATTGCTGGGCCAGGGGCCTGAGGCTGCACCTCTCTGCCTTGTGGGGCTTAATGGGGGTGGGGCCGGCCAGGTCTGGGTCTTGCTTGATTTCGAGATGTGTACAAGGACTTGACTCTGGGTCCTGCGGCATGCTCCAGACTCTGACAGGAGGGAGATTTTCATATACATTTTACTGATTTTTTTTTTCCATCTTTGACACATCTATTCTAGAGAAAGGGCACATAGCAACATTAAAATATTTCATCTAATTCCCTTTTAATGTGCACGAATTTCATGCACCAGTCTACTAGTAGATAATAAAAGACTAATATGCAAATCAACTGAATGGCAGAATAACTGGTCACTATGACGCACTCTGACCACCAGGGGCAGATGCTCAATACAGTAGCTTCCCCCTGGAGTCAAGCTGGGCTCAAAGCTGGCGATCAAAGCAGTAGTGGTGGGAACCTCTCCCACTTCTGTGACAGCATTAAGGATGTCAGTGGATATCTCCCTCTCACACCCACCCTCCGCCCCCCGAATGCACAAATTTCATGCACTGGGCCCCTAGTTAAGAATAACTGCAGTTCAAACAATCTTAATAACACTGATCTTCATACTTTTGATTTCATGAAAATAAATTCTCAGAAGTTGGATTAATTAAATTGTTCAAAATATAGAATCACAGAATTTTCAAGTTAGTGCATTAGTTCTTCCTTTGAAGTACATGTTATATTCATCCTCTTTTCTATGTTCATTTCCATTGTCACAGCCCTAGTTTAGGCTTGATTTAAAAGTGTATTCAATATTGTTCACCTCTTTACATTTTATTATGAGGCAAATTTGGAAATACTTTTATATTAACACCTATTAATGTTCTTGTTTGCTTCTGTCACCTAACTATTTTAGCCCTGGCCTATGTGGTTGAGTGGATAAGCATTGGAGTGAGAACCAAAGAGTTGAGGGTTTGATTCCCAGTCATGAGTGCATAGTTGGGGGGCAGGGAGGCCACCAGTCAGTGTGTCTCACATCGTCATTTCTCTTTTTCTCTCCCTCTCTTCCACTCTAAAAATCAGTGGGAAAAATATCCTTGGGTGAGGATTAACAAAAAAACAAAACTATTTTATTTATTTATTTAATATATTTATTGTTTTAGAGAAAGGAAGAGAGAGGGATAGAGAGTTAGAAACATCGATCAGCTGCCTCTTGCACATTCCCTATTGAGGATGTGCCCGCAACCAAGGTACATGCCCTTGACCGGAATCGAACCTGGGACCTTTCAGTTCCCAGGTCGACACACTATCCACTGAGCCAAACCGGTTTCGGCAAAACAAAACTATTAAAGCACGTGTGTTAAACACAAGGCCCGCGGGCCAAATCTGTCCCGCCAGGCCTTGCAATGTGGCCCGCACCGCGCTGTCATCACTGCACTCCGCTGCGTTTCCATCACAATGACAGTTTATGACTGTTCAGTAAACCATTCGGCCCGCAATTTAGGCTGGATTTTAGAATTTGGCCCCTTCTCTGATTGAGTTCGACACCCCTAATTTAAAGCCTTTAAAAAGCTCCAGTTCTTTAAATGACACTAGAATTATGTTGTTTTTATATTTATTCATTGAATAAAAACTTCATTGGCCATTTGTGCATGATGTTGGGGATACTTGGGTAAGCAAAAAAGACATCTAGAGCCAAAGATTAATGAATTATTTTTAAGAAAGCAGTGTGTTTGATAAAGCATTGTTTAAGCTAAGAAGAAAAAGAATTACCTAAGTAACAAGTTAAAGATCATTGCAAGCAACTGTAAACAGCTTGTGGAAAGGTCCTGAGACTTGAAAGAATGTATCATATTGGATGTACTAGTTAGCTCCAGAAAACACTTTGGAAATAGTCAAAAGCCATTTAAATCATGGTGTAAGGAGTTTATTTTATTCTCAATATAATGGGAAATATATGAAAGATTTTTAACAAGCAACACAATTTTTTTTTTAAATATTGCTGGTTTGTAGAAAAACAATTTGAGGGAGGGTAGCAAGAATATAAACAAGAAGACCAATTTTTACAATATTACCTGACAAACTTCAAACCAATTGAATGAAGGAAACACACATAGACCATGCCAAGTCACCTTTTTTTCAGTGGAAATGATGTGTTCAAATTTTTTCATGGGTGAGCTGTGTGTCATGTATCCATCCTTTCATAGGGTGGAATTGTCTCCTTGACCAGAAGTTCGTCTAGGAGTTTGACCAGGGGTGAGGCTGGATAGGGGAAGGAATGGAGGCCCCGGCTGGTGGCGACTGAGGGGGAGGAGGGAGTACCCAGCTGGTAGCCGCTAGGGGCTCTACCAGCGCACAAATTTCATGCACTGGGCCTCTAGTACCTTAATAATCTCTTTGTTGTCAACAGATTATTTAGGTGGTTTTTCTGTGGCCTGTATGAAAGAACATGAAAATAGCTTTGTATTTGCTATGCTATTTATATTTAAGTAATTTCTACTTATTTATATATGCAAAATTACCTATTTGAATTATAGTTCACTTTCTAAATTTTGGCTATAATGTGTTCTTTAGCTCTCCATTTATCAAACTACTCATACTTTAATCTTGGGATGTACTAGTTGGTCCGAAGGTTGTGGGTTATTGTTAAGCTAATCTTGGGATGTACTGATACAGTTAACTATATTTAGAGACAAACTATATTGTTGAATTATAACTTTTCATTGTGTTTGTAATCCAGATTAAAATTGAATGTGAGTAGTTCTCTTGAGGTGAACATAACCCACTTGTGCTTAGTTCTGTCTTTTTATGATATTCCAAAAAAACTACAGCCAAAATGTTACGGAAAAGTTATTGGTATTTAATAACACTTTTACTCACGTTATGTGGACAAAAAGAAAAGGAAATTTTTCTATTGGAGTGCATATTGCCTCTGAAACAAGGTAGGAAGAAGAAGAAAGGGATGATATGCAAGTATTTCAAAAATAAACATTAATACATTGCAATTTTTACTGATACAAAGTATAATGAAGAAAAGAATGTTAGAAGAAAAGAAAGAAGATGATACTTATGCTATTCTATTAAAACAGAGCCGTTCCACTATTCATGGCAGTTAATGAAATGATAATAGGATAATGATTATTCTTTTAATGCCCATGTTTGATAGTTTTAAAGTTCCAAATTCCAAGTTAAAAGTATTTGTTCGCAAGTTTAACATTTTTTTCTGGTTCCTGGGGGAAGACCGTCTAATTGTAGGTGTTAATTGTGACATTAAAGAATAATGGTTTGCTGATCTTGATTAATTTTTAATAGAATATTTTCAGTTCAAAAGTTAATTGGCTGCTTAGAGAACCTTCAGTAACTTTTACCTCTGTATTCATTAAAAGCAGTTTGTATCTCCATTATTTTGCCTGGTGTAATTTGTAATTTTAGCCCAGCAAAATTTCAATTTATCAAAACTCCAGAATATCTGCGATTGGAAAACAGTGAAATTTGATTCTTGATTCTTGTTTAGGCCAATTCACCTGAAGAATTAAATTACGCTAAACTACAAAGAAGAGTCCTTTTTACTTTTTAAACTTGGTTATACCAGAGTTTTGAGAAGATGGAAGTGTAGTGACAGGACTTCCTAACCTCTAAGTATCTCACATTGAGACTTACCTTGTAGCGTGTGTGTTTTTAAATGCTTTTTAAAATACTAGTATTATATATGCACAAGCAAATCTCATTGGTAAGATTTTTCTTTTTTCTATTGCTTGGAGACAATTTTGAGGAGTTTTTTTATTTTCCTATTTTAATGAATTGTCAGGATAACAATTTATGCACTTCTTATTTTAGGATATGGTGGCGGTTTTAATGAAAGAGAAAATGTTGAATATATAGAAAGAGAAGAATCTGATGGCGAATATGATGAGGTAATAAGCTATGCATTAGTGTGCAGTTTGAATACAAATTAGAAAGTATCTTAAGTCCAAAGGAAAAATATAAATGTATCTTATTTTTGTAACTACATTTTGAGTCTTACAAAAACTTACATTGTAGGAAATCATAATTGACTATAATTGACATAATGGACCTAAAATATTAATTTAAATACGTACAAATTTCTTTTTTAGAAAAAAGTGTTAATAGATTTTTAGCTGACAAATATTATGAAATTTTTCTCTAGTTCGGACGTAAAAAGAAAAAATACAGAGGGAAGGCAGTTGGTCCAGCATCTATTTTAAAGGAAGTTGAAGATAAAGAATCTGAGGGAGAAGAAGAGGATGAGGATGAAGATCTTTCTAAATATAAATTGGATGAGGTAAGTGATTTCCTTTTTTCTCCTTTGTATTTCAGCTATGACATAACATGAATGTTTTTTATTACCTTTGGCCTGTGGCGAAGATATGTTCTGGCTGTATACTCAATTTATTCTCACAAAAGTTTTAAGCTTTCACTCTGCCAAGAACTATTCTGGCTCTGGAAGTACAATAATGACTGAGACAGAAACACCCTTCTTTTAGTGGAACTAAAGTAAATAAAGGTTCCCTGAATAGGAAACAAGACACTAACATTTTTTAAAAATCAACGTAGACTAGTGTGATTAGAGCAAAGGGAAGAATGTGGGATGGCAGCGACCATATCAGGTCTGGCGTTTGTTCTGTGGGCCTGAGTGTAAAGTTTTATGGTTGGATTATAGGTCTAGATAAAGATCATAAGAGGCCCTTGAATACAACTAAACAAATGAAAGTTTTTAAGAAACAAAGTATCTGACCTGTATTTCAGAGTGATGGGTGTCAGTATACACAGACTGTTGAACAACACGGGTTTGAATGTGCAAATCTACTTAGACACAGATTTGTTTTTCTGTGTTGTTTTATACATGTATTATAATGTATTTCTTTTTTTTGTGATGTTCTTATTTTCTCTAGATTTATTTATTGTAAGAATACAGTATGTAATACATATACTGAATAAAATGTGTTAATTAACTGTTTTCTGCAAGGCTGTCGGTCCATAGGGTGTTACTGCTTAGGTTTTAAGGGAGTCAAATATTATGCACCGGTGTCTCTAACCTCTGCATTGTTCAAGGGTCAACTTGAACATTGAGATAATTGGGGAGGCAGAATAGATTGTCTGAATTAGATCACATAAAAGGTTACTGTATTATCTATCAGTAGAGAAAGAAGAGTAAGGGATATGGATTCAATGACTTTCATAAGTAAAATTAAAAATTCTTGACATTTTATTTGGTACTACTTTATGACAAAAAAAGAGGAAATAAGTACTATGAGGTTTACTTCTTTGAAATATTTGAGATACCCTGTTTCCCCGAAAATAAGACTGTCTTATATTAATTTTTGCTCCCAAAGATGCACTAGGTCTTACTTTCAGGGGATGTCTTATTTTTCCATGAAGAAGAATACGGCACACATTTATTGTTAAATGAAAATAAAGGAAATTTATTACCTGTATAGGGTATGGTAGTACAGTAGTTGTCAACACAAACCAGACAAACTGAATTCTACAGTATCAAGAATTTACTCATTTATTCAATGACAATCATGTCATCTTCTGGAACATCATCATAACAATGCAACTTCTGAATTTCCTGGTGAATTTCTTGTGACTCCATTTCTTTCAGAATCACTGGACCAAATCTCTCATGTTTAGCCTGGGGGGGCCTTATTTTCGGGGGATGCCTTATATTTCACTCAGAAGGAAACCTGTAAGTAGGTCTTATTTTCAGAGGATGTCTTATTTTCGGGGAAACACGGTAGTTAAGTCTGCTTAGTTCAAGAGTGAATTTGCTGAGATATTTGTGATGTATGTCCATATGGTGATGTGCAATACATAGAACTGTTCATCATCCCTATTAGATAGCATTAATATCTAAATGTCAAATATAATTGACTCTGAATTTTTGTTAGGATGAGGATGAAGATGATGCTGATCTTTCAAAATATAATCTTGATGCCAGTGAAGAAGAAGATAGTAATAAAAAGAAATCTAATAGACGAAGTCGCTCAAAGTCTCGATCTTCACATTCACGATCTTCATCACGCTCATCCTCCCCCTCAAGTTCAAGGTCTAGGTCCAGGTAAACGGGTACAGGTCAAGGGTAACATCAGTCAAAATGTCAGTATCTAACTTCTTTATTTATAAATTTTGTTTTTATTGACTGAATAAGTTTTCCTTTTATTTCAGAGATTTCGTTCAAGTCACCTTGTAAAAAATATTTTTTTAGTGCCTTGAAGTTACTGTCCAGTATTTTCAGAAATGCAAATTTTAATATGAAACTTCCTCATTCCATTTATCTCCAGACTTTTTATTAAAATAGACTTTAAAGATCTAATTAAATCATTACATAAAGTGTATTATCTACCTATACAGTTTATATTTAGAAATTTTTAAGTAAAGTGGGATATTTGTTTTCACTGGTAAAGGCTAAAATAGAAATATTCTAGGCCTTAATTAAGTATTTGCTTATTTTACAATGGGCTTAGATAATTTACTTGTTATAGGTATTCTGAATAAAGGAGAAAATTTCAGTCATTTAAGTTCTATTAATTTTGAGATGTTCAGGAATAAGTAAAAGGAGTCAATTGGTGGTGTACTTGAATATTGTTTTATTAGTAATGTAAAACTTTAGTAAATATTTCCTGATTGAGTAGTCGATAATAAAAATAAAATTTTACATGAGAAAAATCAGTGCTTTGTATAAACTGTTCCCTTGAAAAATTCTTATTCATAGTTTAAGTTAATCAACACGCAATGAATGTTTAATGTATTTAGGAAAAATTATTAGCTAATTGAATACTTAACTAGTTAAAGCTTAAAAGCGATTGATTCTAAATGTAATTTTAAGATGATAATGTTACATTCTTTTGCTGCAGACTATTTTAAGGAACAAATTAAAGCTGTAAGATTAGTACTGAATTTTACTTCTGTTGTGACTTCTGAATTTTAAGTGGACCATATCTCCCCTGTGTCATTTTTCAATAATATAATTACCCAAAACAATGACAGGGTTGTTAATATATTTAACTTTAATTCTCTAACATTTGAGCAAGAAGAAAAATAGGGTTAAACAAACATACGCAAGTCAACATTTAAAGCTTCATACTAAATAGTGAACATGGAAATGGAAGGAATTTTATAAGAAAAATTAATAGATATTCCAGAGAGTTAGTTAAACATAAACTGTAAAATTCGAATTCTTGGGTATGTTAAGTCCTGTTACTTTTAAATATTGTAAATGTAAAGTATTCAGTATTAATAAAATGCTTTAATTTGTACAATCTTGAGTAATATTTAGAGTAATGTTGTTGTACTTGAAAAGTGATAGTTGATTATTTTCAAAAAATTACCTATATCTTTTAAGTTTTTGCATGAATGTCAAAACAAAAAGTTACTTTAAAATAATTGTGTTATGAAAATATATATCAAATAGTTGTCCTTTTACATGAAAATGAATTCTAATGCATATCTTTCTCCCAGTGTTCATGTCACAAAGTTCAATTAAGTGGACCTGGAAAAAAAAATTCTTCCATGTTGTTCCAGGTCCCGTTCAGGAAGTTCTTCCAGTTCGCAGTCAAGATCTCGTTCCAGTTCCAGAGAACATTCGAGATCTCGTGGGTCGAAATCAAGGTGAATGAGGTAGCATCTCTCTGTAAAGCAGAGAGGAAAAAGTATTTAAAGGCTGCAGAAGGTGTTGCTGCTTTTTTTCTCTTTATTTTGCTTCTACTTGTCAATTTTATTTTAGCTTTAGAAAGCTAATGCACTTGCCTTGGCTTAATTTTCTCACCATGAGATGTTTCCATTGCCTGCAGTGTGCCAAGACATTCCCATGATTGAATTAAGGTTATTTTGCATTATGCAAGGTTTGTTATCTGGGCTAAATGTGATGAGTAGGAAGATAGAGCCAAGTCTTACTATCAAATATCTCAAAAGTTATGTTTGCAGTAGTAGTTCAAATAAAATGAGATATATGCAAATAAAAAGGAAATGTTTATTCTTTTTGTTTTTTGTTAATCCTCACTGGAGGATATTTTCACCTTTGATTTTTAGAGATTGGAAGGGAGAGAGAAGGGGGAAGGAGACACAAACACACACCTACACCCCTACACCTTCCCACATTCACCCTGAATGGGGCAGGAACCTGCAGCCCACGTATGTGCCCTTGACCAGATTCAAACCTATGACACTTCCGGTATACAGGAACACTGGCCAGGGCTTTTTTTCCTTTCATTTTTAAAAGGAAGAAAAATAAGATCGTCCCAAAGCATATTTTGTTTTACAAGGTAATTGTTTCAGTATTTACTGAAATGATTTTGTTATTTATATCAGATAAAGTTTCTGGGGGGAGGGTCTTATACTTATTTTCATTTCTCTGTAATATTACATAGACTATTACAAGCAAGCAGTATGTGAGAGCAGAGACACTCCTCTTAAATTCCACAAACTAAATCAAGAAGTTGGTTGGTTAGTCTAAGTAGTGTGTGGTCTTAAGTAATATTATTGTTAATTCTAAGTTGCATTTAGTTATACGATTAATAAAAAAGCACATGAGACACTAATTTTTCTAAACATTGTCAAAATATACTGCATTTCATTTTTAAGTTAATTTATTGACCTAGTAATGGCATCTAACATTAATAAGGAATACAAAAAATTCCACTTGTGTGGAACTTTACACTGAAGTTTAGTGGTAGCTCCTTTGGTAAAATAATGGCATAATAGCTTATTAGAGCCAAGTTTATAGCATTAAAGGGCCACAACAGTTTACAACATTAAAAAGAAAAGAATGATATGCACATTTGTATTACTCCAATACAAAAAGAGAGCAAATGAGTTTATTGTTGTTACTGTGGTGATGATGTATATTTACCATTGTTTTAGTCTTTTGAGTGCTTCATAGGTGAAGATAATTCCTACTTCCCTTTGGGAAGCACTGTAATAAGGTTTACAGAACAGCCTTTATATTCTTTCCAAACATTTTTTCATTGCTTATAACTTTCCAAAGAATTCTCCTTTTGGGCTTTCTAAGTTTATGTTAAGCCCAAAGGTGAATTTTTTGGGAAGTTTGAGCTAAAATACTTCAACCAAAATATGTAAATGAAGAAAAAATTGCATTTAAACATTTGCATGTTTACCACTACCTAAAACATGTGAATGTCAACACTTCATATTTCATGAACAGTGGACCTTCATAAAAATAAATACTGCTGATATAAAGTTTTAAAGTAATTCATTTTATTTTTCTTTGAATATTTAGCAGTTTAATAGTTGCTGTTTTTCTCGCTTCTTTCCCCTTTCCCTGCTTTTTCTATAGCAACTTAACTAATAAGTTTTATAATTCCTCAAGGAATTGTTATGTTTACTTTTCTCAGAAGGTTGTGTATATCTGATACATATTTTTCTCCAAATGGAAGGATATATTTTCTAGACAAAGTGTGTAAAGGCACAGTTTACCTGTTGGTTTTGCTATTTATGTATACTTTAAAATGAAAGCCTTACGTTTTAAAAAAATAATACAAAATTCTACTTTAATATATTGGGCTGGTTGTTAATCATAAGTAGTGAACACTTATCTTACAATTTTATAAAGAGATGAGATTAAAGTAAATGGATTTAAATAGAATTATTTTTATGGTTGAACCAGAAGTCTTCTGTTGGTTAAGCAGTAAGTATTTATTCTCATAAAATTTTCAGTTATAAATCCTGTTTGTTTTTGGAGCTTTTAACTAAATCATCTGCTTCATTTCTTCTTTTAATGAAATGTTTGATTTGTTTCTCAATCAATGAAGATCCAGCTCCAGATCCCACAGGGGCTCTTCTTCCCCACGAAAAAGATCTTATTCAAGTTCATCATCTTCTCCTGAGAGGAACAGAAAGAGAAGTCGTTCTAGATCTTCATCTGGTGATCGCAAAAAAAGACGAACAAGATCACGGTCACCCGAAAGGTTTGGGTTTCTGTAGAAATAAGAATGGGTGTTCTTAAGTGTGTTTAATTAACTTCTAGTCAAGGATTAATTTTTATAATCTCCTTTAGTCCAACTTTAAATTATGCTTTGCACTTTTCAACTTTAAACTTCAAAAAACATTAATTACTTTGTTTACCTTTGTGCTTTCATCAGGTTATTTAGAAAAAGTTGTAGATCAAGCCACTCTTCTATCGGTTCATTTTATTACTTAAATACTTATTTTCATATATAATTATAGCCAACTCTTGGTTATTTCTGTCTTAAAATTTTAATTTAAAAGCTGTGTGTTGAAGTAATTTAGTTGATTTTACATGTATTTAATTGATATTATAAATTTTACATTAAATATTAGAAATTAGTTTTTAGGGCATCTAGAAAAAATAATTATTCTAGATCATTGGGAATCTGTCCTCATTTAAATATGTGTAAATGCATTTTCACAGCAAATTGTTTCATACTCTTTATAAGGAAATTGTTCTTGTAGTTAATACATTTTTCATCTTGCAGTACAAATCCGCAATTCAAATCCATTCCCCCACACACACACCTTTTTTTTTTTTTTTTGAGAAAGACCGTTACTTGATTATGTTATCTATGTGGACATTTTTTAGTTTGGAGAGCTTGTTATCTGTCAGCCTTTCCTACAACAGGCTAATTAATTAACTTTCCTCTTGATTCTCAACATCTAATTATACAGTCAATTTAATGGCTTTCTTTGTATCCTTGGCAAAATTTTTCTTATTCTTGTGAAAGTAATGATTAGGTAAAGTCTGATTGCTGGGTTTAGTGGTAGGATGCCTCATGATTTCTATTTGTACAGAATGATTAGTTTTGCTTCTTCACATTTTGAGATTTAGATACAAGGTTACACACAGCTAGTCTTCTTTCTCTGCATTTGGTGGTTTGATTTTGTTTTGTTTTGTTTTGTTTTGGGGGGTGGGGGGTTTGTAAGAAAATAACTCCATACTTGAGTGAAATTCATTCTGTTGATTTCTTGATACTTCTGCAAATTTTTATTTTAGCCACATAAAATCCCCCTAGTTTGTTGTCATCTAAACTTAATGAACATGTTCTCTATTCCATAAGCCAGGTGATTGGTGAAAACACTAAACAACCCTGAGTCCAGGGCCAACCCCTCGGAACACCACTACTTTACCCAGGTTGATATATTGACTTATTCATATTAGCTGCATGAATGTAACCATTTAACTAGTTGTATAATCATCTTGTGAGACCTTGATTTCCAAAATGTGGTTATTTATCAATATATATTCTCATACACAGTCAGAAACCTTGCTGTATCTGATTTACATATAGATTTACCACACTACAGTGTTTTTTATTTTTGGTTGTTTTGTTTTTTAATATATTTTATTGATTTTTGTACAGAGAGGAAATGAGAGTTAGAAACATCAATGAGAGAGTCATTGATCAGCTGCCTCTTGCACACCCCCTACTGAGGATATGCCCGCAACCAGGGTACATGCCCTTGACTGGAATCGAACCCGGGACCCTTCAGTCCCCAAGCCAACGCTCTATCCATTGAGCCAAACCGGTCCTGGCACTATCTACAATGTTATCAGAGATTATTTTAGTTACTCTCTCATCAAGTTTGTATGTCTTTGTTGAATATTACCTGTATTTTTACATGTTTTTGCAAGGCTTTTTTTCCTTACCTTAAATAATTGAGAGGTGGCTATATCTTGGAATGAGAGATTTTTTTTTTAATTTTAGAGAATTTTAAATTATACTGTTCCTGGGCTCACATCCAAAGTCTGAACACTATGATTTTATGTGTATAAGTTTATGTCTTAGATTTTAATTAATTTTTTTCTAGTATAATTAGGTTTGATTTTTGTATGTTCTCAAAGTCTTATGAGTGAATGATTATGTCCAACTCAAGCTTATTAAGACTACCTGCTTTCTCTATTATATCTTACAGGCACCACAGGTCATCTTCTGGATCATCCCATTCTGGTTCCCGTTCAAGTTCAAAAAAGAAATAATGTATTAAAATTTACATCTTAAAAAAAAAAAAAAAAAATCCAGTACAGTGCATGAAGCATATTTTTTAAGAAGTTGGTGTCTTACTTAGTCAAAAGTGCTAAGTCTTCTAGTAGAGGTGCATGCCTTTCATTGCTTTTCAGAACAATACAGCTGTGTTTATTTGTGAAATTAAAAGTAAATAGTATTTTAAGCCATAATGTCCCAAAATAGTTGCTCTATTTATCATTCTTTATTTACAGCTATTTTCTTTAAACCATCTCATCTATAACAAAGAACTTTGTTTCTTTTTGTTTTTACTTTGTTTCCTAATTTGAACTCATGTTTTTTTCATTTCCAAATAGGAATTGTTTACTGACTTTTACCTTAGGCTTGCCTGAACTTTGGGTATAGAGGCAAGACTGTGGTGAAGTAGTTGGAAAAAGTCTGTTTATGTTAATCTGAGAAAAGGAGTCAGCCTCTTTATGTAACCTATGTCAAAGTGATTCTTCTCAGAAAAAAATTAAACTAATTGTAAAACAGCCAACTAGAAACAATCTTAAGTTCCCTATGTTAAGGGTGCCTTAGAATCATTGTCTGTCTTTTATTCAATTTTGCTTTTTGCACCACATTTAATGCAAAAAAATCTTGTGAATTGTAGGAGTAAGATGTTCCATATTTCTCACTCTCTGACATAATTTTGAGCAAGAATATCTAATACGTAGTACATTTCTAATCTGATATGGTTGTCTGATGAGAAAAACATCTTATTTCAAATGTTTATCTTAATACTTTAAGAAGCTTGTGTGATGTCTTTAAAAAATCCATTTATCACACATGATTGGTTAGACAAAGCTAAATTATAGTTAATGAAGAAAGCTTCTGAAATATAGTTCTCTTTGGGTGAAAGACCAACAAAGACATTATTAATTTAAGCAAATCTTTGCTGTGAGGTGTTTAACTTTAAACACTTGATAAAATTTTCTTGAGTAATAAATGAATATTTATTTCTGCACGAAACAAGCAGAAATAATGGTACCTGTTCACTTGAAATTACTTATGGCTTAAAATACTTTGAGTTTGTTTTATTTCTCAAAATTGAAATATGGTCACGAGCTTTATGGTGTCTTTTGGTTTAAAAACAAAAGGTTTCTCTCAACAGTATCTTCAGTGACAATGCAAGGTAAGTATGCTAAGGAAAATCAGCAGTTGTGCTTGAGGACTTTTTGTCATGGGGATCAATACCCATTATTGTTCTGTTTTGGGGGGGTTTTTTTTTTGAACAGTAATGTCTGCTGCAATTAAAAACTAAAATGCTTTAAAGTATTTTATAGACAGACCAAACAAAATTATATTTGTTTCTTTATTTTAAAATAAGTGATTTTTCTCTTCACTTGATCTAAAGATAAAATCAAATCTTATGTAGAAATATTTTGATAATATTTTTACAGTGAACTTGCCCCTTATTTTTTTGTCTTAATTTTGTTTCCTACATTTACTGTAGTTTGCACAAGAACTTTTCTCTCTTGTAATTGTGCCTCAGACTTCTTGAAAGTCCACCTCCTAAAATGCCCAAATGATCTTTTAGATTCTACATGTTACTATTGGTTTATTCTTGTGCTTTCTGTATTTAAACTTTGGCTGTACTAAGTAAATGCAAGATTATAAATTTAGCTAATAGTTGTTTACAGACAATTCAGATGATTATGATTTCATTTGGTTTAACAAAGCTGTAGTAGTCCATAAGGAAATGATGCTGTAGACAAATGTAAATAAAGCTTGTGAGTCAAGCATCAAGTGGTGTTTGTTAGAAATAAATTAGAATTTTTAAATGCTGATTTAATGTTCATTTTTAAAGCTGTTTGTAGTCTTGTTTATTACTTCTTATCATGCATTTTAAACATTTTTATGTTCACTTACCCTGTATGTAATGTCATCTTATTTTCATATAAGAGTGCTTGGTTTAAAACATTACAAAGCATTAACACTAACACTTTGGATACACGAACATTTTTGAGACTTTTTAATGTAGATTTTAAATTAGTTTAATACTTTCTGCCAGAACACTACATATCTTTTTCATAGCATACCATAGCATGCTTCCTGAATTACCTTTTTTTTCCCCCAGAGATGGAGAAAGAGAGAAACATCAATGATAAGAGAGAATCACTGATCAGCTGCCTCCTGCATGCCCCACCCTGGTGATCGAGCCCAAAACCTAAGCATATGACCTGACTGGGAACAGAGCCTGTGACCTGGCTCCTAGATCGATGCTCAACAACTGAGCCATGCTGGTCAGGCTCTGAATCACTTTTAAAACTCACTTTATTGCACTCAATAACTGTTCTTTTTAACTGCTAAGTTATTTTAAGTTTCTATTTGCAGTCCTTTCACCAAGTACAGAGTAAGTCCTAATTGTAAGGCCATCTCTAGGCACATTTATCAAGATAAAATAAGTCTTGTCTCAAAAAAGTTTCCTGTCTCATCTCCTTTTGCTATGTGGCATTCATAGAATGTCTTATAGATGTTGGTAAGAAGGTAGGTAACTAAAAGTCAGTTTAAGGTATGTAATAAGTGGTTTACAGGTATTATTTAATTTTCTCTGTCACCCTTACATAATATGTCCCATTTAACATAAAGGAGGATTACACAGCTTAAAAACTTATCCAGGGGAGCCTCAGGTGTGGCTGAATGGGGATTTAACCCCCAAATCTGATGGCAAAATTCAGTATTACCTATAGTAACCAAATAACCTTTTTGAGAAAATAATGTTAAGCCAAATGGTCAGTTGTTTTTTTAATCTAGTGATTTTATAAGAAGGTGATAATATCAGTCATGCATAGGAAGATAGGAGACATGTTCAGTTTGTGGAATACCTTAAATTTATAGAAAAGTTGTGAAGATTATAGAGTTTCTATAAACTCCCCATCCAATTTCTACCATCATCAAGACATTACCACATATTTTTGTCAAAACTAAGAAAGCAGCATTGGTATATTATTACTGTCAGATTTTATTTGAATTTTACCATTTTTTCATTACTTTGCTCTTAGATCCAATCCAGGTGCCACATTTTCCTCTCTGGTCTGACTTTTTTTTTTTTTTTTGCTTTTGATGACTGACAATTTTGAGGAATAGTGACTGGATATCCTATAAATGTCCTCTCATTTTAAGGTTGTCCATATATTTCCTTGTTATTAGACTGAGGATATGGTTTTTTGGAATATGAATACCATAGAGGAAAAGTGCTCTTAACACATCATACCAGAGTTATATGGTATCCATATGACATCTTTGGAGAGACATTAACCTTCGTCACTTGGTTAAGGCAGGAATTGCTCTAATACACTATTGTAGTTAGTTTCTTAACCTACTCCCACTCCTTTGGTAGCAAATCATTAAGTATAGCCCACCTTCAGCGTACGGATGGGAGTGGCACTATTAAATGCTGTCTGTTATGGGGGAAGGCTGTCTTCATAATTTGGATTCTTCCGTAAGAAAGTTTTGACTGCTGCTTTATATCAGCATAGACTCATGCATATTTATTTATTTTAGACTTTAGGTCATAGTCCAATGCAGTGTTTATGGTTCAAATTGTTCCATCTTGAGCCATTGGGAATTTTTTCAGGTTGGCTCCTGTGTCTTTGACAATCCTCCGTACTCCAATAGAACAGAAAGTAAATGATGGAGAGAAGGAAGAAGTGTAAAAGAGGTTCATCAAATACTTAAGGGAATGGGATCTAGCAATGTGGTGGCGGTGGTGTCAACTTTTAATAGGGGCCTTGACAGTTGGATTAACAGGAGGAATGGATCCATGTAGCATTAGAGCTAAGTTTGTAGTCACAGTGACCAGTAAACACATTATGATTTTTTCCCCCAGCCACACTAGCACAATGGTGCTTACCCAGGATATATGGGGTGTTGTAGCATTAAACACAGAAACAGAAGATAAATGTGTAATTAGTAATAGTTCCTAAATGTCTATATTTTATCAAAATAAAAGGTACTAGTATAAGAAAAATAAAATAACCAGATAAATTCACAAAAACTTTGATGAGGTATTAAAATACATCTAAGAAGAAGATTATGAAGAAAGCTATTGAACATTACACAAGTAAAACACCTGGATTTAAAGCTAAAAATGTATAAGACAACCCCTTTCCTATTAATTGAATCCAGTGGAAGAACATTCCATAGAATTTTTTGTGGTAGGGAAAAACAACTAGTAAAATGGGAAGAATCAATTTTGCCTGAATGAAACCTTATAGATTAATAAGGTGAGCTAATTTGTGAGGGTTTAAGATTTGATCACATCTTTAGAGGACTGAAAATAACTGGCTATGGGAAACCTTGGAAAAAGAGGAATTCGTAATACTGTCTGAATTAAACTGTACCACATTGAACACTGATGGAAACTAATGAGGTAAAGACCTTTACAATATCTCTAAAAATGAAACATCTGTAGCCTGTTAGTGGAGTCATCTCAAAGGCTTAGTACCTCCAACTTGAATGTAATATGAAGTACTAGTAATGTTTGCTTTAATGGGTGTGATCCAGTTTAGAATTGGCAGTAGTAATTTCTATATTTTCCCCTAGAGTTAAGTACCTGCTTTGAATTTTTCATGATAGCTCTGACCCCAGTCATGTTCTTTATGTTTGGCACATAAGTATATAACAAATATTGACTGTTATTTTACCCTCTGCTCATGTCTTCAGATGTTTCATATAATACCAATACTCAAATTTTATTTCCTACTTATTCCTTTTTACAGCATCAAATACATATCTCTACCCACTGTGTATCTGTCTCCCGTTAAATAAGTGTCAGTTTCACCATACCTAAATTCTCCCACTGTCCACCAAAAGCAGTATTATATTCATATCAATAAACAGCATTATCAGTAACTTTGGAATTTTAGTTTTATTTTCTTTCCTCTTTGTCTTTCTAATTGGGGTGACCAGTCAATAGGAAGGAATCCTGATTCTCTATTGCTTCCCTACTCTAAACCAAATCTGATTTACTTAGAATTAATAGTTCTACTACCTCCAAGCCTCAAAACCACACTGCTCCACACTACTTTGGTTTCTAAGCTATTACACTTGCCTCCTCAATGGTCATCTGGCCTCCAGCTTTTTCTGGCAAATAGGTTTTCCATAGTAATTGCTAATATTTCACCAAACATTGGTACCAAAATGGTCTTTTTAACTTATCAGTTCTGTTTGTCATTTCAGTGTCTTTCCATGGCTTTCAGGATTAAAGTACAATCTATATGTCATAAAAAGGTCATGTTTATTTTTTTGAGTACTGACATCTCGCCATCCCATCCTCCCAAACTCCAAATCTAATATACTTGGCCACACATGAACTACCTGAGATAGACTTTCATTTTTGTACAAGTTTCCTGTTACTTAAATGCCCTGCACACGCTCTACTGTTGTCCCTTTCACACTTGGCCTTCATGACTCAATTGGGAATACTAAGAATGCCATCCCTGGTATTTCTGAGTTATAGGAGTTAGGTGAATTTTTAAAATATATTTTATTGATATTTTACAGAGAGGAAAGGGGAGAGAGCTAGAAACGTCAATGAGAGAAACATCGACCAGCTGCCTCTTTCACACCCCCTACCGGGGATGTGCCTGCAACCAATGTACGTGCCATTGACCAGAATCGAACCTGGGACCTTTCAGTCTGCAGACCAACGCTCTACACTGAGCCAAACTGGTTTCGGCTAGGTGAATTTCTTGATAGACCATGTCTTTACCTAGTAGTCGTAGCCCTTAGAACAGCCTGTCAGGTAATGTTTAACAAGGGAGTCTTAATATATACGTACATTTTCATTGATATCAGAGAGGAAGGGGGGAGGAGAGAGGGATAGAAAACATCAGTGATGAGAGTCATTGACCTGCTGCCTCCTGCACTCCTACTGGGGATCAAACCCACAACCCCAGCATGTGCCTTTGATTGGAATTGGGTCTGGGACCCTTCAGTCCATAGGCTGATGGTCTATCCACTGAGCCAGACCAGCTAGGGCTATGTTAACATTTCTTAATAGAAATCCAGTAGAAGTAAATAGCTCAAGCAATATTAATAGTTATAAATTTTAAAATGTAAGATGCAGGAGTAATACAATTAAATTTGTGGATTAAAGTCCTTTCTATAGTAAAAATTTAGTTAAAATATATATCTTCTTATATAATAGAGAATATTCAAGTTGAAATTACACCCTCACACAAGATGGCTGCCCCCATGTGGTCACAAGATATCTGCCAGGGGAGTGCAGTTGGTGGTGATCAGGTCATCAGGGGAGCAGTTAGATGTTGATCAGGCTGATGGGAGTGGTTGGGAGTGATCAGGTTGGCAGGGAGGCAGGCAGGCAAGCAGTTGGTAGTCAACAGTCCCAGATTGTGAGAGGGATATCTGACTGCCAGTCAGATGTCCCCCCCAGGCAGTTCCAGATTGGAGAGAGTGAAGGCTGGGCTGAGGGACCCCACCCCTTCCCTCAAGTGTATGAATTTTGTGCACCAGGCCTCTAGTGTGAATATATACTTTAAATCTTTAAAAAATATTTGAACTTGCTATTTCATTATCTGACTATAATTTTAATCCTCCACTGGTTTATCAATTAAGCAGACATGCCAGTTTGTGCACTCAAAGGAAAACGAAAGAACCAGAGTTAAGTCAATAGATCCCTAAGAAAGCTATCAGGTTTCTTAAGCAAAATGTGTCTTTCAAAAATTGTTATTAGAACTTTTGGTCACTAGAGGGTGCTGGTGACCAAAATTCAGAAATTTATATTTTTTCTGCTCTAACATCAGAAAGTACCAAACAGGCAACTGGCCTGGTAGCTAGGTTGTGGGTCCAGGCATATATTCAGGTTGCGGGTTCAGTCCCTGGTTGGTTCCCAGTCAAAGTGAGAAGCAGCACCAGCCTATAGATGTTTCTCTTTCACACAGATGTTTTCTGTCTCTTTAAAATCAGTTTGTTTTTTAAAAGATGCCAGACATTGCGGGCACATCCCCAGTAGGGGGTGTGCAAGAGGCGGCTGATCGATGTTTCTGACTTTCCTCTTCCTCTTTGTATAAAACCAATAAAATATATATTTAAAAAAAAAGATGCCAGACAATCCAACTGCCAGTGTCCTATTTATGTGAATCCTCAGATCCCCCAAATCAGTTTTGCAATGTGAATAGTTACAAAACAGACAAAAATTGAAAGAAGGAAAGTGTTACACAAGAGATCTAATGGTGCATTAGTGTAGAGGTGAGTAAAGGGGTTAAGAACTTTAAAACATTTTTAAATTACAGTTTTTATTTAACATTATTTTGTAATAGTTTCAGGTATATAGCATAGTGGTTAGATAATCATAAACTTTACAAAGTATTCCATCTAAGATTTCTAGTGCCCACCTGGCACCACACATAGTCATTGCAATATTATTGACTTTGTTTCCTATGCTGAACTTTATGTCCCTGCCATTATTTTTTAGCTATCAATTTGTAAAGGGATTGCACTTCTAATCCCTTTATCTCTTTCACCCAGCACCCCAACTTCCGTTCCCTCTGACAACCATAAACCTATTTTCGGTGGCTATATCTTTTCCAATTTTGTTGAGAGAGTAAAATTTTAAAGTCACATTCATAAATAAAATGATAATTCAGCTTTGCTTTCTTAGCTATATAAATCATGAAAAGATCTTATGTTTTTTAAATATATAATTACACTAGAAATTTATTGCCAAAAATTTTAATGTGTACTTTCTTTGGATAAAGTGTATATCTAAGAATGCCATCAAACATTTTATTTTTCAAATGGCATTCTAGAAAAATACTTTCCTAATCTGGGGGTTAAAAATAATTCAAAGTAGTAAGACAAAAATTTAGTGAACATTTAAAAAGTAAGCCACTTCGCTATTTTTCCCCCCTTACTATTGTTCTAAGAAATGTGACGTTACAAAGAAATAAAATTGGAAAGTTTAAGAAATTTTTCATATGATAGCAAATCACAAAATTAGTAATGGGATTAACTCATGTTAAAATGGCGTTTTAAGTTATGTTTTACCTTTTCTCCTTTAAAAAAATATAGCATCTTATAAAGATATTTTTTCAAACTCCCAGTATGAAAATAGCACAGAAAAAAAAGGCAGGAGAGCCCTAACTGGTTTTGCTCAGTGGGTAGAGCTTCAGCCTGCGGACTAAAAGGTCCCAGGTTCATTTCAGGTCAAGGGCATGTACCTTGGTTGCAGGCACATACCCAATAGGGGGTGTGCAGGAGGCAGCTGATCAGATGTTTCTCATTGATGTTTCTAACCCTCTCTAAAAAATTAATAAAATATATATTTTAAAATGTATCCTTTTAGAATAACATTTAGAAAAAAATAATACATATTCCATTCTCATAATCTACCACTTATTTACATTTTCCAAGGATACCACCTAGAAATGACAAACTGATCAACTCTAAAAGTTGATCTGAAGGGGTGAGGGCATGCGTGGGGAGGGGTTTTGGATAGGAATGAGGGGATGAGGACAAATATGTGATACCTTAATAAGGAAATTCAAACCAAAAAAATAAAAAAGTCGATTTGAAGTCTGAATCATGGTCATAGTTCTATCTGATTAGGTCTAATTTTCTTAACTATGAGGAAACATGAAGTTTGTACATAATTCTTACAATCTTTTCATGGACAGACAAAGCCCTTTTGAGATTTGGCAACAACTGGTCTTACCATTGATTTTCACCTGAGAGTGTTGATGGTACCCATCTGTGCTATGAGAAGAGACGGGAATTGAATTGCTGAAAAAACGTTGGACATATATTTTAACATTATGGAGCCTTGGTTTCCATAAAAGGGAATAATAGCAGCAAGGGGACCTTGGAGATCTCCCATAAAATGAGGCAATACTTGTGAAAACAAAATATTATCTTAATAAAACACATTACTAGGCACTCACTGAAGGCGAAGGCCTTCCAAACATCCAAATACAGCTTCCAGTCTTAATTTAGAAGAATGGTTGCAGGCTTTGTGAAAGCATGCCTCTCTCCCGCTCCCCCCCCCCCCCTTCCTGCCACCCCCATTTCCCACAGCATTTGACTGCAGGATCCCCGGTATGCAAGAGGCGGCCACCTGCCCCTAACCACCTTGGCTGTCTTATCTGGCTTGTTTATAAGGGGAGAGGGGTTATAGGTGGGAGCTGGGACATCTTCATTTTTTTAATTCGACCATCAGATTTTATTTTGCTTCCCTGTACCTATCTCCTCGAGTCCCAAGGCACCGCTCGTTTTAGAAGTTTCAGTGCAACCTCAGGGGCTCAGAGCAGCCGCTCCTGCTCGCGATCATTCCAGAGTCCTGAAGCAGGAAGTGAAAAAAGTTCACAATCAACTTTGCAAAGGAGTGCGGTTTGCCTAGAATACTTTGGGCCAGGTGAGTTGCACTTGCCCGGGATACAAGAGATGTTCAGGGGGAGGACCGGTCCCTGTGGGTGGAGGAGGAGGGCGGGCGCTGTCGATGCGCCTTGGCAACCAGCCTGGAGCTGGGAAGGTCCAGGGAGACATTTCAGCACCCCCCCCCCCCCCCCCCCCCCCCCCCCCCCCCCCCCCCCCCCCCGCCCCCCCTGGACGCTCCTCTGGCAGAGCCAGGAGGGAACGCAGAGCGGGCAGGGCGTCCGGTCGGGCCAGAAGGCGCGCATTTCCACCGGATCCCCCTTGGAGGTTCTGTTTTCCCACCTCCCGCGGCCAGGGTCGCCCGCCCTCCCTCCGCAGCGGAGAGCCGCGCTCAGCGGGCTGTCCCCGCTCCTCCCACCGCTCCCAGCCCACACCCACGGCGCCCCGCCCCCCGTCCTTATAGAAGGGGCGAGGCGCCCGGCGAGCCCGGGAGCTCCCGGCTTCCCGGAGGAGCCGACGGCGCGGCTGCCACCTGGGCCACCACCAAGCCCGGCGCCGCGGCGGTCCATGCAGCCCAGTGAGTGAGGCGGCGGCTGCGCCCGCACCATGGCAGACAGCCCCGCCCCGGCTCCTGCCCGGGTCGCTCCAGACCTCCGCCGCCTCCCCCAGCGCCCCGCCGCCCAGCAGCCGCTGCTTTTCTCCGGGCGCCGTCGGACCCTCCCCTCGAAGCGAACATGAAGGAAGCCCGGGGCGTCGGAGGCGCCCCTTTCTGCACCCGCCTCAACCACTCCTCCTACCCGGGCCTGTGGGCGCCCGGGCGCTCGCCGGAGGCGCGGGGCAACCTCACGCGCGCCCCGGAGCCCGGCGAGGACTGCCGCTCGGTGTCGGTGGTGTACCCCATCACCATGCTCCTCACCGGCTTCGTGGGCAACGCGCTGGCCATGCTGCTGGTGTCGCGGAGCTACCGGCGCCGGGAGAGCAAGCGCAAGAAGTCGTTCCTGCTGTGCATCGGCTGGCTGGCGCTCACCGACCTGGTGGGGCAGCTGCTCACCAGCCCCGTGGTCATCGTGGTGTACCTGTCCGAGCAGCGCTGGGAGCACCTGGACCCGTCGGGGCGGCTGTGCACTTTCTTCGGCCTGACCATGACCGTGTTCGGCCTGTCCTCGCTCTTCGTGGCCAGCGCCATGGCCATCGAGCGGGCGCTGGCCATCCGCGCGCCGCACTGGTACGCGAGCCACATGAAGACGCGCGCCACCCGCGCGGTGCTGCTCGGCGTGTGGCTGGCGGCGCTGGCCTTCGCCCTGCTGCCCGTGCTGGGCGTGGGCCAGTACACCGTGCAGTGGCCCGGGACGTGGTGCTTCATCAGCACCGGGGGAGGGGGCGGCGGCAACAACGGGACGACCTCCCCGCGAAACTGGGGCAACCTCTTCTTCGCCTCCACCTTTGCCTTCCTGGGGCTCTCGGCGCTCGCCGTCACGTTCGCCTGCAACCTGGCCACCATCAAGGCCTTGGTGTCCCGCTGCCGAGCCAAGGCCATGGCCTCGCAGTCCAGCGCCCAGTGGGGGAGGATCACCACCGAGACGGCCATCCAGCTCATGGGGATCATGTGCGTGCTGTCGGTCTGCTGGTCACCGTTGCTGGTAGGTAGTGCCCGGGTATGGGGAAGTCACCTGCAGGCAACAGAGACATCTATCTCCAAGGGACAGCACCTGCAGAGGTGTGTTTGCATCTGTAGAACATCGGGGAGATCTTTCTGCCCGTGCTTTCTGGGTGGCAGCTTCCTAGTGGAGTCCCTCACTTATTTGTTGAGCACCATCAAAGTACCATAGATTGATTGCATTAGGTTCTGGTTATACGCAGGTGGAGAGCACCAGGACGCTCACATTTTAATCGGAGAGAGTCAGAGGACACCCAGGTCTTGAGTTCAGTGCGCCTGCAGAGATAAAGTTTTCTCTTGGGTGCATTATAAACAGAATGGTGATGACAGCTGTAGCCTGTGGCTCTGGGTTTTCCCCTTATTTCAAAGACCTCTCGCAGGTTGAAGCGCTTTTCAGTCTGCAAAATCCTCTCCCTGCGACCTCGGGCAGGCACAGCTCTTGCAGCTTTGGAGCCTCTGGGCGCTCCCTCAGCCCAGCCCAGCCCGCACTTGCCCTCCTAACAGGTTCACTTTCCATTAGAGGCGGAGAGTGGCTGCAGCCAGCTCCAGCTCTTAGGCAGGGTGCTGGACCCTCTGGAAGGGCTTGAACTGTCAGTGAGTCGGTGGACCCGGAGGCCTTGTAACTCCTGCCCACCAGCCTTTGCTCGCCCTGATGGCAGCTATTCAGGACTGGGAGTGAGGCCAATCCTGGGGAAGGAGGTAGAGGTTTCTGCGCTTCCCAGCTCCGCACAGGGGCGCACAGTTTGGGGGCAGCAGATGATGTTGCCACGGGCTCCTTGTCTTACAGCCACTCTTACCTCAGACTTTCCTCTATGTTACTTTTAGCTGGAGATTTCTGCAGGTAAGTGCTGTTTACGAATTCCTGGTGAATGGAGGATTATTGAGGCCTGAAGCAGAATGGCTTAATAGTTGCTCTGTTGCAGAAAGAACAACCTGGCAGAGTTTTCACAGATTTTATATGGGACCCGGAAATGTATTAGACAGTTGCGAAAAACTTCCGAAACCCATGGATATGGTTTTCAGAACCCACACACATGTCGTTTTTCCTTTTCAATGGTGGTAAAATATACATTTTAAATTGTAGTAAACTTTACCGTGTTATGTGTCCAGTTCAGTGATGTCAAATACGTTGGCACTGCCCTGGCCAGTCGGTTGAGTATCATCCCATGCTCCTAGAGTTCACTAATTTTATTCCTGGTCAGAGCTCATGCCTGGGTTGCATGGGGGAGGCAGCCAATCAATGTTTCTCTCTCCCTCTCCCTCCTATTTCTCTAAAATCAATTTTAAAAAACCTTTTTTTTTTTTAAAGAAAATTGTTGTGTACCACTTATCGTTTTAAATCTCTTGTATTGAAAAATAGACCCACCAGTTCCTTTTCCCTTCCAACATGCCCTTCACTTGACAAAGCAGATATTCCAGAACACCTGTGTTTGACTGGTGTCTATAGTTGGAGCACAAATCTTGGCCACAAATCAGTGACGACAAGCAGTGACACGGAGAGCTCTTTGGGACCTCACTGGCCTCACGCTGCTGCACGGTCCCAGAATTCCGGCTGATGTCGGCACCGTGGCTTATCAAAACCAACGCCAATTTTAGACATATTTACTTCTGTGGCTGAGGAATGGAGTGCGTAGGTGGCCAAAAGGAGGGGGAAAGGAGTTCTAAATAATGGACACTTTACTATGATAATTAACATAACTTTAAAGGCAACCAAGATTCTGAGTTTTTCCCAACTGTCATTTGAGTCCCAGGTTCTTGAGTTTGCTCTATCACACTATTTCCTGGAAAAAAAAAAATGCAGTTAAGGCGTATGAATAAAATGCTTATTCATACAGTTAACCGAACTTATAGTGTTTTGTTTTGTGTTTTTTTTTTTTAACTAGATGAGATACTTTGTATAGTAGTGTGTCTTTTATCTTAAAACTTTTATCTAATACCATGAGCTTGGTGACCTTAGGAAGAATTTAGATCAGTTCTGAGAATCGTAGCCCAGAATGGCCAAACTTACTTTCTTAAGACAGATGGTATTTTGAAAGTCTTATTTAAGTTCAGTTAATATCTGCATTCAAACAACATCTATAGGTTTGCATTATTTTATCAGGTATTTCATTAATTTGGTTCTCATAAAAACATTGAACTTAAAAAATTTTTTTAAATATATTTCAATAATTTTTCACAGAGGAAGGGAGAGGGATAGAGAGCTAGAAACATCGATGAGAGAGAAACATCGACCAGCTGCCTCCCACACACCCTCCACCAGGGATGTGCCCTCAACCAATGTACATGCCCTTGACCGGAATAGAACCTGGGACCCCTCAGTCTGCAGACCAATGCTCTATCCACTGAACCAAACCAAGTCTCGGTGAACTTAAAATTTTTTAACGTGATTGATTATATCAAAGAGGAGAAATTCAAGATTTGCAAAATAGGTACTTCTTAAACTAAAGCAAATGGATCTATTGTCTGCTTTATGCCATATTGAAATTAACCCCCTAAATATCAGTAAAAAGGTGGAATTATTTAAAAGGAAATAAACTGGCAAAACTGCTTCCTTAATAAGTGAGGGAATTATAAGAATAAAAACACTAGTCAAAACCGGTTTGGCTCAGTGATAGAACGTCAGCCTGTGGACTGAAGGATCCCGGGTTCGATTCCGGTGAAGAGGCATGTACCTGGGTTGCGGGCACATCCCCAGTAGGAGGTGTGCAAGAGGCAGCTAATCAACGATTCTCTCTCATCGATGTTTCTAACTCTCTATCCCTCTCCTTTCCTCTCTGTAAAAAATCAATAAAATATATTTAAAAAAGAATAAAAACACTAGAACTTAGTGAATTGAAATTTCAGTGTACTAATGTTCAAGTGAGAGATCATATTCTGCACTTTTTTCTTCTTAACTCTGGATAAAATATAGATGCCCTGTTAGCTCAATTAATCTAATGATCTAAACTCCCTCCTTAAAAGAACCCCAAGCATATATTTTCTTGGAAGTTTGTCATGATTATAATAACATCCCATCGTTACTGCTAGAAAACTTAGGAGAGAAGAGAGTAAGAAAGCATCTCAACTGCTACAAGTTCCCACCACATAAATACTTCAATTTAGGTTATCTGTGGTGCAAATAAGAGCTTTTTTATTTCTTATTTTCCCCAGAAACTTCACAAAAGCAAGATGTGAAATTGAAAATACACTGGGAAACTGTGTCATCGTGTCTGTGATTCTTCGCCCCATTCATGTTTTATTTGCCATCATTCAGAATTAGCCAGTTGACTCCGCATGCAGTTTGATGTGTTATTATTATTATTATATTAGTTTTATATAAACCACAGTTGCCTAATAGTTTCGTTATTTGACATGATAGCCAAGATTCCAGAAGTAGGAATACCCTTAGGGTGTTGTATGAGTACATTTTGTGCTTTTGTAAACCAAGGCATTCCCCCAGCAGGTAGAGTGTGGCAATTGCTATAGCTCTCTTAAAAACAGTAAATATAAAGTAACTCTCAACATTGTGAAAAGGGAGGTATGAGGAACAGAATTTCTCACTTGCAACCTTGGAACTGGATAAAAGCAGCCTTAGAAATGTTTGTCTTTCACCCTGAACCAGCACACTCCCTGCTCAGGCTCCACAGATGCAGACAGCAATGCTTCCGTTCAAGAAGAAAGCTCACAGTGTAGATGTAACTTTATTTTTTAATTAAAGGAATCCCTGATATTTTGGCAAATGAAATTTGCCTGAAATATACTATACATGCTAAGTTATTTTACAGAAATAATCCTGCATTATAGTATTTTTTTTCTCCCCCCCCCTTTTTTTTTTATTAAGGTATTATATGTGTACATATCTTACCATTACCCCCCCCACACACACACCCATTCATGCCCTCCCTCTCCAGAGTTTTGCGTCCATTGGTTATGCTTATATGCATGCATACAAGTCCTTCAGTTGATCTCTTATCTCCCCCATATCTCCCTACCCTCCCCGAAGTAATTTGACAGTCTGTTGTTTATTGCTTTACTGTCTCTGTATCTATCTTTTTGTTCATCAGTTGATAAGGTTCTTTATTATCCATAAATGAGTGAGGTCATGTGGTGTTTTTCTTTCATTGACTGGCTTATTTCACTCAGCATAATGTTCTCTGTGTGTTATAGTATTAAAATGTTCTGTTCAATCACTAATTTTCACTTCCTATAAATTTCAGAATATAGTTTCTGGGGAAATGATTAACTGTGTGAATTGGCATCATAGGGAAAATCTTTTGTAAGAATTGAGATTTTTTTAGCATTTTTTTTACATTTTTTATTGTACTACAATACATTTTAGGCACTGTGGAAGGTATATTAAGACTTTTGGAAACTTGGTCAGAGTTATCTGTTCAGAGAACAAGAGTTGCCACATTTATGAGCAAAACAATTAGAGAACAGTACAAGATAGAATGCATTTAATGCCTTTGATTCTGAGAAGAAAGCCCTTTTAAACTTGCCAGAGTAGGCTTCTGGGAGGTGGTAGGATGACATACCTTGAACTCTGGGCTGACAGCAAGTCGCCCACGAAGCCAGCCAGAGAAATAAAGTGTGCACACAGGAAATATGGGAAAAATGGATTGGAAAGGCTTATGGGGCCAAATTGAGGTAGTTAAGATGAACAGAGGATGAAATTTGTGTTCTTTTAGCAGTGGGCAGTTCAATCTCTCTCTCTCTTTTTTTTTTTAAAGAGGGGAGCGGAGCGGATTTTTATTTTCTTTAATTCTTTTTTATTTAAAGTATTATGTATGTCTCCCTTTCCCCCCATCGAGGGGAGAGGACTTTTAAAAGTCTGGCAGTGCAATGGGTTTGAGTTGGAAAAGGGAAAGCGAGATCAGGCATGGCTTGCTTTTGCAGGCTGGTTAGGGCCTTAGGTCAGAGACAGTGGGAAGAGATGAGTCAGAGAAGGAAAGGTAAGAGAGAACTAATGCTATTAGAAATGGCAGGAGTGAGTGATTCAACAAGCATTTCTTACCTATCTACTCTGTCCTATTTACCTTGGTAAATTACCTCATTTAACAGGTTCCTGTAAAAGTGCCACTGTTTTCAATATCATTCAGATGAATAACTCAAGTGTAAACTATATTAGAATTAGAATAATTTCTGATATCTGGCTCTGAGTTTATTTTCCATTTTTGTTGTTGTTTATGTGCTTGCTTAGCTTAGATGGAGGCGGTGAGTTCTATTGCTAATCATGGCACTGGGTAAGATACATATCCTTTCGTCTGTAAGTGCAGCAGTAGGGCTAATAAATACCCAAGGTCTTTTCCTATTTATATTCTTCTCAGGTTTTCTTATTTGGGAGAATCATGATTCAATGTATCAGGATGAGAAACTTAGGATTTTACTTTATTTTTGTAAGAATGGGGGATTCTAAGTGACTATGGTTTTTGGAAACAGTTTATAAGATAGTGGATTATCTGAATGATATAGCCAGGAAGCCAATATAACTTGAAGACTGAGATAAATCAGAGCTTAAAAAAAAAGTACAGATTTTTATTTTGAGTTTATCAGAGAACCAAGAATCAAACAGTCCTTAAGCCATTAGATTTGAAGAAGTTCGGATAGTCTACAGTTGTAGCATAATTATGACACATTGTCCGTTCTCTTTTGAAAAGCTGGGAAGGTCAATGACTCAATTATGAAAGCTTCCACAGGTTCATTTTCCTGGGATCCTCTCTAGTCTGTGTTGGGTACTCCAGCTCTTTGGCCACACAGCACCCACCTTGCATTTCCCTGTCATAGACTGAGTGACACCTCATTGACATATTGTTTAGCTGACCTCCTGAGGTTAGGTAAAGTATCTGTGCACAGATTGTTCCCCACCTCCTTAGGAACTATAATTGCCTGCCATACAGGTATTCCCAATACATGCTTATTAACTGAATATCTATGCACCCAAATCAGAAGCCAGGGTCTGGTCCCGGTTACATAAGCAATTAATTGTGTGAGCTTAGATAATTCACTTGATATTTTTGTGATCTATTCTCTTCTGTAATGTTGGGGCTGAACAAAATTGTTACTACTGACTCACAGCTCAGAATTGAGTTTGCAAGAGCCTGAACTCAGACCACAGCATGAGAATTACACAGCTGTAAACTGCTTCACAGATTGGCCAGATCCTGGCGAGGCATTAATATTACTTGCAGCCTACAAATAACACAGCCTATAAATTTACCATCAAATAGCCCACCCAGACATTCTCTTGGGTAACATTCATAAGGAGGAGATTCAAGGGCTGATCTTGGCACTCATTTACAATCTACATATTATTTCACCAGTACTGATTTTTATGATAGGTGTTTAAGGATCATAAATCTGAAACTGGTTTGGCTCAGTGGATAGAGAGTCAGCCTGTGGACTGAAGGGTCCTGGGTTCGATTCCAGTCAAGGACATGTATCTTGGTTGCAGGCACATCCCCAGTGGAGGCTGTGCAAGAGGCAGCTGATCAACTTTTCTCTCTCATCAATGTTTCTAAACTTTCTATCCTCACCCTTCCTCTTTGTAAAAAATCAATAAAATATATATATTTTTAAAAAATCTAAAAACAGCCGAAACCGGTTTGGCTCAGTGGATAGAGCGTCAGCTTGCAGACTGAAAGGTCCCGGGTTCGATTCCGGTCAAGGGCATGTACCTTGGTTGCAGGCACATCCCCAGTAGAGGGTGTGCAAGAGGCAGCTGATGGATGTCTCTCTTTCATCGATGTTTCTAACTCTCTAGCCCTCTCTCTTCCTCTCTGTAAAAAATCGATAAAATATATATTTTTAAAAACCTAAAAAATCTAAAAATGAAAGATGGTGGCAGAGATGAAAGATGAGGGCTTGATTTTTCACACCTTAATTTTGTTAAAAATAAAAAAAGTTATTAATTTAGGTAAGAGTCATATAAGTACAGGACAAATCCTATTACAAACATCATTACTATTTTTACAAAGCTTGGTAATGCAAAAACAAAAGGTCAAGTTGGAGCTGGAGGCCTGGTTTTTTTTTTTTTTGTTTTTGTTTTGTTGTTGTTGTTTTTTAAGCAATTATTGATTCCAAACAAATCAAATATAATTTTAAATATATACTTTTCACTAATCCCTGGCTATCTCCTGAAAGTAGATTTTATCTATCTCTTTGTTTCTCTTTCTGAATACATAATAAGTGTCATTTTCTGTGGTTGTGAATATGCTGCTGTTGGTGTAATTCATACAAATTTGGAAAAAGAATCATGTTATTAATGTTGAAAAGAATGAAAGCGAAATTGTGAAAAACTAGATGCATTTTGGGCAATTCACCAAACAGCAAAGTTTATAGCAAGCAGTCTTGTATGAAATTTTCTTTTCTTTTTTTAAAAAAATATATTTTATTGATTTTTTACAGAGAAGAAGAGAGAGGGATAGAGAGTTAGAAACATCGATGAGAGAGAATCATTGATCAGCTGCCTCTTGCACATCCCCTACTGGGGATGTGCTCGCAACCAAGGTACATGCCCTTGACCAGAATCAAACCTGGGACCTTTCAATCTGCAGGCTGACGCTCTATCCACTAGCCAAACCGTTTCGGCTTGTATAAAATTTTCCTAGTAATATCGTGCTAACAACCACCTTACTTGAGTCAGATAGATCATGCACTTCCGATTTTCTCAATTTGATGAGTATGTTCAGCAGTCCCAAGGCAGCAGTGGAGGTTAGTGACTAAGTGATCACTGACTAGTGAGCACTCCATGAGAAGAACAAAATCTAATGACTGAAGAAGCAGGTGAGGGCCACAGGGAGATGATGGCACCAGAAGGCAAGAGACCTGGATTCTGGTCTTGGCTTTTCCACCACATGATAGAAGTTATGTTATCTTTCTGGCTTTTCTTTTCCTTGTCAGTGAGATAAAACAATTATCAACCCTAACCTTCTCTTCAGTTCTGACTTCCTGTAGCTCTAAGTAGATAAAATCATCACTGTCAGACATACTATATTGCATGCAAGGGGAAATACCCAAAGACTTTGTAGGAAGAAGCATAAAAATGTGTACAAATAGGCAGAGTCGATCATGCGTTCTTTTATACAATCATTGTAGAACTATTTATTGAGTATTGCCAAATGCCTGCCACACTGCTCATTGTAATTATACACTGGTGACCAGGGCTGAATTATATGGTTATATGCATTGAGAATTACATAATTCTAGGAGGCTGTATCCTATGTGAATGCTGCTCCTCTATGAGCAATATGCAACCTGTGCCCTCCTTGCCCCAATGGTAAGCCAAGCAAACATGCTATCCTCTTTCAAAAAGCTTTCAATATCCTAGACAGACAGTCAATAAACAATCTTGCCAAGAAACCAATGTAACTAGCCTGATGGGTCATTCTTGTGGCTTCTTGTGGCTACATGGTTCCGCTACTACAGATTGGACTTGTCTGGGCAGAAAGACAGTGCTATTCCACTGCTGCTGGAGTGTGTCTTTGTCCAGACTGTAGTGGGTCTGTGCTTGGATACTACCATTAGAGAACCTGAATTCACACCCAGGACTCCCAGCATAAAGCTCAGCAGTCTTTCCCTGAAGGACAGCCATGCTGCTGGAGAGTATGGACCCAGAGGGCAGCTGGCCTCTGGCCACACACTGTCTACAATCAGCCCTCCCTTTGAGGGTCTTAGGGTCTGGGTTGCACTCAGATCACCTTCTGACATGTATGCCTTTCCCTTCCAATGAATTGTCTTTTAAGACTTTCCATGTCTTCTCACTCTAGAGCACATGTGTCAAACACAAGGCCCGCGGGCCAAATCCGTCCCGCCAGGCCTTGCAATGTGGCCCGCACCGCGCTGTCATCACTGCACTCCGTTGCGTTTCCATCACAATGACAGTTTATGACTGTTCAGTAAACCATTCGGCCCGCGATTTAGGCTGGATTTTAGATTTTGGCCCCTTCTCTGATTGAGTTCGACACCCCTACTCTAGAGCATAGAGCCAAAGACGCTCTTCTCTAAGTTTTTTGGCTTCAGATTTTGGGAGAAAGGGATAGGACTTGGCCTCTTTTTCCTTCAGAAGACCCTCAGACCCCTAAGCATGATGGACTACATCTTTTAAAGTGACCAGCAATATATACCAGGAATATTATGAAGATTTTCCACATAAGCTTCTGTGAATTGACTCATTCTACATTTACCAAAGTAAATGATTCTTGCTTCTGTAACATCTGCTTCAAGGTGACTTGCTCTGACCTCCTGAACAGAGAATGGCATTCCCTGGCATACATCGCCAAAATAGTATGTTAGGAAGGCAAGAAGAAGGTGTTCTGGGAGAGTGTCAAAGAGGTCCCTTTCTTGATGTAGTGGTAAGAAGTGACATGGTTATGGAGGGTCTTGCTGAGAAAATACCATTTATGATGAGTCTTTTTAAAAAATTTATTTTAATTGTTGACACTATTACAGAAGCCTTCATGCATCTCCTTCCAGACATCCTCCCTCTCCTGGCTTTCACACACTGTTGTCTGTGACCATGCATATGTGTTCTTTGACTAATCTTTTCACCTTTTATCTAGTCCCTTCCACCCCTCTCCCTGAATCTTGAAAGGTGGCACTTTGAGGAAGAAAGCAGCCTGTGAAAACATCAATGTAGGAAAGATGGGAGGAATTGAAGGCAGGCAAGGTGGATGGGTTAGTGTGAGTAAGAGAGAGTGCCTTCAAGGTGAAGCTATGGTGGTAGGCAGGGCCAAACCATGCGGAATCTTGTCATTTTTTGTTTGGAATTTTAGATATTTAGCTTAAGTATGATGAAAAGCAACTAAAAGCTTCGAATAAAGATATGATTTGACCTGCTTTATGTATTAAAAAGATCACTCAGGTTTTCTTATGAATTAAAAAAGTGGGGGGTTAGAGCCCTGTATTCTGAGGTCAGATGGAGATGTAGAGCCATCAATAACGAAAAACATTTATCCGGTAAGTGTTGCTTTAAAAGAAGGGAGGACATCATTTAGCATAGAAATGGTGGAAGGAGGAAGTCTGGGAAGAAGCGCAGAAGAAAAAATTGAGCCAGGTGTGCTGGGAGTGTTAAGCAAATTTGTTTTTGTGGAAGTATATTTGAGAACGTCAAGAAATGTTATGAGTCAAATGGGGATGGAAGGGGAAGGAGGGAGGAGTGCATTGGTAGTTTGCCTTGAATATTACAAATAAGAATTTTTATTTCATCTCAGACAAGTTGTATTTTTTTAAATATATTTTTATTGATTTTTTTTTACAGAGAGGAAGAGAGAAGTGATAAAGAGTTAGAAACATCGATGAGAGAGAATCATCGATCAGCTGCCTCTTGCACACCCCCTACTGGGGATGTGCCCGCAACTAAGGTACATGCCCTTGACCGGAATCGAACCCGGGACCTTTCAGTCTGCAGGCTGACACTCTATCCACTGAGCCAAACCGGTTTCGGCAACAAGTTGTATTTTTTTCCCCCCTAAACTTGTGTTCCATATTCGTGCAATAAGAGGGTTCCCATGATAACATCTCTTAGTAACATAAAAGTCTGTTAATGAAATAACCTCTCTAATGTTTGATCTCTTTCTAGGATATTCTTGGTGAATTTGTCTAAACTTTGAACACCTTTACTTATAGGAAATTTGTTACTTTTTGGGGGCACAAAGAATTTTCTAAAGGCCAAGCATTGTGCCAGGCTCCTTCTCACAGATAATTTTCTTTTTCTTGTAATTCTATGAGGCTGGTATTATTAGCTCCACTATGCAGTTAATGAAGAAATTAAAGCTGAAAGAGGTTGAACAATTTGTTCAATGTAGCACAGCTAGTAAATGGTCAGGACAGCATTCCAAGGCCAAGCTCTCTCCTCCAAGCCACGATACCTCAGAGTAGCCCAATTCACCTTAAATTGTTCTTTCCATTAGACAAGTTTCCTTTTCCTTATATTGATTGAATTGTAATGGTACTAATTCTAGTCCTTTTTTTTTTTTTACACATTTTATTTATAAAATTACATGATACTGTACTTCTAGATTAACTATTAAAGATTTCCACTAAAGATTTTTGAGCAGCAAAATAACATGAAATAATCTTTACAGTATCAGGAGCAGGAGCTACAATGTATTAATTCATTTAACCGACGCTTTCTGTGAATGCCGCTGTGCTACATGGCCCTTGCCCTCAACAAATGTGTTCTTTCCCGAATGATTGCTTGGAGAAACTTGAGGTTGTAAATAAATAAAAAAAGGCAATGTTATTTTTCATTGTCAATGTTGAATTTAAGAACAAAGCTGAGTGCCATTTATAAGTCACATATCCACTCATTCACTCGTTTGCTGAGTACCTACCAAGTGTTGGGCACAGTTCTGGGTGCTAGAAATACAGTGAAATAGACTAGTTTCCTGCTCTCAGGGAATATGAATTCTAATGGAAGGGAAAATATTAAACAAACAGATGTATAAATTAGAAGTTAGATTGTGATAAAAACTGTTAAGAAAATAAAATAGCATGTGGGATAGAGGGAGCCTGAGACACGTTTGTATATTGGGTTTCAGGGAACAATGCCTCTGGGAGGTAACATTTAAGCTGAGTCCTGAATGAAAGGGAAGAACCAATGAACAATCTATGGGAAGAGTATTCTCTGCAAAGGGAACAGCAAAGGCCCTCACCTGGTTCCTTCAAGGGATAGAAAGAAGGCCAGTAGTTGAGTGAAATGAGAGAGGAGGGAGTGAAGCACTCTACATTAAGGTCAAAGACTGTGTTGAGACATGCAAGTCCATACTAAGGAATTTCAACATTATTTTAAGAGAGCACTGGAAGGTTTGAAGCAAAGGAATAACATTAATGGATTTATACTTTATGTTTGAATATTTTAAAAATACGTTTTTATTGATTTTAGAAAGAGAGGGAGGGAGATGGATAGAGAGATAGAAACATCGGTCAACTGCCTCCTGCATGCCCACTTTGGGGATTGAGCCCACCACCCGGGAATGTGCCCTGACAGGGAATCAAACCAGTGACCTCTTGGTTACTGGATCGACACTCAAGCACTGAGCCACACTGGCCTGGCTGGATTCATGTTTTTAAAAAGCTCCTTCTGGAGGCTGTGTGAAGTCTAGATTGCAGAAAGGCAAGAGTGGGAGTGGGGAGAGCAGGTAGAAGGTATTGACATTGTTCCGGTGACAGGATAGCAGCTGGGATAAGGGTGGAGAAGTGTTTGGAGACAGAGTTATAAGGCATTCTGAAATTTCTCAATTTCTTTTTTCTTTCTGAGACATGAATCAGAGCAGTCACACAGAGAAAAAGAAATAAGCCAAGTTTGCTCACAGCATTATAGGATGCCACAAGAATCATGATCCCCCAGAAGAAGATCCAGATCAAGCTAAAGGAAGCTAGCTTCAGGAAAAAAGAAGAAAAAGGAACAGAGTCACTGAACTCACCTAAATTGAGAGGATTGCCAGGAGTGGAGGTGGCCCTGTGGGAGGCTGAAGCCAGGGCTACCTTTGTTTCTCTTGTCCTGTGTCAGGTCCCCAGTTCAGGTCTGCTTCTAAGGACGTAGCTTTTCAGCTCATTGGCCCAGTACTGTGGTCTTTATTTCAAAGCCTTTGGCTAACAGGTTTATATTTCCAGTCTGCATGTGGAGTTTGAATTTTGCTTTTATGACAATGCAACATTTCAGTGAATACATCATTTTGAACACTGTTTCAACACAGATCTTTCTCTCTCTCTCTCTCTGTTTCTTGTTTTGTTTATAAATACAAGAAACAGACATGACAAAGTCTCAGGATCCTGCTTCATCTGTAAAGAGTAATGCACATTTTGTTAAGCTACAATGAAATATTTAGGCTCAGAGAATTGTCCAGAAGTGAGTTGAGGGTGTACTGTTAGTTTTACAAAGAAACAGAGGTAGCTGTATAAGGCTCTGAGAGCTCACACTATGTTAGAACCATAGTGAGGAGACCAGAGCAGAAAAAGTTCGTTCTTTCTTTTTCCATAAAGGGTGAGTTATAGTCTGGGTTTGACGTTAATCTGGCAGCTTTCTCAGTAGATGTAGTAACAGCCAACATACTGGGTGGCAGACGTTTAAATTTATTTAATGGTAGCAATTTCCTCCAAGAATAGACTAAGGATTTGCCTGGATTCAGAAATAAGTTTCTTAATGTTAGCTTTTGTTCTATAAAAGGCATTAGGGAATATTTTGAAATGTGGGTGTTTGTGTGGTTTTTTATTTATTTATTTTATTTATTTTTATTTTTCCTAGCATCTATTTCTAATTAAATATTGCTGTAGGTCAGTTTTAGGAAGTATAGGAATATCTCCTGACTTCAGAGCTCTAGTCTCCTCCTTAAACCTGGTCCTTGGTCACAAACACCAGAATCCAAGCACAAAGGGCACACGAGGAAAGGATACTGGGGGCTCAGGGGCCGCAGAAAGCTGGCCTGCCAGTTTGGAAGGCAGGTGGGACCCAGGCTCTCCGGACGCTGAGCGTCAGTTGCTCATGCTGCTGGGTGAATCTGACATCTAAGAGCTGCCTCTCCTTGGGGTCACTCTGGATCTCTTAACAGTCAAAGTCCTGGATGCAAAGCTGGCTGTTTAGCTCAGGAATCTTTACCCCCGGGCTATGCCAAGGGGTCGCTAGAAGGATCAAACGCCTGCAGCATCTCGTTTTTTAACTAAGAGGTGATAGTGTGCAGTAAATGCTGGGATTTCTCTCCCACCTAGAATATGTAGAAGCAGTATTTCAAAATTAGGGTATTAATATAACAGGTGGGGGCTTATTATTACAATATAATAAAATTTTTAGAAGCACTGTAACAGTAATATAGTGTGTGTGTGTGTGTGTGTGTGTGTGTGTGTGTGTTCATGTCACTTACAGGGGAGTTGGAGTAGCAGTGAGACTGAAGGAGAAAAGCTGGATGGAGACTCACAAAACAACAAGATGCCTACCCTGTGCAAGTACTTGAGAATTACCCTAAGTCCTTTACAAAGCATCACATAGGATTTTTTTTTTTGAGAGATGTGAGTGTGTGTGTGTGTGTGTGTGAGAGAGAGAAAGAGAGAGAGAGAGAGAGAGACAGAGAGAGAGAAAGAGAGAGAGAGAGAGAGAGAATCGGGATAATGCTCTAACCAACTGAGCCAAGCCCATTACATATATTATCTAATTTAATCTTCACAATTATTAATCAGTTGGATATTTTTTTTATCTCAGTCTTTCAGTTGTACCTACTAAAATTCAAATAATTAGACTGCTTTCCCTAATCATTTAATACTATGCTGCTCTATCTCTTTTTTATTAATGTATTAAAAACAGTTTCAAATTATGTCATTGAAAATTTACAAGAAAAAAAAACTAAACCCAACAGATTGATTGAGAATAGTCAATAACCACAGAAACTGGCATGGTTAGATCAGTGTTTTTCAACCTTTTTTGGGCAAAGGCACACTTGTTTCATGAAAAAAATCACGAGGCACACCACCATTAGAAAATGTTAAAAAATTTAACTCTGTGCCTATATTGACTATATATGAAGTAATTCTCTTGAATAGGAATCAAATAAACACAAAGAAAGTATTTTATAATTACTTTATTATGAAATATTAAGTAAACAAAATAGTAAAAAATTATAAAATTCTTGTCTTGTCTGCACCTACGGCACACCAGGCAACAGCAGTTGAAAAACGCTGGGTTAGATGATCAAGGTGATTAGAGATTATGGCTTTCTTAGGAGCGTGGGTTTCTACAGATCATATTATGAATATCTCTATAGAAGGTGATAAGAATTTTTGCTTGTCCTACAAAACTCTGTGATATCATTCACTGTAATAATATAATTTTGTGTTTTCTGTAAAGGTGAGGCATCACTTTCATCCAGTTCTGTCTGTCCAGGCTTAGAATATTTACACACAGTGGTAAAGTTTTACTAGGCAAACATTTTTCAGCTAGAATGATTCACAAATATTATTCTTTTTTACTAAACTATTTATAAAACTAACTAGAGGTCTGGTGCACAAATTTCTGCATGGGTGAGGTCCCTTGGCCTAGCTGGATATCAAGGCCGATTGGGGCCATCTTGCCCAGGCCCGATTGGGGCCAATAGAGGCCAGCCAGCCAGGGGAGGCCATGGGAGGTTGGCCAGCCATGGGAGGTTGGCTGTGGGAGTGCACTGACCACCAGGGGACAGCTCCCGCATTGAGTGTCTGCCCCCTGGTCGTCAGTGCACGTCATAGCAACCAGTCGACCTGTCAAGTGGTCGACTGGCCGTAATGGTCACTTCGGCATATATATATATATATATATATATATATATATATATATATATATATATATATATTACTGTTTATTGAGTTCCCTTTGCTTACTGGGGAAGTATTTGACTAGTCAAAATTAGAAAATGTGTTTTGACGATTTAAAAACTTTCAGCATGAGGACAGTGCATCCTTGCAAACCTGCTTCCATCTTTTTTTCTTAAAATTATAGAGGAGAGAAAGAGCCTCAGCAAATCCCAGTGTGTTCACAGTGCTTCTCTCACATGGAACTCAAACATGTTACTGTCTAGCACCCTCTCACCTGGATTAAAAGACTTCAGAGTCCTTAATTTAATCCTTAAAATCTTGGATTTGTCCACATTTACCACCCCCAGGATCCTTACCTTCACTCATAAATATCTATTTGCAGTTCCTAGAATGATTCACAGTTTCACACTTAGAAGTATGAACTCTTTGTCTTCAAAACTGTCCAGAAGTATCTTCTTTTTTAGGTGACAGTGTCCCCCCACCCCCTGCATCTGGAGACTAATTCAAATGCCCCCTCCTCTATACTTCATAGTTCCTGTGCATACTTTTTATGCACTTAATTATGCACAATTATATTTACAATTATCATAATATTTATTATGGCAATGAGGATTATTGCCCACAGTAGACAATTGTTTACTTTACTCCAGACATTGAGCTAACCATTTCACAGACATAATCACATTTTTTTCTGTCAACACTTTGAGGGGACATTGTTATCACCTTGTTCTAATGAAGAAGTTGGTTTTGAAATGTTAAGTAGCTTTTCCATGTTAAGAAAGTTAACAAAAAAACAGAGTTGACTTTCAAATATAGAGTTGTCTGATTTTATAGCCTACATGATGAACCATTAAAGTAAATGGTATCCCTCTTGGTAATAGCCATTTATTTGTCTAATTCACTATAAACTGCCATATTTGTCAATAAATCTCCCTGGACCATAACAACCATTCAATAAATTATTATGATTGAAGAAAGGAAGTTGTAAAGTTACAATAAAGTGAAAAGGACTAGAATTAGAATCATAATATCGAAGTATAAATCCTGTCCTTAAGAGTTTTACATACATTTTAACTGGTGTTTAGTCTTGACAAAAATCTTCACGGTACATAGCATTTATCCCTTTTTAAAATTTTTATCTTATTTTTTTTCTGGGTAAGCAACTTGCTTTAAGACTCACAGTTGGTAAATGGTACTGAGGAAAATGAACCCAGGTGTTTTTTATTCCCAAACCACCCATTCGCCTTGTAACTAATGACTAATGTGTACTATTCATACAGTAAAACTTGTGAATGTTTCTAAAAACATTATATCTTTTGCTTTATTTGCTACTTTTATTATTGTTGGTAGTAATAAAAATTTTTAGAAAGATTAAAAACTAATTCCCAGATAGACAAGGATGTGAGACATAACGTTGTTTTCGTAATGAAGAAGGAAGCTAAATTAGGAGCAGTGGACAGAAGCACTAGAAATAGCTGATGTCCAAAGAAGAAAAACCAACAAGAATGTTTGGGAAGGTGGCCTGGGAATGACAATCAAATAGTGAGGAATTTTAGTAGAAATAGAAAAACAATAAAAAATAACAAAGAAAAGGAAAAACAGTGCTTCAAAAGATACTCACAGATTTCAATATATTTATGTTGCCTGTAGTCATTGTTAGAGACGGCATAATATAGTGGCTATGGAATAAAAACATAACTGCAAATCCAGAGTTAGAGCAGCCTTCACTGCTGGCTGATCCAAAAGCACAGCACTGTCATCAAGGGCCAAGGCTGGTTTCATCTTTTGCATTCAATGGCATTGGCCTCATCCTATTTATGGCTTTTTCCCTTCAGTTGGTGCGACTGTTGTTGGTACAATCCTTAGTTCACCTCTAGCAGGAGAAAGAATAGGTGTTTTTCTACAGATCTCTACTAAAGATAAAGAAACTTTTCCCTAGATGACTTAGGGAACTTTCTCTGGGATCTCATTGCTAGTATGGGGTCACTACATCAAATCTGATTGCAGCACATTCCGGTAGCTAGGGATGAGGTCATCCCTGAAGCCCTTAGGTTCCAAAGAAAATAGGTATAATAATGGGAAGGAGAAATGGGAGAATGGGTGCTGGGTAAGCAATGAATAGTGAACACTACAGTGACAATACCTACACAATTTAATCGAGAGAATATAAATGTGGAAGGATCTCAAAAAAGTATAAAGCACTAGATCTGCATTGTCCAATGTGGTAGCTGTGAAGAGCAGCTACAGTTTTTGGACAGGTGTAAGCCTCAGACTAGTGAGAGGGCATGATCCTCCAGTGGCAAAACCATGTGCGGGTCCCAGCTTGGAGAGCAAAGCCCTCCCAGCACAAGTATAGCCAAAGGTTATGGCTTTAAGCTTGACCTTATGGTCTGAATCTGTAGTCCCAGGTGGCTGAGTGATGTAAGTTGCAGGAGGCACAGCAAGTGTTGCCAAACAAAGCTTATGGAGTTCTCAGGTGCATGTAATCAAGTAGAATAGAAACTCACGAGAACATTGTGAACATCTTAACCAAGCCCTTGCTTTGCCTCGTGGAATCTGACTATAAAATAAAGACTCAGCTTATAGGCTGTGGCACTGTCTCTCCATCCGAGGACAGTGTCTCACCTGGCCCCAGCTATATCCTCTTGTCTGTTTTCTTTAATTCTTCACCCTCCCGCCCCCTGACCATGCTGGACGCGATTCAGGTAACAACTAGTCACAGGTGGTTATTGAACACTTGAAATATGATTACTCCAAATTGAAATATAGTATAGGTATAAAATACACATCAGATTTTGAAGATTAAGTACACAAATAACGTAAAATAGCTTATGTTGAAATATTAGGTAAACTAAAGTATATTATTAAAATCAATTTGACATGTTTCTTTTTACTTTTTTTTTTTTATAATGTGGTTACTAAAGCTTTAAAGTATATGTGTGCCTCACATTTGTGGTTTGAATTATGTTTTCTTTTGAATAGAGCTGCATTAAACCAATGATTTTCCAATTGTTTTAGCTGGAGAAACTTTTTCAATAAATCTTTTTAGAGAAACAGATAAAAACAGAGCTGTTCTGATTCAACAGGGTAGGAAATTGGATATTTCCACCCATCCTCATTTAAAGTCTTCTCTAGGAAGCTAAATAGTGAGTAAAACTGCTTTCAGTGGACTCACATGTTAAGAGACTACTAATGGCCCTGGCCAGTGTGACTTGGTTGAATGTCATCCATGCACCAAAAGGTTGCCAGTTTGATTCCTGGTCAGGGCAGATGCCCATTTGTGAGGCTTGATCCCCAGCAGGGGACATGCAGGAGACAGCTGATGGATATTTCTCTCTCTATATATATATATCCTCTCTCTCTCTCTCTCTCTCTCTCTCTCTCTCTCTCTCTCTCTATATATATATATATATATATATATATATATATATATATATATATGACAGACAAGAGGATATAGCTGGGGCCAGGTGAGACACTGTCCTCGGATGGAGAGACAGTGCCACAGCCTATAAGCCGAGTCTTTATTTTATATATATATATATATATATATATATATATATATATATATATAGAGAGAGAGAGAGAGAGAGAGAGAGAGAGAGAGAGAGAGAGAGAGAGAGAGAGTCTTCAATACTCCTTTTTGGTATGCACAAAAGGAGAGAGCGCCACCAAAATATATATATATTGTTGTTTTTTTAAAAGAGGGTGCTAATGAATTCAAGTGTTGGGATCAGTACATCATCTCATAGGAGCCTATAATCCTCATAGGAGTAAGGCATTGATACAAGAATAGGTTTCTTCTTTATGTTGCTTCCTTCAAATTCCTATGAAATACTCTGCAGTTGGATCAAATGGTAAAAATCTAAATAAATCAACAGATGAGACAAAATAACACTAAGAAGGGGGAAACTTAGACGATTAATAGGTTATAAACTTCCATTTCTCTACATAACATATAATATAATATGAATATAATCTTCTTCAAACTTTCCTTAAACTTAGTATAAATTTTAAGTGCTAACCATAATTTAAGCGATTTTGTAAAGTCTAATTTCCTGAAAAAGAAAAGCAAGATCTTTTCAGATGAGCATTTTGAAAACACATTTATCATTTGTGATGTAAATATCACAGGGCGCTTGATTTTCACCTGCCCTCTATATAGTGCATGAAAGGAAAGCGTGACTGCTCAGATGTAGTATAAAGCTGCTATAAAAGCCTTAATGGATAATGGGGTTAAAGTGCTCCTACTAGACTGCAAATTACTGTTTTGTGGTATGTCATAGCCAAAGTCTTATTAATTGGAATTTATATACCTATGAGGTGACAGTTCTTCCTTTTACTATACTTAACATCTGGAGAAGGAGGAGGAGGGAAGGAGGAGGAGGAGGAGGAGGAGGAGGAGGAGGAGGAGGAGGAGGAGGAGGAGAAGGAGGAGGAGGAAAAGGAGGAAGAGGAGGGGGAGGGGGAGGGGGAGGAGGGGGAGGGGGAGGGGGAGGAGAAGGAGGAAGGGAAGAACAATTAATGGTTACATAGTACTTACTGAAAGGTAGGGATTCTTGAGTATTTTACACATTACTATACACCAGCGTTTTTCAACCGCTGTTCCGCGGCACCTGGTGTGCCGTAGGTGCAGACAAGACAAGAATTTTATAATTTTTCACTATTTTGTTTACTTAATATTTCATAATAAAGTAATTATAAAATACTTTCTTTGTGTTTATTTGATTCCTATTCAAGAGAATTACTTTATATATAGTCAATATAGGCACAGAGTTAAATTTTTTAACATTTTCTAATGGTGGTGTGCCTTGTGATTTTTTTCATGAAACAAGTGTGCCTTTGCCCAAAAAAGGTTGAAAAACAGTGCTATACACCATCATACCTATCAACACAGCAAACCTGTGAGCTGAGGGGGTTGTAGGAATCAGTCTTCAATACTCCTTTTTGGTATGCACGAAAGGAGAGAGTGCCACCAGAAATGTTTGTTTACAGTTTTCTACCTTCACACAAGCCTCCAGCCCCTTTAGAAAGGCTGAGACATAGGAGACTGAACTTTCTATCATGTCCCCGAAGTCACAGAACGTTCTCAATGTCAAAGAAAAACTGATGCCTTTGGGTGACACTCAAGCCCCTCAAGTTATGGATCTGGCAATACACAATTATTTAGCCCCTGTTGATAGTCAACAGAGCAAGAGTTAACTATAAATAAAGCTGATGAATTTTATGTGGATGTATTTTGTGTTGGGAAAAAGACATTTAATTAATATAATGTTAAGAAGTCCCTATGCTAGTATTGCCTAAAAGCCTAACATTGGCATGGGATTTTGCAAAAAAAAAAAAAAAAAAAAAAAAAAAAAAAAAAAAAAAAAAAATGTAATGGTTATTTATTTATTATCTGTTAGACTGGGAGGGTTTTTTGTTTGTTTGTTTTTAAATATATTTTATTGATTTTACACAGAGAGGAATTGAGAGAGACAGAGAGTTAGAAACGTCGATGAGAGAAACACCGACCAGCTGCCTCTTGCACCCCCCTAACTGGGGATGTGCCCACAACCAAGGTACATGCCCTTGACCGAAATCAAACCCGAGACCTTTCAATTTGCAGGTCGACGCTCTATTCACTGAGCCAAACCGGTCTCGGCTAGACTGGGAGGTTTTTTTTTGTTTGTTTTTGTTTTTTTTTAAATATATTTTATTGATTTTGTACAGAGAAGAAGGGAGAGAGATAGAGAGTTAGAAACATCGATGAGAGAGTAGACTGGGAGGTTTTAAAAAAATATTTATGGTGCCGAAACTGGTTTGGCTCAGTGGATAGAGCGTCAGCCTGCAGACTAAAAGGTCCCGGGTTCGATTCTGGTCAAGGGCATGTACCTTGGTTGCGGGCACATCCTAGTAGGGGGTTTGCAAGAGGCAGCTGATCAATGATTCTCTCTCGTTTCTAACTCTATTCCTCTCTCTTCCTCTCTGTAAAAAAATCAATAAAAATATATTTAAAAAATTAAAAAAATATTTATGGTATAGGTAGGAGATATAGTCTCATATTTGTAGGTAAGAATTCTATAAGCAAGGAGCTCTCAAATCATATGTAACACAAAGCATTAAAAGGACTTTTGACTTAATATGTATTATAAATCTGATAGTAATATCCTTATTAAAGATTGTTGATATGCACGTTTTCTTTTGTATTTGTCTGGAGCTATATTAGTATTTTTGAAAAATATTAAATAAATATGCAATTGGAATTCTTCCTTTCTTATAGATTAAATATGTTTTTCCAGATTCAGTTTGCTTCTGTTGATTCTGCAGCCTAATTTACCAGCTTCAGGATTACTGCCCTACCTATGGAAATTCTTTTTAAAATTATGAGTGAAAGAAGATGTGCAAATACTACCTAAATTAAAACTGTCATTCTGGCTAATTATAATAGAATAAAATAAAATGGCCAGAGTCTTGACTAGGGATGAATACTAGTAGATTTATATATTAGGTAATTAGGATCTGTTACCCCTAAATGGGTAAGATGAATATTCTGGTCTAGGGCTTTCCTGTGTTATACCTAAAATTATAGAAATTATCACTACTCATAATAATTTTCATCTGTTGGGAGAGACTGATAATTAAAAATCCTTTACAGCTGAAACCGATTTGGCTCAGTGGGCACATCCCCAGTAAGGGGTGTGCAAGAGGCAGCTGATCAATGATTCTCATTGATGTTTCTAACTCTCTATCCCTCTCTCTTCCTCTCTGTAAAAAGTCAATAAAATATATTTTTAATAAAAAAAATCCTATACAATAAAAGGCTAATATGCAAATTATCCCCTCAAGCAGGAGTTTGACCAGGAGGTGGAGCCAGCTGGCCAACCACCAGCAGCCCCTCCCCCTGGCCAGTGGGCCAGATGGATCTCATCTGTGCACAAATTTGTGCACTGGGCCTCTAGTAGGTAACAATTGAAATATTTAGGGATGATAAAGCCAAGGATTTGGGGAGTTCATACTAATACTTATCTACTAGGCTTTTGGGAAGGGGAATACCAGATAAATTGATGTTTTAGGTCTACACAAAAAAGTAAGTTACATTAGTTAAGTAAAGAAGAGGGGAGTGATAATTATAAGACCTAGGGATCCACATTTATAAAAGTCCAGAGGCAAAAAGAACCACCACTTTTAAAGAACTCTCAGAAGTTCGAGGTGATATGAAGTGAGACTTAGGAACAGTGAGAACTTAGGCTAGAGAACTCAATGGGGGCCAACTGGTGATGAGTCTTGTCTGTCCATTCAAAGCATTTAGACTATACTCGGGGAAATGAGAAGTTATTGAATAATTTTTCAAGTGAAATACAACAAATTTTTATTTCCTTTGTAAACAGCATAGAAGGGCCCAAAGTAGAGGCTAAGAAATCATGTAATAGACAATTGTAGTAGTTCAGACACAGGATGCTGGTGGTCTGGGTTTAGAGACAATGGAAGTGAAGATAAGGGAAGTGACAGATGAATAAAATATTAGGAAGTCGATTGGAAACTTTGTGATTAATTGACTGTGAGGAATATGGCTAATGATGTAAAAAGGGGAGAGAAACAGAGGAAGAGAAACACACAGAGAAAAATGAATCGAGGATAAGTCTTAGATCTTGTTTTAGGGATTTGATGCACAGAGACAGGAAAGATTAGAGAGAAGCATCTTTGAGGAAGGAGATAATGATTTTACTTTTGGATCTAATAATTGTGATGTGAGATATCTAGAAAGAGTTGTGCTATAGATAGCTGAATTGATTAGTTTGAGCTCAGAGCAGAGGGATAGCCTATAGCATATAGATAGGTTTTTGAAGTCATTGGAGTGGAAGAGGTCACCCAAAGAGTTTATGCACAGCAAGAAGAGTTAGCCACCTAAAGTAGGACTCAAAAATACTAACATTTTCAAGATGAATAGATACATAGGGAAACAGGAGACCTTAAAAGAGACTGCAGAGGAGTACCCAGAGAAGCAGCAGGAAAGTTAGCAATAAAACCAGAACAAATGGCAACCTGAGTATTAGGAAAGAGAATTGAATATTAGGGAAGAGAATATTTTCTGAAAGGGATAGTCAATTAGATCTGATGTTTCAAAAATCAAGATAAGTAGGTGTCCGGTGGGTTTTAAAACCAGTTGGCAGCTTTGAGAACAGACCATCCTGAGGCTTTGTGGACACAGAGGCCAGGCCATAGGAGGTTTAGGGATAAACTTGAAGGTAAGGAAGGTAGACCACTCTTACAAGAAATCAACAGTAACTTGTGGGGCCAAATATGTAGGGAGCCAAGAAATCTGAAGAACATTTTATTTTCTCAAGATAGGATAAATTTAGATATGCTAAAATGATCATGTAAAAAAGCAAAAACTTAAAGGTAAAAGAAGGAGATAAGTGGTAAAACAATGCCTCTGAATTTCATGCTGTATGGGATCTGGGGCACAGACAGAGAGTTAGTCTGAGATAGGAGCCAGGACACCTCTGTTGTTGAACAAGAGGAAAGGAGGAATGGACAGCTGCAGGTTTTGAACGTGGTGGTAAGCAAGAGGCCATATAAACAAGCTTTTCGGTGAATTAGGATAGTAGAGAATGTGTGAAAACGGGTTTGGTATTTTCACCATAAGAATGTTAGCAGGATACATTTTTGCTACACAACTAATTGGCTATCAGGCAGTTTGCCATAAATGATTAAGTAACCTGACATTGGGCAGACTTGATATATTGATATTTAAGTTTCTCATTAATATGGTTTCATTTCTCCATTGATAAAGTTCTCCAAGTACTCCCATTTTTATATTGTGTAAATCTTAGCTCTCATAATGATCTACACAGTGACAAGTAAATGTGGTGATCTTAAGATAGTGAATGATAATGACTATATTTAATGTGAGATTGCAAAGCTATGTGTAAAGCCAGATTGCATACAATACTAGAAAATGTTAACATACCAGTTTGCAAATTCTTCAGTGAGCACAGTCATCCCTCCTACCATGGAAACCAAAAGTTTACCAAGCTATGGCAAGTATTAAGCAGGTAGCTATTAATTTACAACAGTCTTGAAAAGCATTAGTGATCAAGTCTTTAGGTGCAAATTTATGCTTTTCTTAAAGAAGGAGGAAATTGTAGCAAAAGAGAAAAAAAGTGTGATGCCAAAGAGGAAGAGGAATCAACAAGTAAAAAAAGAATGTGTAATACTCTAAAGGAAAGCCTTTGAAGACAATGTATTTTCATTTTTCTCATTAGCCTTTGGAATTTTGTTAATTTTTCATGTTTCATTATGTCCTTTTTAATATCCCTTTTTATTTATTTTTATTTTTTCTGGTGAAATTGTCTTATGGCCAATTAGTTGTGCAGTTCTTGCAGTAAAGATATTTATGATAAAAATGCTTATGGCAAAAATACAACTGTATGAAATAGCTGTTGTGGTAAATGAGAGAGAGATATCGTACTAGGGAAGGAGACCAGTTGGGGACCTTGAATTCAAAGAGACCCCACTGTAGCTGGTTTGGCTCAGTGGATAGAGCATCGGCCTGTGGACTGAAGGGCCAAGAGTTCGATTCCAGTCAAGGGCATGTACCTCATTTCCAGTCGATGTGTTTCTCTCACATCAATATTTCACTCTGTGTGTCTCTCCCCATCCCTTCCACTCTCTCTAAAAATCAATGGAAAAATATCCTTGGGTAAGAATTAACAACAGCAATAAACAAAAAACAAAAGAGATCCCAATCTGCCACATTCAGCCAGTTCCAAGTGATGTGTCTATTTGTTTCCCCTTATAAGGTGAAGTCCTTCCATGGCATACATCCTAAAGAGAGAGTCATTTTGACATGAGACCAAGTTAAATGAGAATTATCATATCAGCTAGAGCTAAATCATTAGCCTGCATTGTATATGGCTGTGGCACAGGATGGAGTTCTTCTGCATGTCATGGCTGTGCTGTCCATGAACCATAGTTTACTGCTAAACATCCAGTCCCTTTAATAAGCCATAACTAATTTCTTAAGTTAAATGTTTTGATCACTTATAGTGTCCGACTATTTACCTCTTAACTGTTAAGTTATGCACACATCAACCTACCTAAGAATTCAAGCTAAAATGATCACATGACGGTTTTTAGAATAAAGTATGAGACTAACATTTTATCAATAAATTACTTAGTAGGTAATTGTTTATATCGAAGCTTCCAACTACTCTAAATTTAGTGCATCCTTTCTCAGTGTGAAAACAGCATGTGTATTGTGGAATTTGACGAGATCGGGCGCGTTCAGGGTGGTATGGCCGTAGACTATTGTGGAATTTGAAAATAGAGATCATCCTAATTCCCACTCAGAGATCATTGCTTCTAGTATTTTTCTGTACATACACACAGAGTCGATCTTTTGTTAATTGGATTATACTATGTCATAAATACTTATTTTACATGGTACACATTTCTTCATGCTATTAAATTATTCTTCAGAAACATGATTTTAAATAGCATCATTAGAATACATTTAGAGTATGTACATTGCATATACTAATATGTTATGCAGATGGATGGATATTCCATCATTTAAACAGTCCTCTATTGTTGACTATTTAAAGTTTTTCTATTTCTCTTTTATGTTGAGGTTTATATTCCTGAACACCTTACTTAGGTCACACCTCTGACTTCTTCTTTAATCATTTTGCTGTGCTTAATTGTCACCAACACTGTGGCGTTGTGGGCTTAAATGAAACTATATTTTGGCAGAAAAAAAAGCAACCCTTTTTAAACTATAAATGTTTTCAAGGATTAATGTTTGCTGAACCTTGCAAAGACATATTCTTTATATTTTCCCTTGACACCTGAGATATAAAGGTTTGAAATATAGTAGATACCTCTTGTGAAATGCGTATCACTTCTATAGAGTAGATTTCGTCTTCTCCTTTTCAGCCAGAATTTGAATACTTATTAGCTACTGACATTTTTTGACCATTATAATAGAAAGATGAATATTTATCTAAATATAACATTTGTACCGAATCACACAGAATTTACAATTCATACTAATTGAAAGGAGAGAGTAATTCTTCCTTTCTTAAATGCTGTGATGGCAGGGGTTTTTCTCTTGAAGGCCCCTATTAGGTAGAGATTTAAGTAAATCAGACATAGATGAGACATTCATTTATTTCCTTGCACTATTTCCCCGGAGCATCCTCTGTTGTCTCTGAATGTCACACCATCGTGTTCTGGAAGCTTATGCAATAGGGCGGTAGCCTGGAGCTTGGGAAGAGGTGTGCTATGTAAATGGAAGGTATTAATTATTCTTATCTCATTTCGCTTCTGCAACTGCACTACTGGATGAAGGAGATATCCGGTAAGCATTATTAATCATGTTTTGGAGAAGGGAGAGAAATTGAGATTCCAAGTTAGGTAACTGATCCCCAAAGCAGAGCCGTCAGATTTGTGGCAAGTCTTTAACTCTTGGTCAGTGTGTTTGCCTTTTTGTTACTTCTTCTGACTCCAGCATCTTGTTCCTTCCAAGGACCACTTCTTATCTTTGCAATTTTCCCGTCTCCTCTGTTCACCAAAGCACCCTTGGGTTTTCCTGAAGAGGAATTTTGTCTTTTGTTTCACATCTTTTACCTTCGGTTTCTTTTCTTTTTCAAATCCAGTCCTTATTCCATTTCCATCTTTGCCCCAGAATTCATCAGACAAAACTTAACCACAGAAGGATATGTAAGAGGCCATCCTGTTTTACTAGTGAGCTTATTAAAACACAACAAATGATCTGCCTAAAGCCATAAATGGTGGCAGAGCCATTAGTAGGATTTACTTCTTCTAATTTTTAGTTCATTGTTGTTTTGAAAAAATTTTTAATCAAATTATATATTAATAAAGATGAGATTACACAACTTCTAGTAATTTTTAAAATGTCTATGGACTCTAAAAAATAAAATAAAATAAAATAAAATAAAATAAAATAAAATAAAATAAAATAAAATGTCTATGGACTCTTCATTTGCGAAGTTCTGGGATTAGATAATGCAAGAGCAGCCTCTGAAGCAGTAATTCTGAAGGCCGAGATAATTCGGCACCTGGAAAACAGAGCAGTGACCAGACTGGAAAGACAACAACTAATCTTTGACTCTATAACGAAAGTTAGTCCCAGGACAATCCTTCAAATTATGTAATTAAGTACTTTAAAGGGCCCAGACTGGTTCCAGAGCATTATAATATCAAGCACACTTGTCAAACTCGAGAGGGAATTTCTGGTAAAGCAGGTTATTTTCCCAGGCCTAACCACAGAACGGTATGGAAAACAAAACCACATGGATCAAAATTGGCGGTGGAGCTAAGTTCTCTTATGCACTAACATTAGATAGAACCTGGGAACGCATAAATGCCACATAATGGAGCCTAAGGGCAAGTGGCCAATTTTATTCTCCTCCCCCACATTCATTTTTCTGGGTTCACTCATTTATCATCTTCAATGGGTATTTATGGCCTAGAAGCCAAGGTACTTCTGAACCAAGAAGTGAAGTACTGAAGATTTTTGAATGTGTAGGTACAGACCCTGCTACAGGAAATGAAATCCAAATGCAGAATATGGAAAAGTCTCCCTTGGTTTGTGCTTTGCACATTTAAAAAGACACTTATCACTGGCAAAGGGGCAAGTCATTATTTTTCATTGAGGATGGAGCAAGGCAATTGCCCTTGACATTAGCCAGCAAGAGAAAATTTAGCAGTCACTGAGAGAGTTGTGCTCCTGATTATCACAGGTCAAAAAAAAAAAAAAAAAGAGCTCTCTCTCTCTCTTCCTGCTGATAACCAGGGGAGAGGCTTGAGGTCTGGGAGAGTCATGTGGGCCCTGGGGAAATGCTGGTGGAAGAGCCGCTCCTCTAATCAGCCAGAATTGGTCCCAAGGCTCCTATGACAGCTAGTTCATCATATAAGGCTGATTGGAAGGAGCAGTCTTACTGCGTATACATGTGTTTGCTAAAATAAAAATTAGCCTCTGTGCTGTCCCAGCGTCCTGGTTTTTGTTTGTCCTCCCTTTAAAAGGAATAAAATTGGACTTAACAGGAATAGTTAATTCTACCAGAACTCTGCATATTCACACCAAAGTTTTTCCTCTCAAAGTCTGACCATCTAAAAGATATTTGTAAAAATCATAATGACTGTGCTCCTTGAACATAGGAGCACACCAACAGATGGATGCTAACTTGCATTTATGTTCAGAATTAGATGAGGAAATTGGGGTCCTACTTCCATCCTTGCTGCAATTTGGAAATGGCAATATCATACTCACTGCCTCTAATTCAAATTATCTTCCTAGTGCACATCTCATTATTTCTGGGGAATGCTGGAATGTCTCTCCCCACGTGCCAGCTCTTGCTTACAGAGCTGGATTTTATAATGCCATAATCACTGCATTATCAATAGGAAATTACTGGAAATTACAGTCAACTAATCCATGTAAGGCATATGAAATCTATATTAGCCCAATAAAAATTATTTAGTATTATTAGCCTCATAAAATTAATTTTATAATAATCAAGGAGAACTGTATAAAGTGACTTAAATCTCATTTTAATAAGAGACTTTTTGTAAATTTTCCTGATTATAAAAACTTGGAGAAATTCAATACTTTATTATATAAGGGAAGATGGAAATGTAATTTAAATGAGTTTTTAGATCATTCTAAACCAGGCTCAGAACACTTTCTGGAAGATGGTTAATGGTGAAATGTATTTAATTATTAGACAAGATGAAAGGCTGAAAGAGCTAGATAAAACCTTTCCAATTTCAATTGTTTATAAAAAGAAGAAAAAAATACTTGCTAGCTCTCTCCCAAATGATTTGAGAGCTAGAAAGTATTTTTCAAATCAATATATTATTGATTTGAGAGAGAGAGAGGGGAGGGAGAGGGAGAGGGAAAGAAACATTTATGATTGAGAACCATCCACTGGTTGCCTCCTGCATGCCCCCTGTTGGGGATTGAGCCTGCAACCTTGGGCAAGTGCCCTGACTGGGAATCAATCCGTGACCTCAGTGCATGGGATGATACTCAACCAACTGAGCCACACTGGCAGGGCACTAGCCACATATCTTTTTTATAAAGACAACTGAATTGAAAATACAGTTTTATACCTTTTAGTTGAATACACTGAAATCCAATTGATGTCACTAGAGTAAAAAGAATTCATTTTTACATGTTGCAAATTTAGAAATTGAGATAATTTAGACAGGGGTGAGAATGAAGTTTACTTTTACTTTATTTATGTTAAAGTTTCCTAAGAAAGTGAACAAGCTTGCCAGGATGTGTTATCTATGAGAGGGAATAAATCATTTTCAAGCTCATTCCTCCCCATCCCCTAGCAACACTTGCTGAGTGCTCACTCTGTGGGTGTATTAGTTTTCCTGTGGTAGCTGTTTAGCAAATTACTATAAACTCGGTGGCTTGAAACAACACAACACAAATTTCTCCTCCAGTTTTGTTGGTTAGAAGCCTGACATCGTCTCACTGGGCTAATATCAAAGTGTCCATCGAGCTGCATTTTTTTTCTTTTCTGGATGCTCTGAAAGAGAATCTGAGACTGACTTTTTGCTTTTTTCTATTCTAGAGGCCATCCATCTATATTCCTTATCTCATGGTTTCTTTCCTTCATCTTCAAAACCAGCAACATTATATTGCTCTGACTATTCTTTTGTAGTCATGTCTTCCTCTGGCCACAGCTGGAAAAGGTTCTCAGATATTGAGGAGCATGTGATGATACATTGAACGTACCTGGATACTCTAAGACAATCTCCTCACCTCAAGGCCCTTAATGCAAATCACATCTACATCCTTTTTAAATTTTTATTTTATTTTTACTTTGAGAGAGAGAGAGGAAGGGAGGGAGAGTGTGAGGAAGTAAAGGAGATGAGAGAGAGAGAGAGAGAGAGAGAGAGAGAGAGAGAGAGAGAGAAACATCAATCAGTTGTTTCCCTTATCTATGCATTCATTGTATGTGTCCTGACCAGAATCAACCCACAACCTTGGCATTTTGGGACAATGCTCCAACCAACTGAGCCACCCAGCCAGGGCTGCTATGTCCCTTTTTGCCACGTGTGGTAATATATTCACAGGTTCCTGGGACGAGACCTGGATATCTTTGGGTCATTTGCATACCACAGTGGGAGGTAGTGTTCAGTTCACAGGACTATGAACCAGCATTAGAAGATATCATGTAGATATATTAATTTTAAACATATTTGGTATATAATAAATGAGTATAATAAATTCATATTTATTAGTGAAGGGAATAATGTTTACATACATAATACTATCTTATAATCTGTTCTTTTCACTTAATTCTTATATACACTATTATGTGAGCTAAACATGCTATTCTACCCCTTACACAAGGGAGAAGGACAAACAAAAGCCAGAGCTTCCCTTTAGCTGGTGCATGGATACGCTGCACGGTCACGCCTTCTGATCAGCCTCATCATCAACTGGTCAAGGGAGCTTTGAGACCCACACAGAAGGAAGGGAATATTTGTATTTTATCAAGCTGTACTCCTGATGTTAGAGATTCGTATGTTCACAGTTTTATATGGTGTAGAATGCTTCACTGAACATTCAATTATTTATGCAGCTGTTTTTTGCTTTTATTGAATAAATCCCTTGGAAAAAATCATTTGAAAGAAATTATGGACTCAGAAGATGTGTTGTCTAATTACTGGTTGCCTACCCATTCCCCTCTTTTTATTTATAGGACCATAATTTTGTTTAGGTATTAGGTGCTAATTTGGTCAAAGGCCCAGGTTAAGCCACAGGTAATAAATGTGTCTGATAAACCAAACCTGGCTTTTTTTTATTTCCTTTGCCAATAATTGATTTAAGAATTATCTCTGACTCAACTCAGTCCAATAAGACCAAGTTGAAGTTTTTATAGCTGATTGATCAGAGCTGGGATTTAGGTTGCTGCATCTGTGATGTGCTAACCATCTGGGTGTCTGTTATTACTAAATTCACATGCGTGAAGGAAATGAACTAGCATGAGATTAGAATGAAAGCAAAAAAAGGCAGCACAGAGGATGAAGCAAAGGAGGATTCAAAGATGTCTCTGACACGTGGGGCCAGGCGACTGTGTAAGAATGAGGGACTGTGGTTCGGATGTTTCAGATGTTCAGGGATATTGACTTCAATTTGGAATGTGCGACCTGAGGACAGACCATCCCAGGAAGTATGGGCCTCCAGAGGCACAGTGGTTTTAATAGAAATGTGCTGTGAGGAACACATATAGGATCCGTATATCATTTTAAATTTTCTAGTAGCTATATAATAGAAAAAGTAAAAAAGAAACAAGTGATGTTTTAATACTATATTTTATTTAATGCAATATAGGAAAATATTACCATTTTGGTATATAGTCATTACATATTCCAACATCTTGATTTGTGTTGGTCACATTTCAAGCACTTTAAATAGCCAGGCACCTAGAAAGATGAATTTAGAAACCAGTTGTAATGTCAGCTCCTTCCTTTGCTTATGCACGTGAACCTATGTTTGGGTTGTTCTTGCCCAGCATATTCCCAGGAGCAGGGCAGTTGGGAGGCAGCAGATGAAATAGCGTCCCGTTGTTTTCCAAGTGGTGGCTCCACCTCACACTCTCTCTAGCAATGTGTGAGAGTCCTCGCTGTTCCACATTCTCATTGACATTTGGAAAAGTCACATTTCTTCATTTTTGTGAAACTATTGGGTATAAAAGGGTTTGTTATTTTTTCACAATTTTCATTTTTATGATGATTAATGAGCTTAATTATTTTTTCAAATACATATGAACCTTCAATTTTTCCCTTCTGGGCAAATCACAAATATTTATTCATTCAAATAGAAATATGTGCATTACATTATATATATATATATATATATATATATATATATATATATATATACATATACACAATATATATATATATATATAATCACATAACATATTCACATACATGTCATATAATATTTTCATTCACAAATACTTATTGATCACTACCTGCTAAATATTGGTCTAGGTACTGTAAATATATTTGTAGGGGAAAAACAGTCCCAAATCCTGCCTTCATGGAGTCTATGTGTATATGTGGCGAGGAGGCAGAGACAAAAAAGTAAAATGCCATGTGCCATGTGAAGTCAGTGAACCTGGGTTTAAATCTGGCTCAGCCATTTTACATCATCAAACCTTGGTTTCTGAAATTGTAAAAAGAAGATGGCAAGAATATCAATCTTACTTATTTTTTCTTTTTTATTGAATTTATTGTAGTGACATTGGTTAATACTGTTATATAGATTTATTTCATGTGTATGTATAATTCCAAGATATATCATCTGTATATTGTATTATGTGTTCCTGACACAGTAGTTGGCAAACTGTTAGGATTCAGAAAATATTATTATTATTATTTTCTTCTTTCTTGCTTCTGTTTTTCTTCAGTAATATTTATTTTTAGTTATAACTACTGAAATTTAAGATTAAATATGTTTTGATTATGTAGCATTTTGATTATGTAGCTCTCATTTTGGTATCAGCATGCTGTGTTTTCTGCAACAAGACAAATAACTTGAGCTAATTTTGAAATGTGTTATTTTAAATCTTCTTAAATCCCAAGAATCAAGAGCCTGAGAACATACACTTTTAAAAAAGCTGCATCCTGTCAAATAGCCAAAAATGTGGGAACATCCCTAGAAATGTCTTGTATAATTCAGGGCTGTGTTCTGTGAGCATAAATGTTGCTTGAAATTCATTTCACTGCAAGCACCAATGTATTAAAAACCGACTGTGTGCAAAGTGCTATTTAGAGGAGATGCATATGACCTTATTAATCTTTGGAACAATTATTTGTCCCTCTTTCTTAGATAATGATGTTGAAAATGATCTTCAATCAGACATCAGTTGAACACTGCAAGACGCACTCAGAAAAGCAGAAGGAATGCAACTTCTTCTTGATAGCTGTGCGCCTGGCTTCCCTGAACCAGATCTTGGATCCCTGGGTCTATCTGCTGCTAAGAAAGATCCTCCTTCGGAAGTTTTGCCAGGTAGCCAATGCTGTCTCCAGCTGCTCTAATGATGGACAGAAAGGGGAACCTATCTCATTATCCAATGAAGTAATCCAGACAGGAGCATGAATGGGAACACTTAATCAACAATGCATGTTCACAGCTTTCGGCAACGAGTAGCCTTAAACCTTACTGTGAATTTAGGCATCTCTGGCATGCCACTGTGTATGCATTGAAGTAAAATTTTTGATATAAGGCTGAATGGTCTCAGCATAGATAATCCCCCGTGTGCCAGAAGCATTGAAACATAAACAAAGGGAAAATATATTAATAACAATCTAGTGTTTTTGAGTCTCTGCCATTTGTAGTTGAATATGTGTTTCTTTATAAGTGATCTTAGTCTGTGGTGAGGGTTGGGTGGGGAAAGTTAATATTCCCGTATACTGAGCACACGGGGGATTTAATGCATAGATCATCAAAGACAAGGCAACCATTTTTTTTTTTGTTCAAAGTCCTTGTTCTTCTGTGTTCTCTTTTACTCTCTTTTTCTCTGCGTCACTCTTTTGCCCCCTTACTTAAAAAAAAAAAAATTAAGATTTAAAAATGTATCCATAAGCTCTGGCTGATTTTGCTCATCCACCTTTGGACCAAGGGGTTGAGGGTTTGATTCTCTGTCAAGGGTACTACCTGAGTTGCAGGATCCTCACCCCTGGGCAGGAGACAACACAACATTTGTCTCTCACACATTGATCTCTCTCTCTCTCTTTCTCTCTCTCTCTCTCTCTCTCTCTCTCTCTCTCTCTCTCTCTCTTACCCTCACTTCTACTCTGTCTAAAAATCAATGGGAAATATATATATATATCCTTGAGTGAGGATTAACAAAATATATATATATATCACAATATTCATTGGTACTGATGTTATTTAAGTATTGTTTAATATGTAAATTAGCTGCTAACATTACAAAGTTTAAGTTTTGGTTGGGTTAGAATTGGGTTTACTTATTATCTGAATAAGCTGATTTCATTTATTTTAAATATGGGAGGACTTGTGACTATTCAAATTGCTAAATGTTCCCTTTTTTGCATACATTGTTAATTCCTACAAGCCTGGAGAAGATTCATGGAACTGATCTAGAGGGTCAGTGAAGTGACTTTTCAGAATGCTATTTAAGGACTGATTTGAGCGGTAAATATAGGTACTCTGGCTCATTATCTTCTCTGGTTATTTTCACTAACAGTATTTTCCAGTCTTTTGGATATTTAAACACTAACTCAGATTCTAAAACCAATAAAATGTTGTGGGTTCCATAAAGAGTTTCCATAGTTTGACCTATTTATTGGACAAGAAAACAATAATGTTGACTCCCTCACAGCAATTTCTCTGCCCTCTCCTCGGAGTAGCATATCTAAATATTTATTATGAAATGTTTTGCTTACAGTCTACATCTATGCTAACCTTAATAGCTAAGCTTTATATCTTTTCGGCACAAGTAGATTACTACATTAAGTTTTGAGAATTGCACTTAAAAAAAAAATTTCCCAGCAAACACAACAGTCTTTTAAGTTAGGCCTACACAAAATGTGCTTTGTATTCTTGGGAGCATTCATTTTGTAAACAAATTAACATTTTCTTGTGAAGATTTTAATTTTCAGATTTCATTATTGCTTTCATGGTTAAAAACAAACAAATACCTTATGATTTATTTATATTTCTTCATGGTAACAACATTTTCCTTTGAGTTTAGTAGGCATTTGGAGAAGAATTAACTTTAACAGGTACTGTGTTTCTATTAGATTACTCTGTACACCAGCCCAGTTCAGTCAGGAATCATCAGTTTAAACGCCTATGCCAAACTGAGTGAAAAGACAAGATCTACTGTGGGTGCTTATGTTAATTCATGGTAGTTCCAAGAGTCCAGGTTTTGGGGAAAATGGTGTTAAGTAATCTATCTTAAAACCCCATGGTGAAATCTCTCTATGCCACCAATCAGATGATCTCACAGGCCACCTCATGGGGGATAAGACAAAACTACCTACGTTAGAAAAAGGAAGTGCATTTAGGATGACCTTGTAATAGAAATGCTTTGCCACTTGAGTGGTCCCCTAACCCTAGGTTATAATCAGATAGATACACATGCAATGTGGATTCCAGTGGTGTGAGCACGATTGGGTTACTTTTCCCCAACACCTAGTACAGCACTTAGAATTCAGAAAGTGTTCAATATTTACTCGGTGGATGAATAAAGGCCTGCCAAACCCCGGTGCCATCTGTGAGGCACCGCCATACGGTTGAAGTACTTTATGCCACTACAGTTCATCATGCTGATAAAGTGGATGGTCCCTGCTTATTTAATTACAAAAATATGAATTTATCTTCAATGCATAGTGCCATATTGCTTCCCAGCAAAGTGCTTTATTTGTATTAATAATTTAAGGGACTGATACATACAAATGGTAATGGAGATTACTGTAAAAAAAAAAATCCCTTCTTACCCAACTATAAAAATACATAAAGAGAAATGAGCATGAAACTTATTCCCCACAAAATAAATTCCTGTCCGGGGAGACCTGGTAGACATGGACAAATGGCAAGTGGACAAGGAAGAAATCATGTCAATGGCATATAAGGTTGTTACCTTGGCAACCATTGGTTAGCCCAGGAAAACCCAACACGACCTAAAAGTCACAAATAATTTTAGCCTTTGAAGGAGAGTTGTGGTTAGGGTTCAGAGAATTTGGGCAGAGGATGTGGTTAGGAGGTGGACATCCGTAGGCACTGCCCAAGAGGAGTCTGTTTCTGTGTTGAAGTTCATTGGCCTTAAAATTCGCTCTCATATAGGTACTTAGTGTATGGGAATATCTGAGCAGGGGAAAAACTCATGCATAAATTATGGCAATTCCTAATTTTCACAGTCTGTATTGGTAAAAAAATAAATACAGAAATAAATAAATATCTAGGAAACCACATGGAAAGAAACGAGTGAGCAAAATGTGGAAATATAGGTGAAAATCAGCCTTCCTAGATTTTAGAGGAGTCCTGATTTTCTAAACCATGCCAAGTCATAGAAGAAAATGATGACATATCATACAATAAGAACAGTTTTTTATCAAAGCATTTTAGGTTTAGTGGATTTCTTAAAGATATTTTAAGTTGGAAAAAAAGTGTTACCTCAAAACTTACCAGATTTACCTACTGCTATATTTCAAGTAAACATAAGTGCTTAATCATGCCATATGTAAATAACTATTTAAAAAGTGCACATATATTTCTACTTAACACTTTCTGATTATCCAAAAGATCTAAGGACCATGTTACAGGAAAAAAAAAATTGCAGAAGCTCATGTAAAACTGAACTACAGAAGACCCTGTAACCATGCTGAAGGGAAGGAGGAGGGGAGTGATGGAAAGGAAAGAGGGAGGGAGGGAGGGAGGGAGGGAGGGAGGGAGGGAGGGAGGGAGGGAGGGAGGGAGGAAGGGCCCTGGGATCAAACCTGCAACCTGGTACGTGCCCTGACCTTTCTGGTACATGGGATGATGCTCTAACCAACTGAGCCATGAAGCCTGGCAAATTAGGCTTTTTATTTACTTAACACTTTTTATATTTTTGTTAGATTTGACCCCAAATTAGTGATTGGTTTTAAATATTTTCCACAGTAATTATTTAATAATTGTTTTGTATTGGGAGCAACTCAAGAGACAGAAAATAGGAAAATGTTGTGCTTTGCAATTTTAGGCACACGTATTTACTACTTATTTTCACACTTTAACCCCAAAAGCTTCTCTTGAAATATACAGAACGCTGGAAGATGAGTGACACAGAGAGACTGCAGAGTATTTATTACTAAAACTATAGGGAATAATTAAAATTTCTATGACAAGTTTAGAGCATCAATCATGCCAAATCTTCACAGCGGCTTGTTTATTGCTGGTTTCGTGCTTGTATATGTCTCAAAATTTCTAAAACTGATGTCTGAATAAATGTACAGAACTGTTTAGTAAATGAGATTACATCGTTTTTAAAATGGAGACTTTAATACTGTGGCTAAGTCCATAAGACTGTTTGCTGAGTTGCAATAAAATGCTCATAAAAGGTGACATATATCTGTGATGTGTCATCACACAGGTGGTGACAGAACCAATGTACAAAATGTAAAACCAATCTAAAACTCACACGTTTGTTAAGAATCTGAAGCTCAGTATTCTAAGACAACTAGTAAGTGGTGATTACACTGAAACATGAAACAGAGACTTAGGGAACATATTTTTCACAGAATTCAATTATGTTAATATCATTTATCAGATGTGGGGGGCCTTTCTTTTCTCTAACACCCATTTGGATATTTATAACATCATTTGCTTAATGGAAATTTAAGTTGCTATGAAAAAAGCATCTACATTTATTGAATTTTGAGTCCTGCCTGCCGTTGCCTTGGTAGGGCCAAACCAAATGATTTCTCGGGCCTATGAAGCCAGGGGGCTGAGCACTCCCCACCCCTGATTTACATAGATGCTGATCTCCTGCAAAAATTCACATTCACCTGACTTACTTCAACCAAAAAGGTGTTCATTTTATTATGACTCTGTCTATGGTTATCAAGTACAATCTTGTCCTGTGTTCCCTGGATGCATTTTTTTATGGAGTCCACCTGGAATAAAAATGCAGAGAGTAAAAAAAGAGTAGTATAGGTGACTGTCCTCAAAGTGACAAAGGAAAAACTGAGATGGTACATATCAATGGAGGCTTTAACAAGTCTAGAATAAAGTCATTTTTTAAAAACAGAGGTCAACAATTAGTTTTTAAGTCAGATGGAAAGATTTCTTCAAAACATGCTACTTAACTTTTCCATTCTCGCTCCTGTTCTCTGCTCTTTTAAGGAAAGAAAAAGCAGAAAGTTCTCATTTTATATATTCTATATTTTATAAATCCTAAAAGGATTGTATTTCAAGGATTATAGTATTATATAAGTTGAATTGTAAACCATTATATTACTATCAGCTGAGTACATTTTGATCCTTGAGAAATACAATTCGATTGAATATATACTATTATATATTGATTTATACATTGCATTTTCTGAGCATTGTCTTCAATGTCTGCTGGGCTGACATAATTTTATTATTGGAATAAAGATAGGAAGGAAAGAGATCACCATCACCACCGACAACCTTTTCAGGCTTTTCAGCATTTCAGAGATGATTCCATCTCTGAAGTTATTTTCAAAAGTGCAACTCTTAAGTTCTCTTGTCAATCGTTTTAGAATTATAATAGTGTGGCCTTGTAATGAAAGTGAATCAGGTATCTAGCCAAAAGCTAGCCAATCACCAAACTTTAACCGCTATTTGAAATGAGTTTCTTTTTATGGTTTTCAGTTATGTGAAGCAGAGAAAATGCATATGACTTCCTGATACACTTTACTTCAATGTTATTCCAGCCTTTGAAATGATACTATTTATGTGGAGGGGGCATGGAGAGTAGGGTAGAGGACACAGAAAGATATGGAGGAAAACCTGGATATTCCCAACCCTGTTAGAAATCTTCACCCTTGTAGGCCCATTCTACAGGAGCCCAGAGAGAAAGGGACCACATTTATCTTTCACTGAAACTCAGTCGGACAAAGCAAGGTGTGGCCCGTGGTGTTCTTTTTCATAAAAGCAGGTGTGAAGTTCCCTCAAGTCATATCACTGACTGCTAAACCCTCTTCTTTCTATACATAAACTTACATGTGTGTATTCAATACTTTACCTTCTCCCTCTTTATTTAAATGTCCAAGTGTGTTTATACAAATAGCAGAAAATTGAGCATTTCTTTAAGCGAGCAAACTAAACGCAGGCACTGATTATCTGAATCTGATAACAACAAAGGAAAATGAGTCCTATTCACATAGTGTATCTAAGTTAAAACTGAAACCATTGGCACTTTAATCAATAATTGTAAAGGCTTTTAATCAACATGTAAAGGCTTCTCAGCATTTTGGAGAAGAAAGCCATATGTTTTCCCACCTCTCCTACTCAGTAAACTATCCCTATACACTTGTTGAGAAAGTATACTTCTATCACCTCTATGTAAAGCTTTTTTTTTGGAGTTATCTTAAGTGCATTGAAATATATCTTCCAGCACATTTTAACGGCTGGTATTCAATATTGTGGAGACAAAGAATAAAAAGAGACTATGAAAAGTACAGTCATAGCTAGTTTGTGTATTTAATTAATGTATGTTATTTATGTGGTGTTTGTCAATGGAAAAATAAAGTTGAATGTTCTAAAATGTTCCTGTCTTTTTTTCCTGATGTCAAGTCATGTCAGGAATATTATAATTGCATTAACTATTTTGCCAAAATCCTATTTGACATGCTTTGTCAAAATAACAGCCCAAGGTAATACAACAGTATCCTGCTATCTGGAACAATGAAATAATTTCATTTTATGTTCTATAATTACCAACAATACAAATGATCGCTTATGTGCTATTAATCTGAAATGCTTTTTTCCCATTTCAACATGATACTTACTCATGTTATAATGCCAGAATTTTTGTTGTTCATACAAAAGCACATTTATAAATTATTCTAAACATAGTTCTTTCACTTTCTTACGGATTCTAGTGTAATCTACTGGCAACCAACATCAGATTCATCCTTGGGTGCAGTCAGACCCTTTACCAGTCTGATACCTGGACATTGGTATGAGCTGATTACTAGTGGAGGCAAATGTTGGGCTGCCTCACTACTTAGCTATGTGCTCATTGAGGTCACCCTCCTCTTCCTTCTTCAGTGAAGGAAGTTCTGTATAATGTAGACTACAGCGCCAAGCTTGCTAAAAGTAGCATGTTGCACTTGCTTTCTATCCCCCTAAGAAAAGGAATTTAGGGTGAGCGCTGTCCTAGGTCCACAAACAGATATTAGAGTCTCTACAGTCTGTGTCCTTTAGCATTTCAGGTAAACGGCATAGGCTATCTGTCAGTAGGCCAAAATGTGCCACCACAATGCTCATAAAAAAACATGCCATGACCTTAGCTGGTCTGACTCAGTGGATAGAGCGTCGGCCTGTAGACTGAAGGCTCCTGGGTTCGATTCTGGTCAAGGACACATGCCTGGGTTGTGGGCTTGATCCCCAGTAGGGGTCAGCAAATCAATGATTCTCTCTCATCATTGATGTTTTTATCTCTCACTCTCCCTTCTCTGAAATTAATAAAAATACATATATTTTTAAAAAGAAAATGGTACCTTTAAAAAAACACATACTGTGAAATGAAACATTGTCCAATTTCATGTCCTTGGAGGACGTGGGACGAGATATCTTTAGGTATTCTTGGCATCCTCTGTGCTCACCTAAAACAGACTCAAGTAAATCCAGTTAGGAGGGTGAGTACACAGAATCCAGGCCCGTCCTTCAAGCCAGGCTTGTTTTTTCCTTCAACATATGTTTGCAGTGTACCTACCTATATGTGCCACACATTCTGGTAGGTGCTAAGACATAAGGATTTTTAAAAAAAAATGTTTTTAACAGATATATAATGTAGTAGGGGAAGAAGAAATACTTTGATCAGAGCTGTGATTAAGCACATGGTACTATGTGAGACTATGGGGGAGGTGATGCTAAAATAGGAAAAGGTTTCCTGTAGGAAGTGATATTTGATCTGCCTTTTGGGGAAAGGAATGGGTGTTAACCAGGACAGCATTTTAGGGTACTCTTCCATTTTACTCTGCCGAAAGCATTACACTCTCCAAGACATTCCAACGGGCTACCTTCTCACGGCTGTTGTGAAAAGTGTGGGTCTACAACCTCCCGGAGTGGGCAGCGGTGGCAGGCCTCACAGTAGGGTTTCTCACTCTCAGCATTAGTACACATTGGGCCAGACCATTCTTGGTTATGGGGGACAATCCTATGCAATGTAGGCTGCTGAGCAGCATCTCTGGCACCTACCCTCCAGATGCCAGTAACACCTCCCTAGTTATGACAATCAAAAATATTGCCAAACATTGTCCAATGTACCTAATTGCTGCCAGGGATGAACCTCTGCCTTAGGGCAAGGGCTGTGGCCTCCAAGAGGGCGCCATGCACCAGGACAGGGCCCCCAGTGGCTCTGAGTTCTGACAGGCACCGTTCTGGCATCTCCCGAGGCAGCAGGCACTAGAATGCCCGTTTGTGTCTGACTGCACAAAAATGTGGCACTCCCACTACAACAATGCCTGCGTCACCCCAGGCCCTGATCCACTTCTGTAATCACATAAACACCTATTCACAAACGAAGAGGAACAATTTTTTCAGAAAGGATCACCTTTCTATTGAAGCATCCAATCCCTGTTTTGTTCTTGATAAGAGGCCCTCGGCTTATATGTTAGGCTTTTAGATCTCTCAAAGGGAAAGCTAAAGAGAGCAAGCCAATTTATCTGAGGACCTTTAAAAATCTGTTATAATTCCTCTTAAGTTCACATTTCCAGACAGGTGCCTTAGTAGGTGAGAACTAACTTACCAGACTCTGTCTTTGATGGGAGTTTTGCATATGTCATCTGTGTATCAGCTGTAGCAGCTTTATTTGATTGAAAGGGTTTTTAGCAAAGAGCAAATTTCAGGCAAATGTCTCTATTAGCCTGGGCTCTGGGCTTTTCTCAGTTCTTACCCACCTGTGATACCTCAAGTATAGGGCTACATATATATATATATATATTTAGAGGAAAAGCAATTCTGTTTTGATGACAGAATTCAAGTCATGATCTCTATAATTATATGGGATGGAAAGTTAAAAGACTTAAACCCCAAATCTAACCAAAAAGTAAAATTAAAATGAGAGTATTCGTTGGCCTATTTCTGAGGCAAGTAAGAAACATCTGTCTTTATGCCTAATTTCTTACACAATTGTTTTTAAAGAAGACTTTGAATATAATACACAATGTTCCTTGAATCTGATTTTGAAAACAATATTGAAAGAAAATAATTCTGAAACCATTACCAGCAACTGAGGTCATTTATACCCAGCAGAACACTGGTTCTTAATCACTTTGAAGTCAGAGACCCCTCTAAGAATTTCCATACAGTGTCAGGGGTTGCACAGTCCCCCAGCCAAAGTCTGTCGGAGGAAGTCTTAGAAGTTCATAGACACAGGTTGAGAATTCTCAATATGAGAGTCATTATGTTTCAAGGAACCTCACAAGTTTCCATGTTTGGTTAAAAAGCTAAAATCTAACACTGGAGCTAAGTCAACATAATTGCCTCCATGTGAATGCCAACATTCCTTGACATCTCACTATATGCTGCAATAATAAATCAACATAATCAGGGGTGTAATTATTAAAAAAAGAGCAACAATCACTTTTTTTATATTACCATCCCATGGAAGAAGGAAACAACCCAATCTCAACTAGAAGAGGAGCAAAACAGGCTACTCACAAAAACAGGTCCAAAGTGAAAGGACCATTAAAACATAAAATACAAGTTATCCAATGACGCATTTGCCTTACAACAAAGGAATTGTTTCAGTTTTGCCTTATGCTGACCTAATAAGAGAGATTTAAAATGAAGCTTTTCAAAAGTCAATTAAAAAAAATCACCCTTCTGAAAAATGCAACGGACTATACACAAATCAGCTACATGGTTAGAATGTAACTGTTATTTCCTATTACATTTTGTTATGTACTTTATGTTGTTATCTATGTCTATGAAGATACATATATATTTACACTTACATATGCACTACATCTTTGCATTGCTATTAGGTCAAAAGCAGCAAGGATGACCCTATTGATTGATCCCTTCAGTGAAAATGCAAGGCATACATTTACAGAGCTTACAAATGTAAAATTAATGATGCTCTAAGCCAACACGTATCTGTAGAGAGATGTATTGATGTTTACAGTTTTTATTTTTCTAGAGGGAAAAGTGTGGAGCAATTAATAACCTTTGTCTTTGCATTTTTCTTGCCTTATTGTGGAAGATGGAAATGAAATCTTAGAGTACTGGGATGTTTGTGTATTGGAAACAACTCTTTGATACCACAGCATCCTCCATTCTGAATGAGTGTACATAAATTAGACAGCTGAGCAAATGTGAATGAAATTGTAACTTGATTTTCATGAAGCAGTAGTTTAGAGTCTTCTTAAAAGATCCACAAAAAGCCAATATATTTTTTTAGAGGAAAAACAATTGCACTTCATTATTTATTTTCAAAATTGATTGATAATATTTATGTATTTATGTATTTATTTATTTATTTATTTATTGCCTAGCACATTTATCTTAAGAATTCCAGTGACACATTTAATTTTTACTTGAAAATATTTGGAGAAATAATATTGATTGATTGCCAAACTCTGCTTTAAATGTTGTGTAGCCTTCATTAGACCAGCACTGCTCCGATCCTAATACCAGATTTTCTCCCAGGTTGGTCATCTTGAATATTCCTGCTACTATCCCTTCAGCAGAATGCTCATTGACAGCTGAATCGATTAATCTCATTACTTACTATTTTACCAATACTGAGAGATTATACATGTAATTTTGAATATTTTAAAGTATTTTTTTAAAACAAAGTCATTTCACCAAAATGCTCTCTAAAGTTTTGTGGGTCATAATGGAAGAAAAATCTTCAACATTGAACAAGGAGTCAGAATACTTATGTCCAATTATCTGACTTTCTATTCACTGGTTATTTGCCCTTGACAATTCAGTAAACCCAAAGAATTTAAATTTTCTCATTAGCACAGGATTGTTGGGGTTACACAATGAAGATAAGAACACTTGAAAGGACTACTCAAGTAGTCAATGGTTAACATTATTTTATTTTCCTGATTCCATTAATGGGACAACACTAAAAATTGATTATGATTTTTTTCACCTCAAACAACTATAGGATAGTCTTGCTAACTTAGTACTGGGCTTTCACCAGAACATGGGAGTGATATTAAAAGATTAGTTCTGGTTCCACGTAGGGAGAGCTACATAGCTTCCTTCAGGGCTGGTTGCCTCTTCTGTTCAATCAGGGGTGAGTCTGTCTGAGTTCTTCTAACTGCAAATACACGCTTCTCCCTTCTCTCTGGCCTCTTGTCAGCTAAGCACAGACAAGTTTTTTCTTCAGAATCTTGAAAACTGCTCCAAGGAAACCTCTAGGAGACAGCAAGGCACATAAAAGGTTTCTGTTCTTTTGTAAAAAAAATTAATAAATCTTTATTGTTAAGATTATTATAATTGTTTCTCCTCTCCCCCCCCCCATAGCTCCCCTCCACCTGGTTCCCACCCCACCCTCTGCCGTTACCTCCTCCCTGCCATTGTCCTCATCCATAGGTGTATGATTTTAATCCAGTCTCTTCCTGCATCCCTTACACTTCTTTCCCCCTAATAATTATCAATCCACTCCCATTCTTTGCTCCAGATTCTATTATATTCACCAGTTTATTCTGTTCCTTTTTTTCTTTTTTTTTTAAATATATATTTTATTGATTTTTCACAGAGAGGAAGAGAGAGGGATAGAGAGTTAGAAACATCAATGAGAGAGAATCATCGATCAGCTGCCTCTTGCACACACCTTACTGGGGATGTGCCTGCAACCAATGTACATGCCCTTGACCGGAATCAAACCCGGGACCCTTCAGTCTGCAGGCCGACGCTCTATCCACTAAGCCAAACTGATCCCGGCTCTGCTCCTTTTTTTCACTAAAAATAATTTTTAGGTTCCCATTCTCAGTTATGAGATTGTTCTCTTCTTTCAACCAAAATTTCCATTTCATCAGATGATGGAAGGATGTTCCACTCAAACTTCGGGCTCTTTCTCTGTTGCCCAACACCACCATTTGGAAAAAGAGAAAAGAGAAGGACATCCTTGGAGAAAGGCAAGAGGTAACTAGGATGCCAAGTACATTAGGAGGATTTTTTTGGATGAAAAGTGCCATGATCCATTTACCTTCAGGCGTAAGAAGGTATGTGTTTTAGAGTCAGATCTGTGAGCAACTTTGGGAGAGTACCCTGTTTCCCCGAAAATAAGACAGTGTCTTATATTAATTTTTGCTTCCAAAGATGCGCTAGGTCTTATTTTCAGGGGATGTCTTATTTTTCCATGAAGAAGAATACGGTACACATTCATTGTTAAATGAAAATAAAGGAAATTTATTACCTGTATACAGTACAGTAGTACGGTAGTTGTCAACACAAACCAGACAAACTGTGAATCCTACAGTATCAAGAATTTACTCATTTATTCAATGACAATCATGTCATCATCTTCTGGAACATCATCATAACAATCCAATTCCTGAATTTCCTGGTGAATTTCTTGTGACTCCATTTCTTTCAGAATCAGTGGACCAAATCTCTCATGTTTAGCAATAGCATTCTGAGACAGAGCCTAGGGAGAGGGCCTTATTTTCGGGGGGGATGCCTTATATTTCACTCAGAAGGAAACCTGTAAGTAGGTCTTATTTTCGGAGGATTTCTTATTTTCGGGGAAACACGGTAGCTGTGGAACCTGAAAGTAATTATTCAAATTCTCTGAGGTTTTTGTATTTTTATATGAAGAATTAGATTTTTTTGCACTTACTTTATAAGGTAGTTGTGAGGATTAAATATGTAAATATCTCAAAAAGAGTGGGTACAACAAATATACAAGGGGCATTGTTATTGGTATTGTATTAATAGTGGTAATGGGAATTATAATAGCAATATTAATTGCTTGAGGAATCCATAAGCCATATTGGTAATGTGGAAAAGACATTCAATCCTCTATATTCATTCCTTGATATGATTTTGGGAGACACAAACATATCATGTTTGAGAGGATGAGAACTAAAATTAGACTAAATGTAGTGGTTCATCCTAGTTTTGTTAATTAGGCTGATCTTAATTAAGTAAATAATTTTTCTAAACCTTGGTTTCTTTGGCTATAAATGAAGATAATAATTTTATCTAAATTTATTACCAACATTCAATGAAATAATGCAATGCAAATGCTTACCTAGTGCTTGGCACATAATAAAGCACTCAATGAATTATTATTATGTTATTATAAATTAATATCATTAATATTAAAATCAAGCTAAGAAGACTTAAGTTGGCTCAGTTACTAACTGAGGCTGAATGTATTCACAGGCATACAAATTTTACGTATCATTCTCAAGACTTAGGATAAGAAAATAGAGATATGAATCAACACACTAGGAAGTAGAACTAATAAGAAACAGCAAAATAAAGAAATGTAATTATTCTTTTTATGGCTGAAGAGTATATCTTCATGATTCCAGTAGTACAGAGGAGGCATTATTTATTTATTTATTTATTTTCCCATCTTATTGAGATACTAGAGGCCTGGTGCACTGGGAGACATGGGCCGGCAGGGAGGAGCCATAGGAAGGCTCCAGGCCATGTCCGAAGGAGAGCTAGGGGAAGAGAAGAAAAAAAGGAACACCTGTAATAATCTGAACAATAAAGATTTATTAAATAAAATTAATTAATTAAATTTAAAAAAGGAACAGTAGATTACCTCTATATTATATAGCCTAGGTATGGAGTAGGCTGTGCCATCTAGCTTTGTGTGTGTTCTCACAATGATGAAAGCACCTAATGAGGCATTTCTCAAAATGTATCCCTGTCATTAAGCAGTACATGACTGTATAAATACTATAGTCACCATGCTATGCATTACCCCCCCTCAGAACTCATTTATTTTATAACTAGAGTCTGTACCTTTTCACCACCTTCATCACCAATTTCCCTCTTCCCACAACTCTTCCAACAACCAACAGTTTGTTTTCTGTTTTATGAGTTTGCTTTCTAAAGATTCCACATAAAAGTGAATTTATACAGTATTTGCCTTTCTAAGTCTGACTTATTTCACTGAGCATAAGAGTCCCAAGGTCCGTTCATGTTGTTGTAAATGGCAGTATTATTTTATTTTTTATGGCTGAATTATATACATCTCATTTCCTTTATCCATTCAGCTGTCAATGGACACTTAGCTTGCTTCCAGGCCTTGGCTATTGTAAGTAATGCCAACATGAACACGGGAGTGCAGCTATTGCTTTGAGATAGTGATTTTGTTTCCATCAAATATATGCCCAGAAGTGGAATTGCTGGATCATAAGGTGGTTCTACTTTTAATTTTTGAGAAACCCAGAAGAGGTATTTTGAAAAGTCCCTGTAATAACTTCCTCAAGTGGAATCCAGAAGAAAAAAATAATAAGACATATGAGCAGAGAAAAGTAACTCAGGATTAGCAACAGATAGGATCTGATCAAAGTAGTTAATGCTTTCCCACTGCTATCTAACGTAGACTGGTATAGCACATACTCGTCAACTCAGTTTTCTAATGGGTAAAGGACTGTGGAGATAATCATTTCTAGTTTACAGGATATATGTAAATATTAGAAGAGATAATGTATGCACAACCACTGGGTATACATGCCAAGTTCCACCATCATCATCAATTCATGTGCAAAATTCTCAATGATTAAGTAGGGCCCAGGCAGAAAAATAATTTATTCCTGGGTACGTTAAAGACATTTATTTTTTGCTAGCTGTGAAGTCATGAGAAAATAGAACTACCAGAGAATTTTTGGACTGTGATGCATTTGGGGAAAACACAATAAAAAGAAGCATTACAACAAAAACTGATGAACAAAAACAGATCCCGAGAGAGAGAAGCATCGATCAGGCCATCAAACTTCAGAGGGAAGATAGGGAAGGACGGGGATAAAAGAGAGAGATCAACCAAAGGACTTGTATTCATGCATATAAGCCTAACCAACGAACATAGACACCAGGGGGTAAGGGCATGAGTGGGGAGGGGGGCAATATGGGATTAAGAACACATATGTAATACCCTAATCAATCAATAAAAAAAACAATAAAGATAAAAATAAAATATAAAAAGGCATTAAATCAGTTTAAATTAAGATCAAAGTTATTTTAATTTACTTGGAATGAGAGCAATAACAACTTGGGCCTTAGTGGAACTGTTACTTCTCTGTGGATGACTATGTCTTAAAAAAAAAAATGAGAATGGCTATGTTGGGTTTTGATAAATTTGATCATCAATTAAATGAATGATTATTTGATTTAGGTAGTCATTCTCACATCTTTAATGAGACCCTATCATGTGTGGCTAGGTCCTAGGCGACTGAGGTTTATCACTCACAGATTCTGGATTTAACATTCTCTGATTCTTCAAAGTAAAGTACCCATTTCATTTTAGGACTTAAATCATTTCCGAAAGTGTAAATAGCTTCACTTTTCTTTTTATTCTTATTAGAATATATATTCATGTATAAAATTTAAGCAATGAAAGAACAGAAATTCACACCAAAGAAAAATTCCCTATACTCTGCCATTGAAAGTTAACCATTTAAATGTTTTGATTAATATATTTTTAAAGACTTGTCTTTGCAAGTTTCTCCTAAAACCTGGCTGCCTCAAAGAACTCTAAAGAGATTCTCTCAAATGTTTTAAGGAGTGTGACATGAAACAAAGAATTATCCCAAATTCCTGACTGACAGGGAAAAGCTACAGAAAGATTTTTACCGTACTTAATCTGAAGACAAGCCAAATCTTTATGACCTATAAAATAATAATTTAGTCTTGAATCACCACAAATAAAGCAAACACTAGGAAATCACTAGGAAGCTTTCTTTAGAAAGAGAAATACAACATCTTCTTCAAGGCTCCTTCCAACTAAGGATCCTATGATTTTTGCATCAAACTAGTCAGGAAATGGCTACAGTATTTGACATGGGGTGAAAGAAACCAGTTTGTCTGAACTTAGTTGTGAGCTTAGGGCTCTGCAAATTTTTTTACACATGGTTTTGTCTTCCTTCTGTGACACAAACTGAATTGCTGTTGATCTTCATTTCAAGACCAGCCTTTCAAAGTCTCTATGTTCACCCATATCAGTTCACAACATTTTTTGAAAACTCTATTCAGAAAAACAGGGGGGAAAAAGGTCATAACAAAGAGCAATAGCAATTATTTTCCAATACTTTATTTGGTGACCATTATTATCAATGACTTCATTAGCTGAGCAGCATATTGTCCTCATTGAATATGAAAAGTTGCCAAGAATATGTTTGATCAAACTCAGCTTATGATTATTTTTTACTATGTATAAAGCATATATTTTAGAGGAATAAACTCAGCATGAATAATATGCATCAATCTTTGGACATTACCAATCCCATCTAGTGTTTTTTAAAGTTTTCTAATCAAGAGAAAAGAGAAATAGCCTTTAAAATATAGAAACAAATGATTTGACAGATGTTTAGGGAAGCTTTTAAAATTTGAAATAAGTATAAGGAACCAATACCATTACATAAATAGGAAGTCTGTTTTTGGGGGGCTTTGTTTTTAAACAACAGAAGAATTAATCTTAAAGAAAGACATTTCATTTCAGAGACTGGGACAGAATAGGCTGTTTTGGGGTTTAGACAATCAAATCTAAAGGAAGTACACTACTTATTTATTGACCAATGTCCTTAACACGGTTAGAAATAGTCACCTCTTTTGGAACACAGAGTCTGACGCTGACATCTTTGTTGGAAGTGTTGAAATAATTGCTTCCCGAAGGCATTAAATTAGTGTTTCACTGCAACCTGGAAGGTTTATGACATTATCAGTAGGAAGGCAGTGAGTCACCCTTTGGAAAATTTGGGGATTTAAAGACAGATTTGAAGCCTGGTTTTTGAGGTGCTAGTAGTGTAACTGGGCAGTTTGCTAATCTCTTCCTGCCTCTGTTTACTCACCTATAAATTGGAGATAATGATACCTGTCTCACAGATGGTGAAAGGAAATGATATAGGTACAAGGCTCAGTAGGAAATCAATATTTATGGCCATTATTAATATTGAATAGCACTACTTGCCTTTACAAAATACATTTATGATATCATCAGGTGTAATATTAATTGTAATTGTGATACTATAAAATAATACTAATAATTAACACTTATAGAGTTCTTTTAAGATTTCTAAGGCATTTTAGCATCTATTTCATTTGATCAAACCTTTCAGGTAGGTAAGGAATAGTTATTATTTCCACTTTATAGATAAAAAACTAAGACCAAAAGCAGGTGGGTACAAACCTCCAGTTGTAAAATAAATAAGTCATGGAGATGCAACATACAGCATGGTGACTGTACTTAACAATACTGTAGTGTTTATTTGAAACTTGCTAAGAGAATAGATCTTAAAAGTTCTTATTACAAGAAAAATTGTAAGTACGTATGTTGATGGATGTGTTAAAAACAAAATCAACTGAGTAAAGTTTAAAGATCTCATTGGCTTTATTTACTTGATAATTCATGAGTCAGGCAGCATCCTACCTAGCAAATAGAAATGAGTTCCAAGGGGCTTGCAATGGAAGGATTTTATAAATGGGAAGGGGGCAACATGAGGAAGTTATGACCAAAGAACGAACGGTTTCGGGCAAGGTCACCTTCCCTTAGGCCGGGAAGGCAAAAGTTCTATCAGGCAGACTGATGACTGCAGATTGACTGGTTAAAGTTACATTCCTGAGAGAAACTGAAACTGAAGTCTTTGCTGAGATGGGGTTTATAGCAAGCAACTCCATTTGGGGTGTGTGTGTGTGTGTGTGTGTGTGTGTGTGTGTGTGTGTGTTTAACAGATGGTTACTAGGCTTATTGTGGTGATCACTTCTTGATAAATACAAAAGTTAAATTACTGTGTTGAACACCTGAAGCAATATTTTATGTTAATTATATCTCAGAAAAAGAAAGACTAGGTGTGGTATTTGGGCTTCGGAGTAAACTTCAGCTCAGCTATCACATACACACTTGCCTTGGAATGAGTTCGTGACCCCTTCTGAGCTTCAGTTTTCTCATTTGGAGAAAACCCTTTCTAGCAGTATCATGAAAACCCTCCGCATTTCCCCCGTGCATGCATTCACTTATTCAAAGCTCTCAGTAAGCTGGTTTCGTCACGCCTTTCCAGGGTTATCTGAAAACTGATGCCAACCTTTTGGGAGTCCTTTCCTCAAACACATAATGTACTTTGATGATTCTGTTCCCATTTCTTCTTTGCTTGAATCTTCTTAATTGAGAAAATCCTACGCAATCAACAAGGTCCCACTCAAATGGCACCTGCTTACGAGTTCTCCCATGATGCCTCATTTGGAATTAACAGCTCTTCTCTAGTGCATCCAAACACCTATTTACACCTCTGGTTGCTTTCTCGCTGCTGACTTGTGTTATAATCAGCTGTGCCTGCTTCTAGCTCCTCGGCTATACTGTGAGACCTTGAGTGAGAGACCACATCTTTTTAATCTTAGTGCCACAGAGCCTCTCATTTCCTCTCTTCCCCAGACCCTGAGCCTCCAAGCCAGGGCAGTCTCTGAAGTGTAGATGCACAGTTTACATAGAAATAGCTTTGAAATTATTTTAATGGCCACAAAATGAATAGTATGAATCACACAAGCAAGGATGTCCAAGAAGAGGTTTAAGTTGAAAATAATTAAGGCTTGAAGAATTTACCACAATGCTAAATATATAGTGCATGTTTCAGTAGGTAGTGGTTAACTTCAAATAAGACGGAAATTAGAGATGATGATCTCCAAACTTTTGGCATAGGTGTTACTCAGAATGCTTCTTATCATTTCCCAGGTGCCATTTTTGGTAACATCACTAGCGGAATGGGAAATCAGATGGACTATTAGTCACAGTGAATGCAGCACTTCTTAGATATATGTTAAGTTTATCATGCCATATGAAGGGAAAACCTTGTCTATGCTGATTTCTGTCTGTGGAACGACCTTAGCTAGGGAATGGGCAGGCTGGGAGCTGAGGTTCAGGCTGGCAGAGAGGAGGGCACTGTGGTTAGCAGGATCGTATGAAGAGTGTAGTCTGAGCTCTGATCCCATGGCCTTGCTCCTAGCCCTTTCAGCCACATAGCCAGGGAGTGAGAGGCTGATAAACAGTGAGAAAGACACTTCCTTTCCAAGAACTGAGAGAAAGCCTTTCAAGATAGACAAATTCAGACCACCTCCTTTTGACACGAAGGAAGCTGCACTGAGACATGTCAGCATGGCTCCAAGGCTCTGGTAGGTTAATACTTGGAAACAGTTTTCTGCTTCCTGTCAGGGGCTCATATCACTAGACTGCAGTTTCCCCATCAATGCTAGCTATCGTTTACACAGCTCATTTTCATTCACTTGCTCAGCCAGTTGTGTTCAGCTCCTCCTGTCTGCCTCTTACTGTGCTGGGCCTCACCAGGGGACAAGTTGCCCTTGAGGAGGGTACAACACACCTCAGACTCAAACACCCAAAATCATACCTGAGCGGCCTCCCTCTGTCACTCCTGAAAGACTCCTCTGGGCTTTTCAGACAGAGACTTCAGACCTTGCTTTCCCAGATCCTCCTAAACCACACCCCAGGTTTATTAACACGCTGCAGAGGAAAGAAAATCTAACACATGCTGGGTGTTTTTACCTAACTGCACAAAATGTGGTTTTCTGCCTAAGATCAGCTCACTTTTCAATATGTAGTGAATATCTGAGAAAGGGAGCCTAGCATCTGGAGCACCTGGAGGCTTTTGCCTCTGTCATAGGTCCCTTCACAGAGGTGAGCTCACCAGGGTCCCATCTGTAGGCAGGCACTTTATATAAAACAAGCCAATGGCAGAGGGATCTTTCATGATCTCTCTAGGATCTTGCCCTTTAACAGGGCACAGAATGAATCTCTACACAGTTCCCAAAAAGACTGGTGTCAGGGTCTCCATGTGCTCACTCCTGCATACCTGTCTCTCTTTTTCATCCCCAAATCCCCTCCCATCTGGCGGACAACAAAAAATTATCTGTATCTATGAGTCTGTTTCTGTTCTGATTGTTCATTTTGTTTGTAGATTCAATTATTGATAGATATGTATTTACTAGGGGCCCAGTGTGTGAAAATTCGTGCACTGGAGTGGGGGGCAGGAGCCCCTCAGCCTGGCCTGCCCCCTTTCACAGTCCGGGAGCCTTCAGGGGTGGGAAGTGACCCAGATGATCAGGGGAAGGCGATGCCCTCACCACACCTCTACTGCTGCCTCTGCCAGCAGCGCAAGTTTTAGCTGGCCCTGGTTACTTGAGCCTTGGGCTGGTCCTGGGCAGTTGGGAAGCTGCCATCCGAGGCTTGACTGTGCCTTGGCTGGCCCTGCTTGCTGAGCCTCAGTCAATGGGATATGCAGAAGGACCCAAGGCCTCCAGTGGGGCTAAGGGGACTCTGGCCACAGGCATGTGGATTGGTCAGTCCTGGTTGAGGAATGGAGGATACTCTCAACAACATGAATTATAACTTCCAATTTGTTGGACACCACAATCAGGCTTCAGCTTCGTGGGAGGGAGGAAGAGAGGGATAGCAGCTCATTGGAGGAGCCTGGGTGAGCTGTCAGTCAGTGGGGGGTGCAGGAGGACTTGAGGCCCCCTGCAGGGCTGAAGAAACTCTGGCAGCAGGTGTGTGGAGCAGCTGGCCCTGCCCCCAGCCCACCCTGTGGGCACTGCCATCTTGTGATTGTGTGATAGTCAATTTGCATATTACCTTTTTATTATATAGGCTTGCCATTTTATTGTTCATAATTTTTCTTTTCTTCTTCTTAAATAAGACCCTTTAACATTTTGTTATATTATAGCATATAATACTGGTTTGGTGGTGATGAACTCGTTTAGCTTTTTCTTACCTGAGAAGTTCTTTATCTATCCTTCGATTTTTAAATGATAGCTTTTCTGGATATAGTAATCTTGATTGTAGGTATTTGCTTTTCATCACTTTGAATATTTGTTGCCACTCCCTTCTGGCTTGAGAAATCAGCTGACAGTCTTATGAAATGTCCCTTGTAGATAATGAATTGCTTTTTTATTTTTGCTTTTAAGATTCTCTGTCTTTAACCTTTAGTATTTTAATATGAGTTTTCAATTTCTTGCTCACTCTTCTCTTTTCAGCACCCCCATGATGTGAATGTTGGTATGTTTAAAGTTGTTCCAAAGGCTCCTTTGGATTCTTTTTTCTTTTTGCTCTTCTGATTGTGTTTCTTTTGCTTTCTTTATTCCAAATCACTGATTTGATTTTCAGCTTCATCTACTTTACTGCTGATTCCCTGTAAATTACATTTTAGTTCAGTCAGTGTATCCTTCATTTCCAACTGGTTCTTTTTCATGCTGTTGAGGTCCTCACTACATTCCTTGAGCATCCTTATAACTAGTGTTTTTAACTCTGCATCTAGTAGATTGCTTATCTCCATTTTGTTTAGTTATTTTTGTGGAGTTTTGTTCTGTTCTTCCATTTGGGCCATGTTTCTTTGTCTCCTCATTTTGGCTGCCCCCCTATATTAGGTAGAGCTGCTACCTCTCCCAAGTTTGGTAGCATGGCCTAATGTAGTAAGTGTCCTATAGGGTCCAGTGGCACAGCTTCCCCAATCACCCCAGCTAGACATTCAAAGTGTGCTCTCTAGGTGGGCTTAACACCCTCCTGGTGTAATTGGGTCTTGGTTTCTGTTGGTATATCAATGGGAGGGGTTTACCCAGGCCAATTAGCAGCAAGGACTGGCTGTGACCACTGGCCAGCAACCACCTTAAAGGATTGCCTGTGCAGAGCCCACTATATAGAGCAGGACTTACTTCAGCAGGGCCCTGGTAACTGCTGAGTCTGCCCTTGAGTGTATTATTTATGGAAGTGGTTAGGAAGTTGTACTTATACATGGTCTGAAGCTTTCCACTGGGTGCATTGGCTCTGGGGCCTCCCAAGAGATGCAGGCCAAAGTCAGCCACTGTCTGTATTCTGCCTATGGCTACCAGGCATAAACTACAAAGCAATCTGCAGATGGTTGTTTCTTGTGCTGGGTGTGAAGATGCCCAGCAAGGTGAAGCTTTGAACCAAGGCTAGATTCTGGTGGTGCTATGGCTGAGGCCACTTAGCTAGAGGTACAGGGCTTGCTGAGGCCAGATGCTGCTCATTTGAGAAATTTTAGAAAAATCTGAGGCATGAGTAATTCCTATGGTAAAGTCACTGGAAACAGTTTGAGTGGGCCTGAAAGTTGGGTGAGGTGGGGTTTCAGGGAATCACCAGGGTAGGACAAACAGTGTGAGCCAAGTTGATGGAGACTCAGGTATGGCACCACTTGCCAGCTCTGTTGGAGAGGGTTCATCAAAGAAACATTGGCCTCCGCTAGCACTTCTGACTGGGAGAAAGCTATCCCTCCAGATCTTAACCTGATTCACTTCATCCCTGATATCTCTGGTGCCTTTTAAGCTGCTGCCCCAGCACTGATCTCAGAGTGAGTCCAAATAAGTCCATGCTTGGGACTTTTATGAGGAACTTCCTGGGACTCCAGCAGCCTCCATTTCATTCAGCCACAATCCTTGCTTATTTTTACAGCCAGAAGTTAAGGGGACTTCCATTCCTGTAGTTAGAACCTTGAACTAGGGTTTCTGGTGTGGGCCTGAAACACCTTGCTCCTCAGAGGGGACCTCCACAGCCAAGGTATCCCTCCTGATTTTTATCTGTCATACATGGGTGTGGGACCAGCCAGTTCACAGACTTTACCTCTCCTACCTGTCCCAATGTAGCTTCTTTAATTTCATAGTTGTAGGACTACATTCAGCTCAATTTCAGGTGGTTCTGAATGATGGTTGTTCTATAGTTTAGTTGTAATTTTGATGTGGTTGTGGGAGGAGGCAAGCACTATCTTGGCTGGAAATTCTCAATAATCTAGTGTTTTTATGGCTATTAACATCCCTGTTAATAAGATTGCGGCATGGTACACTTTAGTTAATTAAATACTTTATTTTCATTGACTGGTAATCTTTCCTTGATAGTTTAGAATGTACTTCAAATTTTGTAGGTCCAAAGTCTTTTTAAGATCCTTGATAATTGTTCAATAGTGTGAAAATAATTTCTACTATGTGAAATTTCTGGATATTTACCACCCCCCCACCAGGTTAAAGGAAATTTGCTGTACATAGTTTAGATTTCAATGAATAGTTTAACTGTAAAATATTCTGTAGTTAAGTTAATAAACTTATTTTTATTTTCAGTATCTCTCTAAGTGCTTCTTACTTGCTGGTTTCAAAACAAACAGTTGTAAATTAGCCAATACTCATTCCCAATAATATTCTTTAATATAAATACTTATGTACATAAAGCTCATAAAAAACTCAGGCATCATATGAACAAAATTCTTTTCCTGGTCTTTGTGGCTCAGTCGGTTGGGTATCATCCTATGCACCAAAAATTGCCAGTTTGATTTCTGATCAGGGTGCATGCCTGGGTTGTGGGGTTGTCCCGGTATCATATTGATGTTTCTCTCTCTCTCTCTCTCTCTCTCTCTCTCTCTCTCTCTCTCTCTCTCTCTCTCTCTCTCTCTCTCTCTCTCTCTCTCTTTCTCTCTCCTCCCTCCCTCCTGTCTCTCTAAAAAGCAATAAAAATTCTTTAAAAAAATTCTTCTACAGAATCATAACAGTGGATTAGAGAAAGGAGGTTAATGTAGATAAAAAGAGTTGTTGTTTTTTTAAGTTAATTGTCCCAGAAAGTTGAAATCAGAGTGCCTCTCCCAGTGAAATCTGAGTGAACAACAAAATGATTTTAAGTAACAATGATCACACTGTGACATACATTTATTTAATTTGATTGTCTCAAATTCCCTATGAGGAAAATGAGGCCAATGTTATTAATGTCTTTCTATCATAGATAGAGAAATGGAGACTTATAAAATTTGAGCAAGCTTGTCCAAGTTTAGAGTGAATTAGGATTTAAGCCCAGCTTTTATGATGTCAATTTCTGAGCTCATTTCAATGCCACCATCTGGGTTTTAAATCCAGTATGGTGAGGGAGCAGATTTGTATTGCACAGTGGTATAATTATATGCTACTTCTCTTCTTTGAAAATGCAGAAATATTGTACACATATTATGAAAACAACATGCTTATAATTTGAAGTCATTATTGAACATCTGGGGGCTCACAAAAACAGTCTCCTATGTCAACTTCTGAAGTTTTGAGAACTGCACATTTTAGGTAATCAATTCGTTTTGAGCAAGATATGATGGAAGCATTGTTATTTTCCTTTTATTTGTATGGCTTCTCTCTGTATTACTTTAGGTTTTCTCTTGACAACTGCCCAGAATTTTCTTTAACTGATGGGATAGTTTTATTAGTGTGTTAGGTTTTAGTTGACTGTAATAGAATCCAAAATAACAAAGGCTAAATGAATATGGAAGCATATTTCTGTTCCACTTATATAAATTCTGTAGGTAAGTCATTGTTAGTTCATATAGACCCAGGGAAAAGCCCTAAGACTATAAATATATCTTTATAAGCAGAGGGCAGGGAATAATAGAAGAAAAAGGCTGGCCACTATGTCTGGTAATTAATAGAATTTATTAAAGAAAGCTTACATAGAAGAATGATTTAGGCAGTTCCAAGACAAAATGGATCCATGCACTACTTGTCAGGCACCAGAGTATTATATAGGGTAACAGGGTGGGAATAGTAGTGAATACTAGGTACAGGATATTACATGGCTGACCCAGATCAGGACAACAACCTATTTTAGACCAGCATCAACAGGAGACAAGGGAGGGGTGCTGATTTATGTCAGAATGAACATCAGCTATGGGGAGTCGGCAGAAAGCAACATGGCCCCCTCTTCTGCCAGGTGTATTAAATGGTCAGTGAGGAGCTACAGTAGCAAGGCAGAAGCTCACTTAGCTGCTAATTGACTGCATTGGAGACACAGTCTATAGCAACAGTACAACACACACACACACACACACACACACACACACACACAGAAACAAATTAAAAGAAGCAGTCTAAATATTAGTGATAACTTTTTTCATGCTATCCTCCAACCCCAGAACCAACCAGTGAGCTAGAAGGTCACCTAGGCTTGGGGATGGATTGTTGAAAGCATTTGCTTGAGTTCTCATATGTGTTAACAAAAAAGAAATATAGCAGATTAATCTGGTATAAAAACACATTTAGTTTGGATAATGGCATAGGTGCCAGCCTATACCCTATTCCTCAGCATAACTGGATGCCTCAGCAACAGCAGAAGAATAATATTAGAAAGACAAATATTGAGTAGGAACTTGAGTTGAGAGATCTCCGTCTATGAGAATTAAACTTGTAGCCTAATCTTTAGATGATAATGTGGCCACATAAACCTGGACAGACCGTATAAACCTAGTATGTTGGCTGGGAGTAAATGGTGTTTTCTGGTGTAAAGAAGTGAGTAGGATGAGGACTATGTCAGACTAGGATGCTTACCATCTTCCCTCTTTCAATGGTACTTGTACAGGTCCACATAAAGCATATCTCTATAGATCCTGATTCCATTTGATGATGGGATCCTGACTGATACTGAGCAGTTCTTCTCCACACAGGGGCATGAGGTAACTGACCCATCCCCAATGCAATGTCCCATTGTACATTTTAGTAAGTTGTCCCTGTTCTAATAAGGCATGCTGCTGTCATCATCATAGTTTGTTGGCCAACATCAGGATTATTATTGTGTATTTTGTTTTCCATACTTTTACCATATGGAATGCCTCAGCCTAAGTTCCCAGCCTGGCATATGGACCAATAGGCCTCATGGGTTGGTCAATATATGACCAACTTTATCTGTTAAGGACACCATTTTTTTCATTTCACAGACAAGCCTGTGTGTTATATGGGAGATGGAACCTCCCAATAATGACATTGGTCAGTCTGCCTCCTTAGCTATGCACCTCTCTCTGTGTGTGTACTTAATCAACAGTGTCTACTGATGAGTCAGTTGCTAAAGTGTGCATTTTTACCAAGGCACTTTCTTCCTGGTTATCTAGAGATGTAGACGCCTTATGGGCAGGGACATGGAAGACAATAAGGTCTGCCTCAGGCTCTTGTAAGTGAGCCCAGATATTTTTCCATATCTCTTGTCCCTATAAAGTTTTGCTCATAATCATCCACCCCTCCTTTTCCATTGTCCAAGTCATAATGTCAATTCCTTTAAAAGGGCCCAATTACTAGTATACAAGATCAGTGATCAAGGATTCTGTGTGATTAACAATCAGCCAGCTCTTCGTTCAGTCCTATGACTACTGTGCTTTGTTCTTGTTTCATCCGCACAGTGTCAGTGGATGGATGGATGGCATTGCCATCCAGGTAGATGGATTTCCTGGGCTAGGATTGTTCAGGATACCAAGTTCTAGCCAGAACTTCCACCATTCTGTCTTTTCAACTTAGAGGGGCTGATACAGAGATAGGAGCAGGAGCACTTGGAGGGTTTACATATTCAACAGAGCCCAATAATGATTGCATCTCTAAAAACAAAAGCCCTATTTGACAGTGTGCTCTTCTGCTTAGATAAGCATGCCATTTAGTCCACATAGAAGTCTGAGCCTTGGCAGAGGCAGATAGACATGGTGGAACATGTTGTCTATCCACCCATTGGTGTATAGGGAAGTTCTCACTATGATGGTCTTTGGTAGGAGGCTCCACCTGCAGGAGCACTGCATACACTGCCAATCATTGCTGTTCTGTTGGGGTGTGTCTGAGCTCTGCCCTTTTCTACAATTGGAACCAAACTTCCAAGGGCACTCTCTCCTTTTTCTGTATAATGCGCAGTTCAGGAGTTACTGAAATTCCAATGGCAGCCCCACCTTGGAAAGTTCAAGGGCTTTCATCTGCTTGTTCCATAATTTTGCTTTCTCAAAGGCACCCTGTTGTTCAGCTTCCCAGTCCCATAAAATGGCCCTTTTTAACTAGGCATGATAATTTGCTAAATGAGTATAAATGTTCACCTAATTCCCACAAAAGCCTGTACCCTTTTCACGTTTTTTGGTAATGGGGTAGGCTTGTCTTTGTCTTATGCAACCATAACTCCCAATAGCTTTACTGTGGTGCCTGGTCCTTGTATTTTGTGTGGATTCACTGCCCATCTTCTCTGTTGTAGATGGCTCAGCAAGGCCTGCAAGGTTTTCTGCAGTGGAGGCAAATCTTCACATTGTATGTCATCAATACATTGAGTTTCACAGAGGCTGGGAAGAAAAACAGTGACAGGTGCTGTGCCACTGTCCCATGGAGCATGGTGGGGCCATGGAAGTAGCCTTGAGGAAGCACTTAGAAACTATACCCCAAGTAGGAAACATGTTTTCGAACAGTTTCTTTGTCTCTGTGAGAGGTCAGCCTTGCAGCAGGGGAAGACTTCAACCCACTTAGAAAACATACACACAACAACAGCTCACACTAAGTGGCAGTGCAATGAAGCCCAGCTTTAATGCACTATGATGCGTGAAAGAATGCAAAACCTGAAAAATGGGGTTTTCCTGGGAGTCTGGAATAACCAAACGGCCATCTTGGGCTTCCCATAGCTCTGACTATTTGTTTCATTTGAACCATTGTTTTCCCATCTTAATTTCCCTGATTCAGGAGCAAACTGTTGCCTTGTTATAAGGACATCAGGATGGCAACAGCCTGGCAATGAGGGGCCACTTTTGCAGAAGTAGAATGGGCTTTATTCATATGTACCACAGTCTATAGATTTTGTTGATGGTGACTTTTTATAAAAGTCAGTTAAGGCATTTCAAATATGAAACTTTAGCTTTTATTATTGAGAAGATTCATTTTTTAAGTAATTAAAGACCTGATGGAGACAACTTAACATGCAGAAAATTATTTGATGAAACATAGAATCTTAAACTTATCACAATATTTTATCAGGAAAAGAACTATAGTCCAAGATAACTTTGTCATTTGAACAGAGAAAAAGAGAACCAAACTCTAATTTTACATCAGCTTTCTTTTTATATTTAAATCCACTTAATAAATCTATTCTAATTGTACATAGGCAATTCGGCCATACATCAAAAATCCTCTTAACCCTCCCCCCAAGATTCCCTTTTCATAAACCTCTACAATTATTGCTAAATGTTTTACCTAAAACCTCTTATTCTACTTAAATCTATTTAATTTATTAGTTCTTAATTACATTTATATTACCCAAAAAAATTTATGACATTTTAGACAAAATCAGCCATCATTCTATTAATAAGTTATTATTTTTGCTGATAAATTTTTAAGCCTAGGTAAAATGAAGGTATTATATCTACTTCTGATAACTCTAAAGACATGTTTATTTTAATTAAGCCAACAAACTTAAACTAACTTTAATATCAAATATTTCCAATATCACTTGATCCTGAAAAGCATTTGGGTTAGTTTCCATTGGTGTGAGAGTTTTAGAGTACCCCATCTTTAATTTATATAAGCACTCAATTCCTTTAAACAAAGCTCATTTACAACTTAACAATACCATTTGGTGGTAGAAAATACCGCATAAATACAACACATATATAGAGACACATGTACATACAGATGCAAACAGAGACCTCATGTCATCCATAAAAGCAGTGGAATCTATTCGAAGGAACTTTTTCCCCTACCCCTACTCCCACCAACCTTTATCATCCAGTTTTGATGCTAACAGAGTTGTAGACATTCTAATACAGTTTTCTAATGTCAGTTATTCCTCTAATTTTCTGACCCTGGCTTCTGCTTCTTGTTGAGTGTCAGTGGTCAGCAAAATTTCCCCTAAGAGTGGCTAGCCCACAGCTGTGGCCGTAACTTTTCCTTCCTTGCCACAATGTGTAATACATAGTTTCTCAAAAAAATACATAAAACCAGTTGACATATTCAGGAGATTCCCATACTCATGTAATAGTCCACATACATCTGTCATACAGGCCACCCCTTCCCACATGAAGGTTGATAGCCAACCAGGGATTTCCCCCATGGATGTCTTTCTTCGGTATATTGGCTGGTTCACCACGTATTAGTGGATAAAGCTCCAAGACAGAAAATCTACCTCTGTAAGTGCAGGGCAGGGAACAACCAAGGAAGAGGCTGATCTCTCAGTCTGGTAATTAAATAGAATTTATTAAAGGATACTTATCCTATGAGGCATATCTTGGGCAGCTACAAGACAAAATCCCCATGCTGCCTGGCAGGTGCCAAGGAATTATATTGGGTAAAAAAAAAGGGGGGGGGGCAGGGACTAACTAGAACATGAGGCTACCAGGTATGGAAAATTACTTTACAGTTGGACCAGCTCAGGACAGCAGCCTGTTCCAGAAACCAACAGAAGCCTAGAGAAGGGTGCTGATTTATGTCAATATGAACATCAATTATGATCATATATTCTCTCAGGGTGTGGAGGAAGGTTGTAGAAAGCAACCTCCATTCTGGCCCAGGTCCAGCTGGTGGGACAAGCAGTGGTCTCACTATGGAAGTGTCTTCTCCATAGCAGTGCATTGCTGATCTGGCCATAGCATCAGACATTGATGCTATGTCATTCTTAGGAGTATTGCCTCATGGTCCAATACGAGTGCTTGAGCTCCAGCCGTTAATCTGCCTCTGTGAGCAGCAAAGAGAAAGGAATTCTTGTCACGTGGCCATATCTAACTTGGGATTATTGGAAATGTAGGGTTTTAATTGATGCCTCACTGATAATCATGATTCTGTTGTAAGAAAGGGGAGAATAGATACTACCGTGTTTCCCTGAAAATAAGACATCCTCCGAAAATAAGACCTACTTACAGGTTTCCTTCTGAGTGAAATATAAGGCATCCCCCCGAAAATAACCCCCCCCCCCACACTGTCTCAGAATGCTATTGCTAAACATGAGAGATTTGGTCCACTGATTCTGAAAGAAATGGAGTCACAAGAAATTCACCAGGAAATTCAGGAATTGGATTGTTATGATGATGTTCCAGAAGATGATGACATGATTGTCATTGAATAAATGAGTAAATTCTTGATACTGTAGGATTCACAGTTTGTCTGGTTTGTGTTGACAACTACCGTACTACCATACCGTACGTATACAGATAATAAATTTCCTTTATTTTCATTTAACAGTAAATGTGTACTGTATTCTTCTTCATGAAAAAATAAGACATCCCCTGAAAATAAGTCCTAGCAAAAATTAATATAAGACACTGTCTTATTTTCGGGGAAACAGACTAGGAAGCAACTGGCAATCTCTGCCACAGTTAAAGATGGTTAATTATTTTATGTACCCATATTTCATGGCTTTTAAAATGTTTTTATTGTGGAAAAGCTTTTTATGTCCTAGAATTTATTAAGTTTCTGCCTAAGGAACATAGTTGCTATATTACTAAGAATAAGAAAAGCTGAATAATAAATAATTTGCTATAATACTTTGCATTTACATTAAGCAACTGGCCTTTCAACTACTTTTATATGATTTAGATTTCAAATGGCCAAACTGTGACTAATGGAACTTTAGTCATTTTTCTTTGCTCTCATCACTTAGAGAAATGGGAATGCATTCAGGATTTAGAGTTATCATAAGCATTAAATATGTACAATTTATACTATTAATACATAATGACTACTATTTAATGATATACAGTTTATAACACTTCATTGGTGATGAATCAAGATTTTCTTTCAATGCCTAACAGTGTCTTCCACATAATAGATATGTAATTTATAATCTGTTTTTTGAAGTTTTCATTTGTGCTAAATTGAATTGACCTTCACTACTCTGTTGAATTTATTTGCCTTATAGATAAAAGATAGATTCTGCTAATATTCAATTATGAGTCTTCTTACACTACTCTGATTTAATTTGATTATATTGGATAGTTGTGGGTTATTGCAATGCATAGAAGAGGCCACAGGGAATCAGGTTACTTCCTGGGTATGTAAATGTTGCCTCTGACAGTGACCACACCTGCAGCCTCTGGGACTAGGAAAGCCTTCAGAATAATGAAGTGCACTGAGGTCAATCAAATCAGCTCTCACCTGGAGAATAAGGACCATCACAAAATTCATTACTGATTGCAATGATCACATTTAAGACAGTCTTTAATCTTACTTAATCCTTCTCAAATATCGGCTTGGTATACTATAAGAGCACACTTGATCGTTTTCTTTGTATCTGAGCTCCATGTCTTGTAATGACACCATTGTAATGCATAAGACCCTTTAGCGACTGTTTCTGATTACAAGCTAGACAACAGAGCAAACTTTCACCTATCATCAGATTTAATTTATCTTTAGAAATATACTCCTAGCTTTGGCATTAGGATTGTTTTATTAGTCATCCTGGGCACTCTTTCAGTTTTCTTTCTGGTCACCTTCATAATGCATTAAACTGAGGGGGAGAAGGGAGCAGTTCATATTCACAGATTTATAAAGGGGATGGAGGATCACCATATTTATTTAGCACCATTGGCATTTCTTTGGCTCCCAGAGCCTGTAATTTTGCTAATGGGTAGGGTGAAAATTGTACAGTAAACACTTTGGAATTTTAAAAATGTCTTTTAAAGTTTTTCTATACAGAACAAAACTCCCTCACAAATCCAAGCTCTCTGCTGACTGGGTCAGGGGCTTGGAGGGGGGACAGTAGAGGATAGGTCTTTAGACTTGAGTTGAAGGTATTTTGTCCTCCTGTTTCTTTTTGCAGTTGCATTAACAATCTTTTTGAGGGAAATATTCTTTCTTTATGGGTTTTCTCAGCTGCACCTTCTCTTAGCCAAGATGATAATGGGGGAAGGTAAGGAGAGGCAGCTCGTCCACATGCAGGCCCTGGTCCTGCCTGTTGGACCCTCCCTTGAGTTCACTTAGGACTTCCTGTTTGTTGGGCAGCTTCTGGCATCCAACATTGAATGGGGAAACCTGTGAACTATTTTTTTTAGCACGTTTTGAGCCCTGTGGTTTCCCTTTGCTGACTTGACCCACTGTTTTCTCCCTGGCACAGTAGACCTTCAAGGCTCTGCCACTTCCTTCCTTTAGTGCCCGCCTTTAGCTCACCACTCCATGGGAACCGCTGTCTCCACCAGCGTGTCTCCGGGCCCTAAACACAGAAGCTCTATGTCGGTGTCTCTGGTGTTCAGCTTGTCTCCCTCTCCCATGGACCTCAGGAAGACCCTGGTGTTGGGGAGGGTGCTTCTCCACCTGGGGAGGCTGGGAGACACTTGGGGGATGATTGTGGCCCTCTCTCTGCCATTCCTCTTTTCCAGAAGTGCCCATGCATGTGTTGCCAGAACCCCCTGTGAGGCTGTCTCCTCTGTGGCTTGTAGCCATTCTTTCTATTCAAGGTTAATATTTGTTCTCCACTCTCTCATTTGTGAGGTTTGATGCTGAGGCAGCTGTGGAGAGGTAAGAACATAGTCTCCTGCTTCTCTTCCTATGCTGCCCTCTCCTAGCACCAGAAGAGCTTTGTTTTCAAGGTTCCTTCTTGCTGTTTTCTCCCCTCTGGTTGGCTTCTGCTTCCTCAGTTCCCTGGGGCTATAATGATGGAAAGATTGCCTTGGGAGTGGGGAGGGAACTGGACACACTACTGTTACCAATCCAAGCAAATACTTAAGAGGTATTTAAAGATTTAAAGAACATTATTACTGTGTCATTAAAATACATTCCCTATTTTTTTTTTTCCTGAAAAACACAATTTCATTCTTTCTCATAGGTAGGATATGAGTTTCCAGGCTACTCTCATTCTTTTTTTAGTAGGGTAATTTTGAACAGTTAAAATGATTTTGTTGTTTTAATCAGTTTAAATAATGTTATTTTAATTCAATTACCAATACAACAGAAAGCTGCCATTGCTAAGCCATACAGTCCTGTACGTCTCGTAACAACAAGCTTTCGGAGCTCAACCTAAAATTTATGGGCATAAATAGGCCCCTGATCAGCTCTAGTTCCACATTACAATAAGTCGGGCAGTCCAGGATCTTTTAGAAACCGGGCTCTGGTTAAAATTTACATCCAGGGCTAGGGTTTCATCTTCCTGGTTCTCAGAGCCAGGAAACTGCAGATGTGGAATAAGCCAACCAAATTTTTAAAAAATATATTTTATTAATTTTTTACAGAGAGTAAGGGAGAGGGGTCGAGAATTAGAAACACCGATCAGCTGCCTCCTGCACATCTCCTACTAAGGATGTGCGCACAACCAAGGTACATGCCCTTGACTGCAATCAAACCTGAGCCGAGGCTCCATCCACTGAGCCAAATGGGTTAAAGCCAAGCCAACAAATTTAATGAGTCAGAGACCTAATGGCAAGGATGGCGCAGGGCAGTGTTAGTCTCTAGTGCACTGTCTTGCTGATACCAATGAATTGTTCTTCCTCTTGCATGGTTTACCTTGAGGGAGCACATGAAAGATAAGGCAGCATGTGAATTTGACCAGGTGTGAGTCGTTATCAGCAAGCCTAAAGAAAAAAAAAATCTCCCTTCCACATATGCAGTGGCAACCCAGCCAGCAAATACTGAGTACCACTCTATGCCAGACATGCTGGGCTCTTAGAGGACATTGACAACTGATTTAAAAGAGCTAGTGTCTTGTTGAAAATCTCGTTCATTCATTCATGCATTCATTCAAAAATATTTATTGACTTCATCCATTGTGCCAGACACTGTGACATGTGGGCATAGAACAGAAACAAGATAGATATGAGCTCTGCTTCTGTGGAGCTTATAATCAGGGGGATTGATATTCAGTAAGTGAGTCTGTATCTAAATATTCATCAAAGGTGTCTGCAGGGCCACTGTTTAGTTATTTAGGTTCTTTGGCATGTAGCGTATGTAACATCACTCAGGTTAGTGCAAGAGAAGGGAGGTTTACTGTAATGAATTATTATGGCCTGGAGTGTGTTCAGCTGGAGTTAGAATGTAGATCAAGATGCAGAGAATCAACATTTGGAATAAATGGAAAATCATGTTAGTTCTCCACTATCATTGGCCCTAGCTATTTTCCACCTGTTTAATTGTGTTTCTCTTACCAACTGCTAATTCTTTATCTCTACTGTCAATATATTTCTTGTATCATAATGTTTACTTCTTACAGTATCTGCTTCTTCATGACCTGGGCCTGTTTAAGTTCCTCATTTTCTCAATATTTTCAAATTTAGATTTTCAAGAGAGGAAATCTCTGACTTGTCAGTTCATTGTTCCTTTGCAAGACAGGTCATATATCAATGGCTAGCCTATGGCTTAAGTTTACATAACTTGTCCAGTTGGGTATACCTGGGATATACTGAATCCTGTACAAAATATGGTGGCCTATGGATGCCCCTTTAGCAGGGGTTGAGTGTAGGGCAATAAATGAGCTTGGCATAATGAATGACAATGTCCAATGTAGCTGAAATAGTAATAATTTAATACTTCCCAAGAGCCTACTTTGTGCCACTGTGTCAGGTTCTAGTCTAAGAACTTACTATATTTTAATCCTATCAACAACTTTATTGGATAGTTATTGCCATTGTCCCATTTTCTTCTTTTTTTAATTTTAATTTTAATTTTTATTGTTTGAAGCATTACAAATAATAGTACATATGTCTCCTTCCCCCCCACCCCTTTGACCTCTCCCCAGCCTCTCTACTCTCCTCCCCACCCCGCCCCCCCGCATATATCTTCACCTTCCCCTATCTCCAACCCCATCCCCGTGTCTTATATCCATTGGTTATGTTTATATACATGCATACAAGTCCTTTGGTTGATCTCTTATAACCCCCACCCCCCAACCTCCCTTGCCTTCCGTTATAGTTTGACAGTCTGTTCAATGGTTCTTTATCTCTATAACTATTTCCCCCCAATTCTTTTCTTTGAAAAATCTTGCAACTGCAGAATAGAAATAAACATATAATAACAAAAAACATTTGTGTCCCAATTTCAACCCCCATTTTCTTCTTAACTGAGGAGGAAACTGAGACCTAGAAAGTTCAAGTACCGTATTTTCCGGAGTATAAGACGACTTTTGAAACGAAAAAAAAGTCAACCGAAAATCGGGGGTCGTCTTATACGCCGAGTATATCCCGAAAAATGTCTCGATATGCCGCTAAACGAATTTTCCAACTCGATCCTGCACCAATCACTGCAAGCCTGCTAGGACCGCCTCTCCAACTCAGCCAATCCAAGCAGGCTTTTTATGCATGCAAATTATACATGTTCTGTACCCGAAGCTACACTGTGTTCTAATAAAAAGCCTGCTCAGATTGGCCAGAGTCAGAGAGGCATTCTATTATAACCTTTGAACCTTTGCTTGCTGTGATCGGTACATACAGTGGTACATAGAGTTGCAGCACAGGAACATTCTGTGTAGCCAAAGCTGCTGTATCAGGACACATACAGTGAGTTAAAAGTTACCATAATAGAACATTCTGTGTGTAGCTGAAGCTACAGTACTGTATAACCTCGGCCTAAAAGATTAGTGGGTGTACAACAAATGGCTGGTAGAAAAGAACCCATCATGGCTCCAGCAAGAAGAAGGAAATTTGAAGCCAGTTTCAAACTGAAAGTTGTAAACTTTGCCAAGGAACACAATAACTGTGCTGCTGCAAGACAATAGGAGTAACAGAAAAGATGGTCCGAGACTGGAAAGCAAATGAAGATGCATTAAAGAGTATGCCAAGGAGTAAGTGTGCATTAAGAAGAGGCACCCCTTATTGGCCAGAACTCGAAAAGCATGTAGCAGTCATGGTTCTTGAGCATCGTCAAAATGGTTATGTAGTGACACGAAACAAAATACGTATATTTGCACTTCAGTGGGCCAAATCTAACCCAGATAACAGCAAAGGATTTAAGGCCACTGTATCCTGGAGTACTAGGTTCTTGGAAAGGCACAATCTGGTACTGAGGCAAAAGACCAAAATTGCACAAAAATTACCTGCAGATCTTGACGGCAAAGTAAGTCTTTTCCATCAATATGTAATACAACAGTGCAAGAAACATGGCTATGCATTAAGTCAGATTGGGAATATGGATGAAACTCCTATGAATTTCGATATGGTTGGAAATAAAACTGTTAATCCGAAAGGTGCAAAAACAGTGTTAATTAAAACAACTGGACATGAGAAGTCCAGTTTTACAGTGGTACTAACATGTACAGCTAACTAAGACCTGGTGCCAAACTAAGACCAATGATTATTTTTAAAAGAAAAACAATGCTGAAAATCAAGTTCCCTGTTGGAGTTTTTGTACATGTGAATGAAAAAGGATGGATGGATGAAGAAGGGGTAAAGCTATGGCTTGATAATGTATGGAGTAGGCGACCAGGTGGACTTCTTCAAGAACGTAGTCTACTGGTGTGGGATATGTTCAGGGCTCATTTAACTACCAGCACAAAGAAAAGGCTGGCAAGAATAAACACAGATACGGCAGTTATTCCTGGAGGATTGACATCATTGGTACAGCCACTAGATGTGTGCCTAAACAAGCCATTTAAAGATCGCATTAGAGAACAGTGGAATGAGTGGATGGTTAGCAGCGAAAAGTTATTCACAAAAGAAGGAAACATGCGTGTGCCACAATTAGATGTTTTGTGTAACTTTGTCATAAAAGCCTGGAGTGATATTACTGAAGAAATAGTAATCAGGTCTTTCAAGAAGTGTGGCATATCAAATTCTTTGGACGGTATGGAGGATGACTTCTTGTGGCAAGATGAAGGGGAAGCCGAAGCTGAAGCCACACCATCTGATTCAGAATTTGATCCATATGATAACTGTCTTACAAATGTATCACAAGAGGTCATTGATGAACTTATGATGTCAGAAGAAGAACATGATGAGGATTTTGAAAAATTTTAAGCTCACAATGCTCCTCTGCCTAGAAAAACCTCTTATCATCCCAGTCAGTCACAAACAAGCATTTTCTGCAAGTTCTTCATGTAATTTTCTTTCCAGATGATGCCATCATTGTTAATGTTCTCTTGGATTTCTTGTTTCTCGGTCAAGTTCATGGCAATGCCATTTGTGAAGAGACCTTCCATTTATCGTATCAATGTACGGTATATTACGGTATGTTCGAAAAATGTCATTCATTAAAATTTAATTAATAAAAGAACTGGTGTTGCCTTGGAAGTGGGGGGTAGTCTTATACAGTGAATATAGGCCTAAACCTATGTTTTAACTGTAAAATTAGGGGGTCGTCTTATACCCAGAAAATACGGTAATTTGCTCAAGGCAACAGAGCTAATAACTAGCGGAACCAGGATTCTTCCAGGGGGTATGTTGTAGATCCCACTGTTTACTAGGCCATGTGGTTCAAAGGGGGAGTTTTATGGGGAATGGGTTTGAGTAGGAACTGGAGGCAGAGAGTCACTCAGGGGTCTAAAGGCAGTTGCAGTGATTCCGGGAGTGGACGCTAAAGGAGGAACTAAAAGGTGCAGATGGTTGGAGAAGAAGGGATTCATCGGATACATACAAAAACAAGAAACACTTATATTTGATGATAATTTGAAATATGGATTTTAAAATAAAGATTCAAGTGAAAAATATTATAAGTGCCCTCCCAGTAAAAGGAAACTATTTGGAGAAGTTAAACATTTCTTAGCAGTGAAAAAATGACCACTTCGCTATTGTAAAGTATAGTATCTAAACATGTTATCGAATGCCATGGAAGAAACGGTTACAGACTTTCTTACAGAAAGGCATTTTGCAGTCAAAGTACCCCTGCCTCTGTATGTTCCCCACAAAAGACTAGTGAGACGTTTAGAGTATTGAGAAACTATTTTTTCATTTATATAATGGAGGTCAGAATTTTGAAGGGAAAACATACCCCACCCCCCCTTACTTTGTAGGTTGAAATAAAGACAATTCGTGGGCTGACTTACATTTTAATATTGATATTCAAGCTTCTGAGAGTCTCCTGGGAGCCACACATGAGAGCAGCGGTGCCAAGCACGGTGAGAGCTACAGTGGAGGGGTGGACAGTGTTCCCTGGGAGCCTGAGCCTGGAGCAGTCACTGCTGTCTAGGACTCTTCCTCCTGCATCAGGGTTTTGGCTACTAATCATTAGTTTGTAATCCCCCCAAATTGCGTCAATGTCTTAGACTTCTCTGTGTGTGGTCATAGTTCTGCCGCCCCTGTTGATGCCCAGCTCTATCCTGTCTCAGTTCAGGTCTCCATCTTTTCTCTCTATTTCTCTTTGACTCTTGCTCATTTGGGCCTTTGACTTTGCTCAAGCTCCACCCTCCTCGCTACCAGTTCTCTCACACCTGTACCTCTTTATTAAACCTCATTTCCCTCCTCCCCCCTCACCTCCCCTAATCACTTTATTTCCCCTTGCTCTAAATTCTTGGGGTTTGTACAATCTGTTCTATTGTGAGTTAACTGTATTTAAGGTTTATTCTCTTTGGAATATATTTTAATGTTTTAGAAGGGGGGAAAGGCAGGATGCCTTAAAAAGATGACGATTCAAATAGAAATATGGCAGGCCACAGTCTGGTTACACTGCAATCACTTTGGACAATAATGCTGTAGAAGATGATGTTCTACTGAGAAGAAGGTTGTTAAGACATTAGAGCCTTTATTGTTGTTGTAACGGGTCAGAGTCTCATGGAGAGCCATCAAGACCCTCATTGATGGGCACTCAACTACCACTCTTCTTTCTCTGAGAAGAAAGCAAAGAAGGAAAGACATGTTATGAAGCTTAAGAAGTGCTGTGGCTAGTTGAGATAGCAGGACCCTGGGCAGATATGATGCCACCCATATGCATTTCTTTAGAATTTGCTGAAGGTTGCATGTCTATCTTTATCCCTTATACATAATAATAAGCTAATTGATTGTTTTAATTAGAAAGCAATATGTTTACAGTTAGGTAATGAATTAGAAGGCAAAGGCCTAATTTCTAGGCCAGGTCCTAGGTCTAGATAAGCAAATCATTTAACTTCGCCAAGTCTTAATGTTTTTCACCTATGAAATGAGAGTAACATCCACCCACTTACAGACACTCTGGGTAAAAACACAAGGAAACTCTTTGTTAAAATATGAAGTAGTAATTAAGCTGCATTGTGGCAGGCCTGGTCTGGTCAATAAGGGTAAAATGCATTGTGAATAAAAAGATCAAAATCTCTGTCCCCGTGGAGTACATGGACTGCTTTAATCGCCAGGTCACATTCACATATTTTTGTTTTTCACTCTGCTCATTTATCCATCTCTCTCTCTCTCTCTCTCTCTCCCTCTCTCTCTCTCTCTCTCTCTCTCTCTCTCCTTCTCTGTTTTCTGAATAACTGTATTACTCTAGGAGTGATTACGAGAAGATCAAGTCTACAGATTAATAATTGGGGCTCGTGATGGAACACAAACAAGAAAAGCATGAGGAAGTTGAATTCCAGAGAAGAATTTGCTGCAAACTAACTTTGTGACTATAAAAAATAACCTTGCCCTCATTGCCTCATCCATAAATGAGAGAGTGGAGTGCATTATCTCTAAGACGCCTTTTAGCTTGGCAAAGTGCAGGGTTTTTTTTTTTTTACTCTTGCAAAGCTCACCACCCTTTTGGTGACAGCTGGCATGGTGCCTGAGAACTCTCCAGCTCTCAGGACATGCTTTGCAAATTCCAACATATTAAATGATGGCAAAAGTCACCATTTATACTCCAGAGCATGATTACATGACATTTTCTTGTTATCTCAATAGTTTCCCTACTAGATTATACATTATTTCAAGGCAGGAATCAAGAAGTGCAGAACATAAGTTATTGTCTGGAGCAGGCAAAACTCATTTGGCATCAGAAAGCTAAATTTCCTTTTAAACATTCTAAAATTATTCCTATCCCCCTGGGGTAAGTCAAATTATGCCTCTGCTGATCCATATGGTTTATTTATTACCTTGACCAATAGATCATAGGTCATAAAGGTATAAAATTTAGTTCAGCCCTCCTCGGAATGATTTGTTCATTCCAGGTTAATGAAGTTTTGTTATCCTATCTAATAAAAGAGTAATATTCAAATTGACCAGCAATCCAACACACAATATGGCTGCCCCCATGTGGTCAAAGATGACTGCCACCATGTGGACACAAGATGGCACCACAAGATGGGCAGCAGGGGAGGGCAGTTGAGGGGGACCAGGCTGGCAGAGGAGGGAAGTTGGGGCGACCAGGCCTTGAGGGAAGGGAAGTTGCAGGGGACTCAGGCCTGCAGGGAGAGCAGTTGGGGGGAGACCAGGCCTGCAGGGGAGGGCAGTTAGGGGCAATCAGGCCGGCAGTAAGCAATTAGGCATCAATCAGGCTGGCAGGGGAGTGATTAGGGGGTGATCAGGCTAGCAGACAGAAGCAGTTAGGGGCAATCAGGAAGGCAGGCAGGTGAGCAGTAGGAAGCCAGCAGTCCTGGATTGTGAGAGGGATGTCCCAGATTGGAGAGGGTGCAGGCTGGCCTGAGAGACACACACCCCCCATGCACAAATTTCGTGCAATGGGCCTCTAGTTTTGTATAACAAGAGAGGGGCAATATTGCAAATATTAGACCTTCACATGCAGTGCAGATGTATCTATCATCAGTGACACAGTACCAGAGCTGACAGTAAATACCTAACGTTTCCAAGAGCCTAGTTTTACTGTCATGAGGATAAAATCCAATTGCAGCGAGTTGAGGACAGTAAGGAAGTGTCAAGTACTGTTGGCACACATTCTCAACCAGACTGCCTGCATTTGAATCCACGTTCTGCAAGTTACCAGTGGATTGCCCTTGGCAAGTTACTTAACCTCTCTGTGCCTCAGTTTTCCCATCTGTTCAGAGGAGATGATCATAGTACCAACTTGAAAGAATAAAAGAAATTACTATTTGTTAAATGGTTAGAACAGTGCCTGGCAAAAAGGAAGTGCTTTGTACTTTGGATTATTATTTAGGAGGGAGTTGAGGGGGTCAGGAAACAGGAAGAACAGATGCGTCACATATAGAAGCTGGTAGAAAAGGAAGGCGAGGTTTTGAGCTACACTTGCGTGAAGGGGAAGAAGCAAGCAGTCAAGCACAGGTGTTTCTGTGTATTTCATTTCCCAAGATAAGGAGGCGTGTGACCATTTGAAGGTGAATGGAATGGAGCCAGCTAACAGGAAGGCAGGAGAGGGAGGGGATAGCTGTGGGGGCAGGATGATCTGTAATAAGGGTTCTGGTAATTCGAGTTGTTAGGAGGTAAGTAATTATTGAATAGCTTTCTCTGTATTCTTCGGGAATCCAGCAAGCCTTTATAATATGTTACAAATTTGGCATTGAAATTCAGACTATACTACTATACCCTCAGCTGTTCAGTAGATGGGGAGAAAGTAGTGAGCTGATGTGGGGTGAGCCGAAGGAACTCTGCTAATGAGTAGCTACAATCTGTGGTGCACGTGGGTCATCCTGGAAGAAACCTCACAGCTAAACCAACAATGATCACCAGACAGGGGTGGAGTGGCTTTGGGAACACAGGCATCAGATGTGCTCAGCCAAACCACAGACAGCCCCGCAGCCACCAAGCCATGGCAGTAGACCAAACAACTGGGCTGTGTTCAGACGCGGCAGTGTGGCCGCTCATATTTCAATCCTTTCCCCACAATTGCCACAGGAAAATAATTCGGTCCAAGAGTCAAGTTCAAAAAGGCAAAAACTTCAATTTATTTCGAAACGTAGGTTTATTTCAATAGACATGCTGATTACAAAGGGCTGAAATAAATGAGTCATCATTAACATAAAATAATAGAACATTTAATAAAAATTAATATTTGTCCTTGAACATTAGCTTACCAGACACTGAATAACTGCACAAATTAATAAGCATAATGCAAATAGACCTAGATTTCTTGTTCTCCACAAGCGAAATATTTCCTGTTGTACGCACCAAACAAGTCAGTCCAAGATTAATGACATGGCAGTCGGTTGCTAAAATATTCGCTGCTAGTATTAGTGGAGAGAAATGGTGCATCTGGGCATAAGGTGTGTAAGAGAAATGAATGCAACACGATTATAGTAATCAGTCATTAAAGAACATTGTAGTTCATTATTGATAATTATGTATAACAGGATATTGTAAAACTTGTTACAAAATTTTATTAAAACGTTTCTTATGTTTCTTACATACCGTTACATTGATGGGCGGCAAAAATATTCGCTGTGGGCTGCATGCGGCCTGAAGGCTGCAAGCTTGACATGCTTGCTCTACAGAAATTAGGTGTTAAAGAGTGTTGGCAGGTCTCTAGGAGAGTGAGTAGATTAGTGAATCACAGCAGAGTTTGCATGAAGAGGAGAGGCAGGAGATCTACCTAGAGCTCTAGGTTAGAGTCACTCAATCATGGGACTCAAGATACTTTTGAACTTTATTCTCTAGTTAATGGGGAAGCTACAAAGACATTTAGGATTTGTCAAGGTTTGCCTAAGAAGCAATAAGAAGGATGTGTTCGAGAGAAGAAAGACTTAGGTCAGTAACACTAATTAGTTAGAAGGCTGTCATTAGGTTAAATCATATATACTTTCCAATATCCAACCATTTTGATCAAACAAAAATGACAATTTAATGCAGTTCAACTAATACACTAGCCAAGAAGAATGAGGCACAAAGGCTGGAGACAAAGGGTAAAATAAAAGAGACACATAGAGCCCTGGCCAGTGTGGCTCAGTTGGTTGAGTGTTGTTGCATGCAACAACAGATTGCCAGTTTGATTCTGGGTCAGGGCACATGCCTGGATTTCAGGCTCGATTTCCAGTAGGGGGCGTGCAGGAGACAGCCCATCGATATTTCTCTCCCTTTCCCTTCCTCTCTCTAAAAATAAATGAATAAATAAATAAATAAATAAATAGATAAAAATGTTCTTTTTTAGAGACACATAGGAAATAAAATTGGTATAAAATGAATGGCCCATGGGATGCAGGAGCAGAGTAAGTTGAGGAAATTAGCTGTGACAGTGAAGCAAAGTTTTTTCATGAGGATGCTGTAGTCACTCAAGGAGAGTAGCCAAAAAGAAAACAGGGCTCACCAGAGAAGGAATGGGGAATGTGCCACACTTCAGAACTCCTGGCTCTTCACATATAACCTGTGGTTCCTCATTTTTTCAGTTTTTTTCTTTTTCTGCTACTTGACAATGTACAGACACATGTTATTCAAATTCCTATAGTTGTATCTGTTCCTAAAATTGAGTCAACAATGCAATACCAAGTGCATTTACTTAGTTAAAGCAGACTTTCAAATAAGAACCAAGGGAGTATAATATCAGGAAGAGAAGTTACTAGTACAGGAACTGGATGTAGCTAGATCATTTTTCTTTTTTTTAACTTGAGAAGTGTCCATCTTCACATTAAGGGCATGCAGGAGATGCTAAGAGTCTCAGAGAATAAATAAGAAAACATCTTTGTTTTTTTTCCACCCTGTCCTCAACTCTTCCAGAGCCACATTATTTTTATAAAAGTGCCACTGAAATATTTCTGTTTTCTCTGAAATGGATATTGGCTAAAGTGTAAATTTTGTTGCAAAGAAGAAATATTTTATTTTCATTTTTTTCATTTAATAATTCTGCCTTTCTAAAACAGAAATTATCTATTTGCTTAACACAGTCAAGAATGGGAGAACTACTGTATATATCTAACTGTAATGTCATACCACTTAGGATGGGGCTGCTGTTTAAAATCATGTTAACGCAATTTTTTTTGGGGGGGTGGAGTCAGAGGGGAGAATGACTCTAGGAATTCAATAAAAGAGATTGACAAAGGAAACACTGAATTTTATTTATTTCTGCTTTTTCTTGTAGCAATTTTTTTTGTAAAATTTTAATTTCATTGTAAGAGAATTACTGAGAATTGTATAAAAGGAAATATTTTTCATGTATTTTTCTTAATATTTTATTGCATCTGAATAATTTAAGCCAATACTTGGAGAATACTATTGAGGGAATGGCTTCAGGGTCATGTATGCCACAAATACTTATTAGACCATGACCCATGTGCCAAACACTATGGTAGCGACTGAAGACACAGTGGTAAATAAAACCAGGCATGGTTCCTCCTCTCATGAAACTTGTAGCTTGAAGTTAATGACCAATATGAAAGAAATAATCACAAAAATGACTGTGAATTCCAAACTTCCATGAGTTTCTGAAGAGAAAATAGTGGATATTACATGGTGGGGGATAAATCCTAGTGAACAGGATATTCTCCAAGAAAGTGAATTTTCAAGTTGAGCTCTGAAGAACGAGTGAGTCAGCGATGTGATGAGGGCGTAGAGGAGCACTCTAGGCAGAGGAACTTCAAGTGCAAAACCCTGAGGTAGAAAGGAAGATGACACTGATCATGAAGTTCATGGAAGTCTAGTGTGGCCTAAACACACAAGAGCAATGGACAAAAGGTTCAAAACAAAGCTGGAGTTGTAGCCAGAGGCCAGATGAAACAGGACCTGTGAGGTCATGTTAAGAATTTGGTCTTTATCCTAGGAGCCACGGGAAGCACTAAAAACTGGAGAGTGGTAGGCTTAGATTTACCTTCACCCATCATCTGAAGTTAGTGAGTTTTTATTCAGCATTTAAAAAGTGCTCTGTAACTGCTTCAGATAGTTAAAACTCATATTATACATGTTCTCTGCTCTCAAATAATATCTAGTGTGGAAGTTTGGTAAGAACTAGAGTGTGGATTAAAGCATGGAGAGAGAAATGAGATAGTCTTACCGGTTTGGCTCAATGGATAGAGCATCGGCTTGGGGACTGAGGGGTCCCGGGTTCGATTCCGGTCAAGGGCGTGTACCTTGGTTGCGGGCATATCCCCAGTGGGGGGTGTACAGGGGGCAGCTGATTGATGACACTCTCTCGTCAATGTTTCTAACTCTCTATCTCTCTCCCTTCCTCTCTGTAAAAAATCAATAAAATATTAGAAAAAAAAAAAAAAAAAAAAGAAAGAAAGAAATGAGATAGTCTTGCCCAACTGGTTCTGCTCAGTGGTTGAGCATCAACCCATGAACCATGAGGTCACAGTTCGATTCCTGGTCTGGACACATGCCTGGGTTGTGGGCTGGATCCCCAGTAGGGGGTGTGCAGGAATTAGCCATGTTTCTATCTCTCTCTCCTTCTCCCCTCCTCTCTAAAATCAATTTTTTAAGCAATTTATATATTTTTTTAAAAAATGAGATAGTATTGGGAAGATAATAGCTATAGCATCTTTATTTACTGAATCATAACCAGTGTAAGCCAATATACAAAAGTTTGGTTTTGCTTTCCTATGAAAATGATCAAGGCAGTGTCATCTGACAAAAGGAGACATAATTAAGAATTCTGGCCAAAGCTGGTTTGGCTCAGTGGATAGAGCATCAGCCTGCGGACTGGAAGGTCCTGGGTTCAGTTCTGGTCAGAGGCATGTGCATTGGCAGCTGGTCAATGCTTCTCTCTCATTGATGTTTCTAGCTCTCTGTCCCTCTCCCTTCCTCTCTATAAAAAAATCAATAATATATATATATATTTTAATAAAAATAAAAATAAATTAAAAAAAAGGAATTCTGTCCACTGATGTCTCTTTCTGTTTACAGATCAGGAACCACAAAAACAAGTATGCATCCAGCTCCACCTCCTTACCTCACCAGTGCTCCTCAACATCGATGTGCACTGACCATTTGGAAAGGTGAGATTCAGAAACTGCCTGGATGTACAGCATAGACTTCGCCCATCTCCTTGTTCTGACCCGAGTTTGTGTTACCAAGGCAGAATATCTCGAAGAAAAAAATGGAAGTTAAGCACACTTATCTGATTAAGGAGGACTAGATTTCTTAGAGGAGCTGTTGTTTTTATAACTTCACTTAGATTTCCTCCAACTGGGAATTTTTTAAAACTGGGTCCAGTCTGATCATGTGACTGATCAATTTTCATGCCCTGAAAGAGCCTGCATGTCATTGACGTTTCATAGTAAAAATAGTTTTGGAGAGTATTTTAAGTCTAAGCTACCCCTGTTTTAATTAGAGAGGATCAATGTGTTCTCCATGTGGTTAGCACACTGTGGCTTGCCCTTCTGATTAGATGTTTTGTATAAAGCATGTAATTCAATAAACCCCCTGGAAAACAGAACATAATGCCTAACGTGATACACAGATGCTCATTTTAAATTCTGAGAACTTGACTTTTCTCCCTCAAACACCTCTTTTCAATATCTCTGTTGTTAACTGTAGGGTTAATTGCATGAATAGCCTTCTGGCATTGTGGGATTGTATTTGTTTTAATGAGATAATGTGAAAAGTTCCATACTTGACTTTTTGCATAAATTGAATTCTTCATTTTAATGAAAAGTTAGCATGTTCATTTTACTAATTTCCTGTCTAAGGCTGGGTACCATAACTCCTCTACTCAGTATAAGTTGTTATGGATGTGGACATTCAAGTAGCTCAGTTTCTTTGGCCATTAGTTCTCCCACAGTTGAGGTAGTTGAAAGACAATCACGTTTGTTCTTCAGGGGAAGATCTAAATGTGTTTTTCAATAGAGATATAGTGTATAACAATGCCTGAAGGATAAGAATAAGATGATTAATCCTAAAACATAGCTTATAAATCACAAGGCCAATAACATTTTTCTCAACTCATCTTTATGTCCCTACATCCTTTTCCTAAATGTGTACATATAATACACATAATGTAGGCACCATTTTGCTCTGAACACAGATTCCCCTGGAAAGCAAATGAAGGGGAAAGAAAGGAGATATCCAGCCTGGCTGGTGTGGCTCAGTGATTGAGCATTGACCTATGAGGTCATGGTTTGATTTCCTGTCAGGGCATATGCCTCGATTGAAGCCTCGATTCCTAGCATGGAGCATGCAGGAGGCAATCAACCAATGATGCCAAATGAATGAATATATATATATATATATATATATATATATATATATATATATATATACATATATTTTAAGAATAGAGATATCCAGCTCCCATCTTTTGATCAATAGATGTACTCTAACTTCATTTTTTTATTTTTTAGAGTAAATCTTAGTATACTTTCCCCTCATCATAAAAAATAAGCTGGGCTATTTACAGAAACTTTGGAAATTAAAGAACGTTAGAAAGAAAAGGCAGGTTATTAAGCTTTACTTCCATTACTCAGGAAAACTCCACCATCATTTTAGTATATCTTTCTCTTACTTTTCCTCTGCACTTTCCTTGATTTTGTTTTAAATACTTATGATAATATTACATATATACTATTGTATCCTATTGTATTTCATTTAACATAAAATAAGCATTCCCTAGCTTATTTACAAATTATTTTAAAGTAATTTTAATATTCATGTAATAGTCTATTAAAAGGATACACTATAGCTTACTTACCCATAATCTGTGTTAAAATTAGCAGCATATTGAATAGACCATCATAACCCAAAATTTAAATGCAGAGGTTTTTAAAAATATATTTGGATGCTGTTGATTTTTTTTTACTATAAGTTTACCTTAAAGAATAAATGATACAGTATGTGAAATTGTAATAGTCTTTAAAGATGAATATAGTCTGATTTCTTTCTAAAAGAATTTTAGAGATTTAAAATTTCAGCAATGAATGAGTTTCTGCTTTGCTTCACTGTCACCAGCTCTGTATATCTTAACACACACACACACACACACACACACACACACACACACACTACTTTGTGGGTTTGACAGGACAAAAATTGCAGATGATGTCTATTTCAATTGGCATTCCTCCTTATGCCTTTTTAGGATATAGTTATATCTTGGTTAGGGTTGTTTGTATAGCAAGATTATTTGACCATTCGATATGTCTACAATTGATATAGCTTCATGATTTAATTATTCTTCTGGATTACTTGGAAACCAGAAAAATTACTCAGAAAAAGCATATACTGAGCAAAATTAAATTATCCAGAGGCCTAAGTGATTCAAAATCTAGAGTTATTTAAATATCATATTTCAAAAATACACATGTAATTATTTCAAATCAGATTTTTAAAATGTCTTTATTGATTAAGGTGTTACATATGTGTCCTTATTCCCTCATTTCCCCCAATCACTACCTCACCTCCCTGTTGTCTGTGTCCTTTACAAGTCAAAATGTTTTAATGTATAAGACATTTATGTTGATTATTTATATCTTACTCCTCCCAGGGGTGGGGGAACATTTGGCTTGGGGGCCATATAAGACCTGTGAAGTCACTTGGTCTGGCCCTGCCAAGGCATTAGTGAGTTAATTAAATGTTTGACTAAATAGAGCAGTCTAATTTTTAAGTTGATAATTTTGTATGGCCCATAAATGATGTTATTCATTCATGTAAATATCTAAATGGCCCTCATAGAAAAAGATTTCCCATCCCTGCCTCATACCATAAAAAAAAAACCTGTTTATGCTTATTACGTCTTTCTCTCTCTATTCTAACAGATCATGAAAGAACAAAGATGGACTTTTTCTTACAATACCTGCTTCCTTGAATTTGTGTTATTCTTCCCACCTAAGAAGGAGAATTTTATATTTTGATTTGGACTATTTCTTAGTTTTCATCTTATTTTACTTTAATTTTTTTTCTTGTCAATAATACCCACTGGGAATTAGTTTATTCCTGCCTCTGAGGGCTAAATTGACTTCTTGAGCTGGATTTTTACTGTGTATTTAGGAAGTTGGGCAGGATTACAGAGATGGTGAATGCTGAAAAAGGGAAAAAAAGAAAAAAAACCATCTTCCAGGAGTTTGACCCCAATTTCAAACCTTTACCTGAATTTCAACCCATGTAAACACCTTTACATTTTGTGGTTGTTTTGATTGTACAATACGAGTTTGAAAAATCAGTGTACAATTTTGACAATGTAAAATCAACATATTGAGGGCAAAATTCAATTAGTAGGACATAAATTTAATGAGATAGAAAATTATGTTAATTGAAGGCAGGACTATATTATGACCAACATTATTTATACAAAATGTGATTAATGTTTTGGAGTTGTGTCAAAGTCTCTATATCAATATTCTGGTTATCTGCCACTTAGTAACTCTGGAATCAATTTAATTCTCATTTCTCTGACTTTGAAGACTGAAAGGTGTGATGAAGGGCTCTATGAAGTGTCATAGAAAACAATAATGAGGTTAGGTGATGAGCCATTGAGTAAAAGCAATAAAGATCCAAGTACAGCCTCTGGTTCAACACTATTAATTCAGGATTTCTTAAAATTTATTCTCAGGTAGTATAAAAAGGCAATATTAATAAGTAACATAGTTATCACATATCAAAATTTGTAAATTTTTTATGAAGGGAAGAAACCCATTTTGTCTTAATTGTAGAATTTTTAAAAATACTTTGTATCAAATATGATTTTACTTTCCTGTAATAGGTTCAACCAGTCTGTTTTTCTCTTATCTTCCCTCCTCTCTCTTTCTCCTTTCCTTTCCTCTTCTCTTTTATTTAACACATATTTATTGTGATTGTTCTTCAGGAACTGTGCTAAGTAAGGGTCATGCTGTCACATACAAGAGCATTTGGGGAAGAGATGATAATATAGTATCAGAGTCATGGGGGCCTATACTATGACTCCATTGTCATTTCTGCCAACTAAATTAAGTCAAAATAGTTGAATCATTTTTTCTTAAATAGTAGAACCAGTTGTGAATTAGTTATAAACTGCAATAATTTTCATTCAAACCTGCATTTGAAATGGCTTTATATAACTATCACAAATCAGATGGTGAACACAATTCCTTGATTCAGATTTTAGCTCAACACATTTTGTTGATCAAGTGGAATTATCCAATAACTAGAAGTCCAGTGCATAAAATTTGTGCATGGGGTAGAGGGTGTCCCTCTCCAATCTGGGGCCCCTTGAGCAATGTCCAACTGCCCATTCAGGCCAGATCTTGTAGGGCCTGAATGGGCAGTTGGACATTCCTCTCACAATCCAGGACTGCTGGCTCCCAACTGCTCACTTGCCTCTGCCTGATTTCCCCTAACTGCTTCTGCCTGCAAGCCTGATCACCCTCTAACTTAGGGGTGTCGAACTCAATCAGAGAAGGGGCCAAAATCTAAAATCCAGCCTAAATCACGGGCCGAATGGTTTAATGAACAGTCATAAACTATCATTGTGATGGAAACGCAGCGGAGTGCAGTAATGACAGCGCGGTGCGGGCCACATTGCAAGGCCTGGCGGGACGGATTTGGCCAGCGGGCCTTGTGTTTGACACATGTGCTCTAACTACTCCACTGCCAGTCTGATCGATGCCTAACTGCTCCCCAGCTGGCACAATTGCCCCTAACTGCCCTCCCCTGCTGGCCTGGTCAACCCTAACTGTCACCCCTGCTCTCTTCTTGCAGGCCTGGTCCCCACTAATTGTCCCCCCCAACTGTCCTCTATTGCAAGCCTGGTCCCCCCACAACTGCCCTTCCCTGCTGGCCTGGTCTCCCCTAACTGACCTCCCCTGCAGACCTGCCTCCCCACCACCAACTTCCCTCCCCTGCAGACCTGGATCTCCCTTCCAACTGTCCTCCTCTACAGGTCTGGCCCCCCATAATTGCCCTTCCCTTCAGGCCTGGTCACCCCCAACTGCCCTCCTCTGCTGGCCCAGTCACCCCTAACTGCCCTCCCTGCTGACCTGATTACCCAAAAATGCCATCTTCTGCAGACCTGGTCCCCTTTAACTACCCTCCCTTGCAGGACTGGTCCCCCCCAACTGCCCTCACTTGCAGGCCTGGTTCCCCCAACTGCCCTCCCTTGATGGCCTGATCACCCCCAACTGCCCACACCTGCCCTCCCTTGCCAGCCATCTTGTTCACATGGGGGTGGCCATCTTGCGTCTTGGAGTGATGGTTAATTTGCATATTACTCTTTTATTAGATAGTATAATGTCTATGCTTCTGTTACATCTATCTGTCCATCACTCATTTTTGTGGCTATCTAGCTGTCATCTATTTATTATTTTACTTTTACTAAAGAAAGTAAAGTTTACAGAAGTCTTATCAATGTTTCATGACTATTATAGGAAACCAAATCCAAGTTCAAATATTTTGATTCCAGGTTGTCGCAATAGTCCAGCAGGATGTGAAATTTGCTACAATGACATTCCATTTGTAAAACAATGTGATGGAGTAATATAAGCATGGGTTTTTAGAATCAAACTTGGATTTAAATCTAGCTGTTCCACTCACGACTCTGTAACCTTGAGAAAGTAAATTAACCTCATGTAGTCTCAGTGACTTAATCTATAAACCAAAGCTAACACACTTACCTGTGAGGTTACTGTGATAATGTATGTAAAGTGAGTGTAACACAAAAGGTACTCTGTAACTGCTAACTGTGATTAATTCTTTATCTCCAACTATCTGATATGAGTTCTCAGTTTCAACTATAAACTGGCTTCTTTACTGGGTTTAAATGTCATGAACAGAATAAACTTCAGATCTGTGGCTCTTATTCTTATTTATAATACTTCATGATTATTTTTACCCATGCAAAACCTATTCATCTCTCACATGTTTAAATCTCACCTTGTCCTTCAATCTTTAATAATTTGAGTATCTTTTTCCTTCACTTATCTCTATCCACAACTCTGAAGCATATAGTGCTCATTTTGAAGAGAATTGTTTTATTCCCTAAATATTTTCAGCATGTATGTCTTTTTCCTATGGCAAAATTGTATTTAGTTATGGTCAGGACCCTTTCTCAGATTTTTCTTTATAGCTCTCTTAGAACTAGTGCAACACTTGACACCAAGAAAGATGTTATTTATTTGGTAAATTCTAAAATAAAATAAAAAAGAAAAAGAACAACATATATACAAGATCCACTGTTGAAAATTTCATAAAATGTGATATAAAGCCCTTTGTTTCCATGTTTCCAACCTGGGAATTTCCATATGAAACTTTACTACATCCAGGCAGAATAATTACAGGCAATTTGATATAATAACGTTTATTGAGGCTCTGTATGTGAAACTCATAAAAAACAACAACAAAATGATTGGGAAGATTTGAAAAAGAGTGACTATTTGGTAAAGATATTTCTGAATTAGGAATGATCTTTGTCCAATATGTTTGAAACCTGATATAGAGACAGCATATGTCTGTATATAATAGTTTCAATACTTCTTAAACCACAGAAAAATATCCATTTTATACTAATCCACCCAAAATAATAAGCTCTATAACATCAAATATTCTGAATCATGATTCAGTAACACACTTACTTTTATTCTTAACAAATGTTTTCATCTTTGTTTTCTTTATTGTCTTCAGTAAACATAGATCCTCATAACTATGTAATGACGTTATAGTGAGGATAGAATTAAACCTCAAAATGAAATACATTTCTTAGGAACTCTTTAAAAATTACATGTGAGAAATGGTGCTTGATCTAAGTTTTATTGTAGTTCTAGTAATTATTGTAAAGCTCTATGGGACCCATACGTAAAACAAATATGTGGTATTGAGATGCTTTATAAGTGGACTGTACAGACCTGGCTCTTGACTACATATAACATAGAGGTGTAATGTTGACCTATGATTTCTACATCGGAAGAAATGAAATCCTCTCTACTCCCACTCCCACCTTATTGCAGAATCAGTGCTTTTATTCAGCACCGTGGCAACCCAGTGTGAAACAAAACAAACCAATCCCAGCTGTGCTGCTCCCAAGAGAGGTTTGGCCAGAGTAATGTGAAGAGGCATGCCAAGCCATGCCGAGATTTTAGAGCCAGAGAGAGATCAAACAAACAAACAAACAAACAAACACAGGAAAAGTTAGGGTTAGAAGTCTGAGCTTCCATCAGAAGCTATATTCTCTCAAAGAAGGAAGAGAAAATCAGTCATTATCTTTTATATGTAAACTAGAGGCGCAATGCATAAAATTCATGCAATGAGCTCGGCCCTTGCAGCTCCGGGGGCCCCCACCCTCTGTGGGGCAATCAACCCCAGATCCCTCCCACCCTTCCACCCCCACCCCGCATCGATTGCCCTGCAGAGGGTGGTAGCAGCCCCTACTGCCTCAAGGGCCCCATAACCCTGCTCCTCGCCCATTGGTTGTTCTGGAAATTCATTCCAGAAGGTTGTTCCACCATCTGTTCTAATTAGCATGTTAGCTCTTTATTATATAGAATATGTATGTGTGTCTTATAAGTGGACTTTGGTCCATGAAATATATAAAAATTTAGACAAAGTTGACTGTATCAATAGTTTTACTGTCTGTAAGAATGACTTTAAAAAATTAAATAAGTGGCCGGAACCAGTTTGGCTCAGTGGATAGAGCGTCAGCCTGCGGACTGAAAGGTCCCGGGTTCGATTCCGGTCAAGGGCATGTACCTTGGTTGCAGGCACATGCCTAGTAGGGGGTGTGAAAGAGGCAGCTGATCGATGATTCTCTCTCATTGATGTTTCTAACTCTCTATCTAACTCTCTCTTCCTCTGTAAAAAATCAATAAAAAATATTTTTAAAAAAATTAAACAAGTGATGAAATCCAGGTTATAAACAACATATGTACTACTTAGGGGAACAAAATGTATCAACATCCTCACTAGTTGAAAGACATTCTAAAGGAATCTATTATTAAGATGATTGTAATCATCAAGGTACCTTAAAGATCTGTAAAAAATATACTGTATTTTCCGGCGTATAAGACGACACTGTGTTCTAGTAAAAAGCCTGCTCAGCTTGGCCAGTCAGAGAGGCGGTCTATTAAAAAAAAGAACTGGTGTTGCTGTGGAAGTGGGGGGTAGTCTTATACAGCAAATATAGGCCTAAACCTATGTTTTAACTGTAAAATTAGGGGGTTGTCTTATATGCCGGAAAATACGGTACCTTGATTGCTATACTTTCAGGTACTATGATTGCTAAAATGATTAAAGCTCTGTTTAAAACATTTGTGCTCATATTTTCCATTAATCCAGGCTTATTAATAAATTGTTTTGTTAATTCAAAATATCTCTAGGCTCATCCCATGGATAAAACTGTTTTCCATTTCATTTTTGTCCTTATTTTATTATTATCTGAAATGCTTTTTTATATAAAAATGATTGTACAATATGTATTTTAAGAGCTTTGTCATTTTTTTAATACTTAACCATATTGTAAGCTCCTTGTGGGCAGGACCCATGCTTTGTATATACCTTGTACCTGTAGAGTCCAGCACAGTGCTAAGCACATAGGACGTGCTCAATAAAAACTTGATAGAAAGTGTAAGTGACCTGACTGCAGTCTCTGTGAGTGATGTGTAAGTTGATTAGGTGGATACACTATGGGTAAGGGTTAAGAGTTGATTTTCTATTTATTTCTCCTCTTTGATGTTGTGCCATTTTGGTTAGCCTTTAAATTTGAGTATAAAGGAGTCTTCTTAGATTTCATGAAGAAAATAACAGTAAATATTTGTTGATTATGGGATGATTTCTCTTAGAAAAAAATAAAAGAGTTAAATATATGCCTGTGTATAAAATAACGTGTCTTTTAGTCAGCAATGTCATTTCTTATCTTGACATGGGAGCTGAATTTCAATCTTACACCCACAGGTATAGGTAGCACACAAAACTGAGAAAGAGTGTCACAGGCTACTGAGAGTAACCTTGAAAATTTCTATATTTAATCTCACTTAGCTTCAGGGTCCTTATTTAAAAAAGAGAGTGAAGCCTACTTTGTAGATTTGCTGCAAAGGATAAAGATGATATGTATGATGCTATTATTTTAAAACCACTATAAATTCCCTGAGGTAAAATATGATGCCAAAAAAGTAATTTACAGAACGCCTCAATTTTGAGTAAGAGGTTGGAATTTGGATCTGAGAGACAGGAATTATGCATATGCCAAAGCAGCACATGGGTATAATAGAGCCCCAAGCAGTTTTACTACAAGTTCTTTGCAAATCTCCAACTATCCTTTAGAGGGTTAACTTGCATTTCTGTCAGCCAGAGGCTGAACCAATGGGATTTCCTCTGCAGATGCAGCAAGACTATTTCTGCCAAAATATGAGAAGGTGATTTTGAAATAAAATTTCCTAGAGCATAACCTGTATGCAAAAGCTTGCAAAGTTAGAGGGAAAAGCCTGAGGCTAAAGACTCCATTAATATTCAAAGCAGGAAGTGGGCTATGAGATAAGAAAAAGCTGAAAAGAAGGAGAGTTGCCAGTAATGGCTATGTCAGCTGAGCCTGTTTCAGGATGGTCTCTGGACTGAGTTGGACTACTGGGACCAGTTGGTATTAAGACCATCTCCCAGGAACCTGTTCATGAAATGAAGACTGGGGTATTTTTGTTCGGTATAGAGCCAATATATTAGGGTTACAGAACCCAGGGGTTGTGCTGCTGTTAACTTATCACACAACTATACCATATTGCAAAATCTACCCATTGGTAGATGGGAAAATAACAGATGCTAAAATGAAACTCATGGAAATTTGATGTATAATTTCCCAAACTTGCTAATCACATTAATCACACAAAGTTTGTTATCTCTTAAAAACAGGTTCCTTCCAGGTGATTTGTTTCATCAGGGAGGCTTGACAACATTTATGTAGTCTAGTGGTTCTCAAAGTACCATGCCTGCACTGGCAACATTAGCACCACTTAGGAATAATTTTCAATAGGCAGAAATGCAAACTCTTTGGTCCCACTCTGGACCTTACTGGAACTAGAGCCCAGAAATCTGTGTCTTAGATATTCTCCTGATAATTTCACAATAAATCTTGAGAACTACATTTGTTAACTGCAGCCCAGAGAATTGGAAGTTGGGAGTGTAGCTGCAGTTTAGGAAGTTCACCTAGTTCCTATTTTCCTAGGACTAGGAAAGATGTCACTCAGTCCAGTAGCTGACTGCTATTCTTCCCCTGACAAAACTACCTCCATTTCTATTTTCTAAGGAGTAGCTTGAGTTTGTGGATCCCATTTTTTCCCCTTATTTAGCAGAATCATACCCATTTTTCCTTCCTAAGAGCAAAGATACTGTTATTAATTTTCCTACTCAAAATCCTCTTGTTCCTTAGATCCCACTCTAAGGATATCAGTGGGATGTCCAGCTGGTTCTAGCTAAGATTGAGGCTCACATTTATGTCAAAATATTTTTTTTATTTTTTGTTTAATATTTGCATGTATCAACTGAGCTGCTACAATGTACCTTTTAAAGGGAGGTGTAAGCAGATGACAAATAATCTCATTCTTCTTACCAAGTCTCATCTTTTCAAAGGTCAGGATCAATGCTTAAAGATATTGTTCTTTTTTTCTTTTTCTTTTTTTTTTTTAATGACCATCATGTTGAAGGCTAACTCTTGGGATAGCTGCAAAGATGCAAATATCCTCATTTAATGAAAAAAAGCAGAGATAAAAAGAGAATCATTAATCAACCAATGAGACTATTTGCAGGCACAGCAGTAAATAAGCATTAGTGAGCTAGATAAAGTGCCATAATAAAGTACCACAGACTGAGTGGCTTAAACAATGGAAATTTATTTTTTCACAGTTCTGGAGGTTGGAAGTCCAAGGTCAAGATGTTGGCAGTGTGAGGTCCTTCCAGTGGTTCTCCTGGGCTGTGAGGGAGTCAGCGACTCTCCTAGTTTCTAGAGGCTCACAATCTTTGGCATTCATTGGCTTGTAGGCAAGTCACATCATCCCATATAGCATTCGCTCCTGTCCAAATGTTCCCTTTTTATAAGAACACCAGTCATGATGGTTTAGGGACCCACTCGACTCTAGTATGACCTCATCTTAATTCATTGCATCTGCAAAGACTCTGTTTTCAAATAAAGTTACAATGTGTGGTCCTGGGAGTTAGGAATTCAACATATAAATTTGGTTTGGGCTGAGAAACACAATTCAATTAATTACAGAAAGGTTGGTTGATCTAGGGAGAAAGCCAAATCTAAACTCCTAAATTGTAAGATCTAACATGATATAGTTTCTGGAATTTAATTCCATTTATGGATGGAATAAAAAAATCTCAATGATGCACACAACCCTTGGCCTCAATTAAGAAAGATAACTCGAAAGTAGTTAGCTTTCTAATGCTGAAATAGATGGCAGTTTTTTCCTACAAATAAATAAGCAAAGAGTTCACATTTCATAAAGCAAGTGGTGGAAAGATAATCAAATTTAACTAAAATCAAATTGCTCTATTTATGTTGGGCAAGAGGTTTTAGGAATTCTTACACTTCCATTATGAGCACAGGTTGATTTCACTGCTTTGAACACTCAGATTTCTTTTCTGGTAGTTTTTAAATCCCAGCAATAAACTCATATAATGGTTGAAATTTGAAGGGACCCAGATGCTACTCATTTGACAAAGGATGATTAAGGATTTTTAAAGTTATTTGAACAAGAGGGCATTCACACAGGTATGTGATGGATGTTATTCTGAACACAGATGGTAGTGGTGGTCCAGCTATTGCCTTCTTGAGTCAGACTTGTTTAATTGGGACATTTACTTACAACTAGAGGCCCTGTGCATGAAATTTGTGCACAGGAGGGAGGTTCCCTCAACCCAGCCTGCACCCTCTCCAATCTGGGACTCTTCAGACATCCCCTTCAAAATCTGGGACTACTAGCTCCCAACTGCCCCCTCTGCCAACCTGGTCACCCCTAACTGCTTGCCTGGGCGTCCCTAATTGTCCCCCCTGCCATTCTGGTTGCCCCCACCTGCCCCCTGCCAGACTGGTCACCTCACACAGCCTGCTATTCAGTCATCCCTCATTAACCCTTCACTGACCTGGTTGCCACTTGCAGCCTATTGTTCAGTCACTTGGTCATTCCTCACTAAACTCCCTGCCAGCCTCATTGCCACACACAGCGGCCCCTGGATTTTTATATATTAGGATGCTGTTCCCTTATGAAGACAAATTTAAAAAATAGCACAAGAATAAGTTGGGAAACTAAATATACAAAAGGGCATAAGAATCTGCTTTATCTGCTAATAAAAGTATCATCTTGGATTTCAGGTCAACTGCCTTCTATAGTCCCTTTGATGCCCAGTCCAACTCAGTTAACACCAATTCCTGTTTGTGCTTTGGTGGCTTCCAAGGGCTCACACAGAACATTGTTCAGTGTTTGTTTCTATTGCATATATTGTTGATCTGATTCTGACTTCTAGCTTGTGCCAGTAAAATTCCATTGACTACTTTTTGATTTCATCACTGCATTTAAAGACTCCTCCCATACTTTATATAAAAGAAACACACACACACAATGGTTGAAAAGCCATGTACTTATGTTTCTAGGAAGTGATGCAATTGTTTTGGGAAAATAATGAATGTTTCAACATATTTCTAAAGTTATTTTTGTATCAACACGCTTGCTGCATTTTCACAGTCACAGTGGGAGATTTTGCCAGCACCCAGTTATTTATTACTCATCTGGTACACAGTTGAACAAATCAATTTCTAGAAATTGTTTCTCAATGAAACCTAATTGTAAATGCCTATAATTACTTAGGGTATATCTCTATATACTAATAATTGTAGGAATTAGAGGGACTGCATTGATATAATCCACTTAATAACACTATGTACTTAATAATTTTACATTTTACATTCTAGACTCTGTAACTGTATAAAAAAAATAACCCTTTCTCATGATGGAGATAGCTGCCCAAACTAGTAGATGTTCTACTAGTCTCAAATGAGGATGAAAATAGCTACTTGACTATTACAAAGTCACTATTCTCAAAACAGCCTAGAACTTGCACAAGAACAGACATATAGATCAATGAAATAGAATAGAGAATCCAGAAATCTACTCAAACCACTATCCTTAATTAATATTTAACAAAGGAGGTATGAACATACAATTGAGTCAAGACAGTCTCTTCAATAAATGGTATTAGGAAAATTGGACAGATACATGCAAAAAAATGAAACTAGATCACCAACATGCACTATACACAAAAATAAACTCAAAATGAATAAAGGACTTAAATATAAGATAGGAAACCATAAAAATACTAGAGGAATCCACAGACAGCAAAATCTCAGACATATGCCAAAAGAACTTCTTCACTGATACTGCCCCTAGGGCAATGGAAGCTAAAGAGAAAATAAACAAATTGATCTACATCAAAATCAAAAGCTTTTGCACAGCAAAAGAAATCATCAACAAAACCACAAGAAAGCCCACTGCATAGGAGAACATATTTGCCAATGTTATCACCAATAAGGGTTTAATCTCCAACATTTACAGAGAACTCATATAACTTAACAAAAGGAAGATAAACAACCCAATAAAAAAAAAAAATGGGCAACAGACATAAATAGATACTTTTCGAAAGAAGACAAAAGGAAAGCCAAGAAACACATGAAAACATGCTCAAAGTCACTAATCAACCAAGAGATGCAAATCAAAATGACAATGAGGTACCATCTCACACCTGTCAGAATGGCTATCATCAACAAATCAACAAATGACAAGTGCTGGTGAGGATGCAGAGAAAAAGGAACCTTCGTGCACTGCTTGTGGGAATGCAAACTGGTACAGGCCCTATGGAGAACAGCATGAAATTTCCTCAAAAAACTAAAAATGGGATTCCCATTTGACCCAGTGATTCCACTTCTAGGAATATATCCCAAGAAACTAGAAGCACCAATCAGAAAGGATATATGCACCACTATGTTCATAGCAGCAAAATTCACCATAGCTAAGATTTGGAAACAGCCTAAGTACCCATCAGCAGATGAGTGGATTAAAAAACATCTACACAATGGAATACTATGCTGCAGTAAAAAAGAAGGAGTTCTTACCATTTGCAACAGCATGGATGGAACTGGAGAGCATTATGCTAAGTGAAATAAGCCAGGTAGTGGAAGAAAAATACCACATGATTTCACTCATTAATGAATAATAAAGAACATTATAACCTGATGAATAAAAATAGATCCAAAAATAGAGAAACATCTATCAAACCATCAAACCTCAGAGGAAGGTAGGGGAGGGTTGGAGTAAGGGGGAGAAATCAACCAAAGGACTTGTATGCATGCATATAAGCCTAACTAATGGACACAGACAACAGGGGGGTGAGGGCATGAGTAGGGGGTTGGCGGAGTAAATGGGGGATAAGAACACATATGTAATACTGTAATCAATAAAGAAATTTAAAAAATAGCTACTTGACATAGTATAAGCAGCAAAAGTTCAGCTAAGTCCAATCTTAGACTGAGTATGAGGAAATTCTTTTGTCCCTTTGGTTTATATTAAATATATAGTCAGTTGTTCAAAGAACAAATGTACAATTCCATTAGTGATGAAATTAGTGGTCCTATAATGTTTCTGTAATAATTCTACCCATGAATAAATGACAAAATCAAATAGGGCTAAAAGTCTTTTAAACAGGAGGTTCTGCTTTGGGAATAAATTACCAATTTCTAGTGATGCTATAAGAAGTGTTATAAAATTTTTTTCCATCTCTTCTATACAAGCTGGGCAAAAGTAGATTTGCAGTTGTTCATATGGAAAATCCTACCTAATGAAAGAGTAATATGCAAATTAACCATCACTCTGATACACTCATGAGCCACACCCATCAGCCACACACACCAACCAATCATAGAAAGTATGCAAATAAACCCAACCAAGATGACTACAGCCACAGAGAGCAGGAGGGAGGCTTAGGTTTCCTAGGCAACAGAAGAAGCCAAGCTTTCCACCTTCCCTTGCTGGCCTAAGCCTCCATTCAAGACTAGAAAGTTTTAATTATAGAAGGTAAACAAATCCAAACAGAAATGGCTGCCACCATGGAACAAGCAGAAGGCTTGGCTCCACTCCAGGCTACAAAGTTTCAATTGTAGAAGGTAAATAATTTCCATATACCAGGGCCTCCACTTTGGTCACCATGGGGCGTGGCTGGCCTGCAAACCACCACAGGTCCCTCGCTCAGGCCACCACACACCCCAAGGAAACCCCCACCTTGATCTAAGATACCCTTCAGGGCAAAACAGCCAGCCCCCACCCATACACCAGACCTCTATCCTATCTAATAAAAGAGTAAAATGCAGATTGACCATCACTCCAACACACAGTAGCTGCCCCCATATGGTCAAATATGGCTGCCCTCCTGTGGACAAAAGATGGCCACCACAAGATGGCCAGTAGAGGAGGGCAGTTGAGGACTATCAAGCCTGCAGGGAGGGCAGTTAGGGGTGACCAGGCCATCAGAGGAGGAAAGTTGGGGGCAAACAGGCTGGCAGGGGAGCAGTTAGACATCAATTAGGCTGGCATGGGAGTGGTTAGGGGGTGATCAGGCTGGTAGGCAGAAATGGTTAGGGGCAATCAGGAAGGCAGGCAGGAAAGCTGTTGGGAGCCAGCAGTCCTGGATTATGACAGGGATCAGGCCTAAACTGGCAGTCAGACATCCCTCGAGGGGTCCCAGATTGGAGAGGGTGCAGGCTGGGCTGAGGGACACACCCTTCACAAATTTTGTGCACCGGGCCTCTAATAATAAATGAATAGCAATACAAGGATAAACTCTTGTTCTGTAAATTCACAACTGTAAGCCTACTTTTGCCCCACCTTGTACTTAAGGATAGAATAACTCCAAGTCCTTCCAATCTCTGCTGCTAGAACAGTATCAGGTCATTCAGAGAAGGAAAAGTATCTCTACCTGATTTTAGAATTGTTTTTATTAATAGAAATTTTTATTTCCCTTCCTTTCTTCCTTCTTTCCCTCCCTGCCTCCCTCTCTCCTTTCTTCTCTATTTCTCTTTCCTCCTATACTTATTCAGTGAATGAAATCTTCTTGATTGTGTGTTACTTGGGTGCAGAAATCAGAGAGAAAAAAATGTGAATATATATGGTGCAAAGAGAAGTAACATTCTAGACTTTTAGTATATTTATCATTATCCATCACAAAACCACCTGTTTTCATTGAACATCATCTATCATTTGGCATTCTGCTCAGCAGTTGACATACTACATTGTTATATCAAACTCTGCTATTCTCTCTTTTACAGCTGGACAAAAGCAGGCTGAGAGAGCCAGTAAGGTGTGAAGAATGATTAAAACCAGGCCCACTTGTATCACACCTCCTCCCTCTCTGATGATAGACTGTCATGCTTCTCTAATTTGGAAATTTGTATTTTCCTTCATATCAAGGCTGGGAAGAAACCTGTCCCAGTTAAGACCATGTTGTTCAGTAGTTGGGGGAGGGTGTCCAGCAGCTCCTAAATACTTCTAGAACAAGTGGTGTGCCGTGCCAATTGCAGAGCGCAAGGAAGTGCAATCCTGCCATGAGAAGAGAAAAAGGAGAAATGGGAGCCCTGGTGAGCATCACTAACATATAATACACCCCAGAGTCTCAATAGTAGACAGAATGAAAAGGAAGAAAAGAACTACAGAATTCTGAGTTTGAAAAGGACAGGGTAATTTCCAGCTCAGCTTTTACTCCAACCCTGCTTATTTTGAGCCTTTTCCATGTTGGTTTACTTGGTGAGGGGCCACTTTAAAGATGGGCAGGTTCAGGTATAATTTTAGCAAAGCTGACAAAGCAGGCTGGTCACTCAAGTAACCCAGTTGAGATGGAAAGAATGGCGTATGGTTCAAAGTTGCTACAGATTCCTGCCTTAGCCAATGCAAACTTTTTCATTGCTGGTGATAACACAGCATTTTTCTGGAAGAAATGCTAAAGCAGGTTGACATTTTGGACAGAAGAAATGTATCTGGAGAGCTTTCAGGATTGAGTGTCTCTTTCAGATGGAATGAAGTTAGGAATTTACAAAATGAAAATCGATACATTGTCCTGGTTAATAAAGCAAATTATAATTCAAAATCATTAGACTGCCAAAGCTTTCACTTTTAGAACTCTATAAAACCAACATTGATTTTGAATTAATATAGCCAGGGAGTGTGATGCAATGGACAGGGATTGTGGAAGGCAGCATTCAGAACCCATCAGGAAGTTACTTACGGTAAGAGTATTGGTTTATTTCCCAACTTTTAGGCTGTTTCTCAACAGTTATGTAGGCAATATTAATAAGTATGTGGAAAAGTACCACCAGGAAATATATCTTCTAACTCCAATGTATATTCAATAAAATAATAGTATTCACTTCTTCTTATCCCTAATACTCCTATTCTAATTCTAGTAAATCTCATCTCTCAGCTACACCAACAGCCCCCTAAAGACCTTTCCACTTTTACTCTAGCCCCTAACCCATTCATCACTCACTAGACATAGTGGCTTTCTCAGCCCAGGGCCTTTACATGTGCATTCCGCTCTTTTTCTGTTTCCTACATGGACAGCTCTATTTATTTCTTTGGTTGTCTTCCTTAGGTTACTTTCTCAAACATAGTTTTTCTTGATCTTCCTATAGGAAGTAGTTTCCTCTTATTATTTGCTACCTCAGCTCACTTGTTTCCTCCAGGGTCCCTATCCTAATTTGTAACTTGTTTTTGTTTGTCTATTTACTTGGTTTGTGTGTTGTTTATACTAGAGATGAGTTTCACAAGGGTGGAAACTGGCTTGGTCTTGTCCAGCCTTGTCTTTAACAAGCACAGCGCCTGGCACGTTGAAGGTGCGTAAGGAATATTTATTTCTGTGATGAGTGAAGAGGCTGCTGTGAGGAATAAGTGAAGTAATTGGGTGCATGTTTGAGTGTCAGGTGGTGTTCAGTAACCCTTGTATTCTTCGCTGTTCCTTTACCAGTGCTGCCCTCTCTTAACCTATACATCCCTTACTGAAGGTCCACTGGCTTGTCCCCCTGAAACCAAAATATGGGCATTTGAGTCCAAGTTCGGTGTATCTCAAAATCAAAGAATGAATTCACAGACAAAAACGGTTAGCGGAACCAATGTTTATTGAGACCATCCATGAGAATTAAAGTTTATTAGTCCATGTGTAGAGTCCCACATGGCCATAAGCCACATGGGCGCAGGAATGTGCTGCCCTGAGACAGAAACCTCAGGAACCCATTGCATGCCAGGAGAAGAGAGCTGAAGAGGAAGTGTGCACTTTTTAATTTAGGGGGTGGATACAGTCGTGCTAGCTCCTGGTTGGTCTTTTTAAAGAATTCTGCCTTAGCAACATCCTTGGGGTTGGTTTATAAGCCCTACTGCCTTGTGATTGGTTGTCTGCGCGCTGCCTGCCTTACCAATAGCTATCCATTTTAAAGTTCATGCCCTTCATGTGTGCCTTCCTTCCCGCCCAGTTGAGGTGCCTTAGTAACTCCACCTAGATGTGTTCCCCCGTTTTATTTCTTTCCTCTCCCATGGTCCTAATTCCTGAATACTTAGCTGCCCTCTATCCCTTAATTCCTGCCACATACAAGTATCTTAGAAATCTAAACTAAAATATATTGAAGTACAGAGAACAGAAAAGGTTTCTGGTGACTCTGATATATTGTTTTTTAACACCTCTGTGCTTTTGTAAACTATGCACTGACACCCTAAAATGACCTTTCCTAGACCAAATTTAGAGAGTTGTATTCAACTGCCAAACACTTGTTTCCTACTATCTCTTCTTATAGGTCATGCAGTATTTCTAAATTTATCCTGAGCAGTGGTGTTATAAAATTATTTGAATATTTTTACCACTTTATCTTATTATTTAAAAATAAGTGAAAAATAAAAATATAAAATACATAAACCAGTGATTAAAAGTCAGTATAAGAAACATTATAATTAGGGCAAAGGTGAAAGTAAGCATGCAATAGATGGTTAACATTTAGTTTGATGGTTATATTAAAAAGAATACATTTAAAAACAGCATGAAATGCTGGAATTTGTCATCAGGTGTTATGTCTAAAAGTGATATGAATGATTAAGAAGTTTATATCAGTTTTAGCTCTCTGTGAAACAGAATTCCACTCTAAAATATACCTCTAGCAGATTTGACTTTGTAATGTGTTTTTATCTGATTTTGTCTGATAGAGCATGCTCCTTTTTCCTCTTGAAATTTTAGCAAACCCACTTCCATAGTTTGTTTATGAGGAACTTATGACTCAATAAGGAGAAGGAATTGATTCTACAGGCCTGCCTCAATTCTTCCTGATCAGTTGCCTGAAATATTTCTGAATATATGTCTACAGGCAAAAACACAAATATTTATCTAAAAGGAACCCTTCATAGAAATGCAAATTAAAACCACAATTGAAGATATCACCTCACACCCATCAGAATGGCTTTTATCAATAAATCCACAAACAACAGCTGTTGGCAAGGATATGGAGAAAAGGGAACCCTCGTGCACTGTTGGGAATGCAGATTGGTTCAGCCATTATGGAAAACACTATGGAGGACCCTAAAAAAATTAAAAAGGGAACTGCCTTATGACCCAGCAATTACACCTATGAATATATAGCTGAAGAAACCCAGAACACTAATTTGAAAGAATATATATACTCCTATGTTTATTGCAGTGTTATTTACAATAGCCAAGCTATGGAAGCAACCCAAGTGCCCATCAATAGAAGGTAATTTAAAAAGCCATGGTACATGTACATAATGAAATATTACTAGGCCTTAAAAAATAAAAATTTTATCACTTGCCACTGCACAGATGGACTTAGAGGGTATCATGTTAAGTGAAATAAGCTAGTCAGAGAAAGATAAATATCATATGATTTCACTTATATGTTGAATCTATATATATATATATATATATATACACACACACACACACACACACACACACACACACACAAATAAAACAGAAACTCATAATACAGAAAACAGACTAATGGATGCCAGAGGGCAGGGTAGTTGGGAGACTGGGTGAAAAAGGTGAAGGGGTTGAGAAGTATTTACAAAATAGTCATAAGGATGTAAAGTGCAGCATTGGAAATATAATCAATAATAGTGTAATACCTATGTAGGTTGTCAGGTGGATACTGGAAATATCAAGGAAACACTTTGTAGAGTACATTGTCTTTTAACTACTATGCTGAAAATAATATTGAATGTAAATTGTAATAATATATACATTTAACCCCCTTATAGTTCTGGACTAATATCTATATGAATAAGAGGATAATATGCTAATTAGACCAGAAGACCTTCCGGATATACTTCTCGACAAAGCCATAGTGGCAAGGCAGAGGCAGAGGTGGTTAGGGGTGATCAGGCCAGGAAGGGAGGGCAGTTGGGGGTGATCAGGCCAGCAAGGGGGGCGGGGAGAGGTGAGGGGAAGAAGGCCTGTGGGGAGATAGTTGGGGGCAAGCAGGCTGGCAGGCAGAGTGGTTAGGGACAAACAAGCAGGCAGGCAGGTGAGCAGTTAAAAGCCAGTAGTCCCCAATTGCGAGAGAGATGTCCAACTGCCACATGGATGGGGCCTAAAACAGCAGTTGGACATCCCCCAAGGGGTCCCAGATTGGAGAGGGTGCAGGGTTGAGGGATACCCCTCCCCAGTGCACAAATTTTATGCACTGGGCCACTAGTTCATTTATAAATGGTGCTCATTTTGGGGTGGGAAATAGTTACCAGTGGACAGCCAGCAGTTCTAAATGCACAAGAAGAAAGACACTCAAGGTATCTTCTAGTTTGTTTTCCTCTTGGTTAGTACATTCCTCTATATGTAAAAGGGTGTTTACTTCAGTCTGTTTCTCCTTTAAGGTAAATAAAGATAAAACTATAAGAGTACAACTTGTGATTCTAAAACAATTCTGCTTTAATGAATCAGTTCCAAAAGAATTTCTCTGACTCTTCTACAAGCCTGCCCTGCTTCTTAACCTTGCCAGATTGTGCTGAAATATGCCTCTGAACTTGGACACATTTACTTTGTAGATTTGGTGTGTCCTGTGGCCACTGGACTTTTTAATATTGCTCTGGATTTGCACAATGGATTTGGGAGTTCTGCCATATTTCCTAGCACTTAATCCCCAACACAGCTATCTCTGTTTTCCTTCACTATCCACTGCTCTTAAGGCAATTACCATTCTTTGCAGGAACCTTATTTCAAGTCCCCAGTAGCTATGTGATGGATGGTTACTGACAGTACAGAAGTGTGCAAACAGCACTGCTGTGGAGTGTCCAGATCTTCATTACCTGTGTCACCAGCCTCTCTCTCAACAAATGACCACCTGATCAAAACAGCCCAGATTGGAATGCATCAATGACTACACAACTATTAGTAAACTAAGTCTCAGTACAAATGTGCTTGACATTTTTTTTCAGTTAATGATGCATTTCATTGCTTTCCAGACTCTTTTGCAAGGCTTACAGAAATGACCTTTAGTGTACCATTTGTCTAACGTTAGCATTCCTCTTTACCTTAAACTGTACGTTTTTGAACTGCTTTACTTTTTTGACTCCATTTTAAAACTTGCTATTCCTTTTGTCTGCAACATTCTTCCCTTCCCAATCAGCATCTTGAGAATGCTCTGCGTTGTGGGGCACTTAGAGGAGGTGCTCAATCCCTTCGGACAATTTAGAGATGTGGGTTAACTGAATGTTGTTTGACTCTTCATATCATTCAATATTGGAAAGCAATGTAGGGCACAGGGAGAATGTGAAACTGTATTTTGTACATAGAAAATGATGAAATACCAAACTTAAGGGAAGAGACATTAACCCGGGGGACTTAAAGTGTCCAAGTGTTTTGTAAGAAACCATTTATATCTTTATCGGTAGGCATGCATCCGTGCGTCCGTGCATGTGTGAGTGTGTGTGTGTGTGTGTGTGTGTGTGTGTGTGTGTGTGACTTCCTCCCCGTCACTAATAACTTGTCTCTATGGCTTTACCCCAAAGAAGAGACAATGTAAGAGCTCTGTGGACAAGCTACAAACTATATTTGATTGTATTCAAATACTTAATTCTAATAAAGTATTTTAATACTAGCAGAGCCTTTAAGAGACATCCTCTAATTGATTGTTTCTTTTTCTTTATAATCATCTAGAAGAAACAGTGGGAAGGAGAACCACCCACAACAAGATCAGGACTGTCAGAAGCAGCCCAGCTTCCATCCAGGCTCTGGTCCTTCCTTTAATTTACACCTGGCCCCAATTTGCTTAGGAGCCCTTAAAGACAAAGCTGAATTGTAGCAAAGAATGCCAGAGAGTTGAGGTACCCTCATAGAAGATAATTCCTAGTACTAAAATATGTTAGTACTAATATATTTGAATGGATATAACATAATGAGCTTCATTATCTTTCCCTGGTCTTTCTGTCTTCCTGTTTGAGTCCAAAGACTGAAAAAAATTTCTGCAGGAAATGTCTTTATGATAAAAACAAAAGGACCCCTTCTGATACTTTTACTCAAGACTTGAAATTGAACCTGATGCACATGTTTCAAATTGGTATGGAAATGGACAGAAAACTTTAAAAAAAAATACATTTTATTGAGTTTTTACAGAGAGGAAGAGAGAGGGATAGAGAGTTAGAAACATCAACATCGATCAGCTGCCTCCTGCACATCACTTACTGGGGATGTGCCCACAACCAAGGTACATGCCCTTAACTGGAATTGAACCTGGGACCTTTCAGTCTGCAGGTTGATGCTCTATCTACTGAGCCAAACCAGTTTTGACCAGAAAAAATTTTAATACAATACCTATAGTTGCAATATCATCCTGAAAATGCAGTAACTATAAATTTCATTCAATAGATCCTAATGTGACCAAGATCAGACTATTCCCCTCAATTTTTTGGCACTTGAACCAAGGACTCACAATCTTAGTTATAAAAGAATGTAGACCAACTTGAGGAATTACTGTATTTGCAATTCAGATTAAATGCCACTGATCATTTTTCCTTCTGAGTTCATGCAAGGCCTGTTTCAATAAAGCATGTTTATCTGTTTCTGCATAATTAAGAAATATCTTGTACAAAGAACCAAGTACATAAAGAATAATCAAACACACTCACTAAACCAATTGCACATGGAGTTATGCCAGTCTCCAGTCTCAGTGATTAGATTGTCTCTCCACTTTCTTTAAATATCACAAAAAAATGGCTGTAAATTAGTAAGTAGCTATTTTCAGATTAATGGCAACATGTAAAGCTCAGAGGTTCCTGCTCAGTTTTGCAGGGAGTGTTGCTGTTGCATTACTGCAGTTACTGAACACCCCATCCCCTGCTCCCTGCGAGCAGTGAATTGTGACCCCGGCTCTTTCTCAGGCGTCACAGGAAAACCCTACATTCCATTACTCTCACCATGTTCTCAGCCCTGATGAAACCCATGATTGTGTTCTGTGGCATTTATGCTATGTTTTGTTTACTTGGACTCCTTTTGAACAACTTGTTTCTTAGAATTCCCAAGCACAGACAACTGGGCATCTTATCAAAACAAAATCAACAATAGCATTGCAAGTATAAACATTGAGAGCACATATACATAGATAAATGAACAAACATATGGAGTATAATGGTTTCTAAACATTATCATGCTGCTTATGTTAGTTGCAAGTACTCAAAAGTGATGTAAGCCCTGCAGGATCCCATCAGCTTTGGTGAGTCCCAGCATTGCTCAGCAATCCCATTCCGTAGCAGTATGAGAACCTGAGTGTGTTCTCAGACGCTAAGGTTAACTTGAGTTGTTTTTCCAGATTCGAATTCCTTTTTACTTTTAGAAGGAGAGAGAAAGGAAATTTGTTGATCACAGTGAAAGATATAGCCACCATCTACATACAATATCATGTTTAATTCCTAGCAATGACCCCTGAGAATAGAAATTCTTATTCCTGTTATTACCAATGAGAAAACCAAGTCCCAAAGCAGGTAACTGGCTTTCCTAAGAACAAATACACTGCTGAGGCTGAGACTCAACCCTAGGTCTGGGACTCTTGATTTTATTTCTTTTCTAATTTATAGGGCTACTTCAGGTCACCGAAAACCTTCCTATGTAGTTACACCTGGAATAATATAAACCTGCTCAAGGACATGAAGGGATAAATCAACAAGTGAAAGTGAAGTGTAGCTAAACCTGGAACATCAGACCTGTGACCATGCACACCTGGTTCCAGGGACAAAAACAGTCTGAAGCCCAGCCAAAGGCACTGGAGGTCAGGTCTGGGTCACCATCCCATTGGAAACAGAAATGTCAAATGGGAAAACTAAAGCAGAAGTCCACGGCCAGCTGGATGGGCTGTTTGGAAAAGCTCGGCAGCACCAGGCCCTAGCAGACATGTAGCTTTACCTCAACAGACTAATTCCAGACCCCACACACAGACTGTGGCTATGTGCTTATAATTGTAGGACATTTTGTGCGCATCAGCGCAATTAAGCCTCCCGCAGCCATGAAAAATGGCTGTGTGCCACAGTTTCACATGGTGATAAAGGGCTTGGCCTCCAGACCAAACTGTCTGGGCCAACTGCAGGCTCCCATTAGCCCTGTTACCCTATATCTCGGGGAATTTACTTTCTCTAAGACCAAGTTGGTTTGTAAACTGGGAATGATAACAATCGTTGGGGGCTGTTATAAGAGTATGAAGAGTTTCAAACAGTGCCCGGGTCAGGGTAATTGCTAGGCAAGTGTTTGGTAAATACAGGAGACTGAGCAACTTGCATGAACTCATTAAAGAGATACACGAAGCTGAGACTGAAGTAACAGATGGCATGAGCCCAGAGCCCACACTCACAGCCCACCTTAGAGGGTGTTTGGATCCGTACCATCAGACAGAGGTGTCTGATTCTGCACCTGACACACCTCAGAAACTTCATCTGCGATGGGACCAGAGCAAGCAGCTATCAACATGATCCCAGGATTTGTTTTTATTTTTCTCTCATCCCATCTTGGCTACTATTGATATCTTGATAGAAATAATGACATATTTGAAACTCATTTCAGTATCTCCTTTGCCCAAGACCCTTTCCAGTGTCCACTGGGCACTTGTAATCTTTGACTTTATATCCACTTCTGAATTCATCTCCATAAAAGTTCAATAATACTAGTACTTAGCACTCTCTGCCTTGTGAGGAATCAATAATGGCAGACTCTAGCCAGAGTTTTTAAGGCATAATATAAAGACTCCTGTTGACTTTGTCTGCACCAGCCAATCCCTTTTTCATGGTAAGAAACATGCCTTACTCTCACATCATGAAATGAGATTTTCAAAGATCCATTACAGGTTTTCTCCCTGCACTTCCAAAAATCAGGTATTTTAAGAGATAAAGATAGCTTTTTCTGTGAAGAAAGGATTGTTGCTTTGTGAGGTTTTTTTTTTTTTCTTAACTGGGCATGAAGCAAATAATGGCAATACATAGCTAGATCTGCTCAGTTTCACCAATATATGAGAATGTAAAAAACAAAACATTTTAGTGATGCCAAATCAAATCAAATTAGGCTGTCTAAGATGTGTTGTCCCATGACTTTGAGTCCTTGGAAAGCATACCAATTCAGTCCATTAGAGTAACCTTCTCTGGATTTCATATGCACAGACACATGCCTGGCGGGCAGAGACATGGTCTGAATTTGAGAGCAGGCATTTTATGGTAAAGGCCACATCCCACAGTTCTGAGAACAAACTTCCTCAAGTGTTACTTTTCACAAAACTGCAAACCTGTGAGGAAAACAGCATGTGAAATATCTGCAGCAGGGTGTTGGGGCATTTTCTTTAATCATCTTTTATGACTCACTGTTACCAATTTCTCCAAGTTTAAAGGGTCAGATTTAGTATGTTTTACTTTTTAAAGTAAAAAATTAAATTAGATAAAGCACCACATATAAAGTTAGAACTGTTAATATTACTGTGCTATTTTCACAGATGTGGAGATTTTAATTTTAATCAATTTTTGGGTAACGATCACAGCCAGAAACCATGACTAGATAGATGTTGCTTATTACATTGTGTTAAATGGGTTGGAGGAGATTCTGGAGACATGGAGATCCATCAGGAGGCTATTACACTGATTCAGAAGGGGCGTTCTCATTAAGATGGTGCCAGGGAGATGGAGAAAGAAACACTACTTAGGATTTGGCATTTGGAGGACAAATGCTGTAACTGATTGGCTATGGCAGTAAGAAATATCAAGAACTTAAATAAAACCCTTTTCATCTAATCCCTCTGACTGAAATCCACTGATGATGGGACACTGACAGGGCAGACTATTCTAATGAAGAGGTGTAAGACTGTAAAAAGACATGTCCAAGAATGACGTGCTGGCCAGTGTTTGTCTTCATTCAGCATCAGCCGATATTCCTTGAGCATCTACTAGATTGCATAGAGTATTGGGCATTTGATGCTATGTATACATAATAAAAAGTCACCAATTCAAAGGTAGACAGAGAAATAAAATCCATGCTTATCTGAATATCCTGGTTATTAATAACAAAAAGCTCACTTCAAGCTAGCTTTTTAAAAAAGGACTTTTATTGATGAATTAATTAATTGATGAGCTTTAGAAACATGGATCTTGGTGACCAAGTGATGTATGAAGAATGTATGTTTGTTTTTTCTGCCTTTTGTTCTGCTGTCTGTATTGGTTTAATTCTCAGGAAGGTTTTCTGTTTCTGGTTGCAAGATGACCAGTAGCTGCTCCAGGCTGTTATCCTTACTAGTTAAGCAATCTCAGTGTCTGTGTGTGCGTGCGTGTGTGTGTGTGTGTGTGTGTGTGTGTGTGTGTGTAGCAAGGAGGCGGGTGGGGGGGGGGAGATGCTTCAACTTCTCACAACCTCTCAATAGTTCTAGCAAATATTGCTGATGGAGTTTGGATCATATTTCCCTTCTTCTCCTAATTACTATGGCTTAGGATTGGCCCTGATTAACTTTATGGTCTAGGATAAAAGCAAGTGGCTCCAAAAAAAAAAAGAAAGAAAGAAAAATGATTGAAGTGGTATTGCTAGAATCATGGGAGAATGAATCGAGTGACCAAAAATTAAAGGTGACAATGATACTATCAAAATGATTCAAGCAAGGCTCCTTTTGTTGCAAATAGCAGAAATTCATTTCTATACCAATATGGAATGTATTATAAGAATCTCATACAACCCAAGAGGAGGGAGTGCAGTAGGATCTCATCAGGAATTGAAATGAGGAAATGAAAATGAATGGGCCTTAGGCACTGGAAGCATATGCTTGTGGTGACATTGCTCCACTGTACAGCCTTCCCTGGAGACTCCAGGGACACACTAAGGTCTGTTGGTCTCTGGCTTGCTTCTGGCATCTCCAGCTTTAAGTTCATTCAATCTTCAGAACTTTCTCCATTGATCCCACACCCCAGCCATTTGTACTTTATAAGATTTTAAGGAACTGGGCAGCAAGCAAAGAAACAGACAATTTGAGAACGGGGTCTACGTGATCCCTCCTTATCATCTCAAAGAATCTATTTCTTTTGACATACTTCCAGGAGGCTCTGAGGCCACACACTTTCTTGGTGACTGTATGAAGAACCAGAGGTTGAGCAGAGAGTAGGAATCATGGAGTCCTTCATCTCAAAGAGTCTGGCACTGCAAGCAGAGAAGCTACCGAGTAAGATAGCAGGTCTGTCTGTGGCTCATCTCTTCATGAAGGAGACAAGCAGTGAGATGCTAAAGCTCTACCATGTGTCCAAAGAGTTAGCACAAAGCCGGCTTCAGGCCCAGCCGGTCATCAAGGACCTCATCAAGGTGGCTGTCAGGTGCCTGTGCTGCACTGCAGTGGATACCTGGGCCCCAGTGAGCTGGCCCTGGCTGCCAGGCCGTGACTGTGCTCAGCTTTGGTGAGGTGGACCTCCCTTTCGAGGACGCGATGCTGGCTGGCCTGCTCATCGATGCTGGGACATACTGCTGGTGCTGGTCAGCACCACCTCACACCCAAGTCACACAGTCACAGCTGCTGTGTGACCTATCACTTCTCTGGCCCAGGCCTCCTCACAGCCCGCTCTGGGCTTGACTTCACTCAGCACTTTGGAAAGATCTGTGATGGGCTCCAGAAGTTGCTGGATGAGAGAAAGCTCTGAGAGCCCTGAACCCAGCACATCTCACTTTGATCTTGGCTAAACGGCCCAGAACACAGCAGACAAGGAGTGAATGGGCTCTCTAACTCTTCTTCCTCTCTCTCTCTCTCTCTCTCTCTCTCTCTCTCTCTCTCTCTCTCTCTCTCTCTCTCTCCCTCTCCCTCTCCCTCCCCCTCCCCCCCCTCTCTCTCCCCTCTCTCTCCTCTCTCTTTCTCCCTGTCAGTCCTTGTTTTTCTCAGCACATATTCTGTATGTTGGCTATACCTTGCTCTTTAGTCCAATGTCTCTATTTCTCAACACACATGACTCTCCCACAATTCTGGAGTTTATATTTCCTCAGTTTCAACCAATCAAAAGAGACCAAGATTAGTTTCTCTTAATTCAAAATTTATGAAACAGAATCTTATTAGTAAAACTTGGATCTAGGGTCCACCCCAGTCCAACCAAGTGTGACATACATACGGACTGGATTAAACCTGGCTATCTAAGAACCTTGGCCCTTCCACTTTAGAGTAAGCTCGTCTCTGGAAATGGCTCCTGTAGAACAGAGTGGTGGGAGGAGTGTTGAAGTGAATGAAGGGGACAGGGTAGGGGAAAAGCTCAGTTTGAAACAGACCTTCCTGTCATTATATCCACATACCAATTCTGCCTCTTTAATGTCCTTGAATTTAGTTGCCTCTTTCCTCATTGCAACTATTAATAAATTAGTCCAAGCTGCTCTATTGAACAGCTTATTCTAATGCTTTCTTATTGCCCCCAGATTCCCCCACCAGAATCTATTCACTGTGCTGCCAAAGTAACCTCTCCTTCACACCACTTCTCCACAGTGCAGCCAGAGATATTTCTAAAGCACACACATAATCTCGGCACATTGTTGATTGGAAGTTTTAGGAGTTTCTCATTTGTCCCAGAATAAATTCCAAATTTGTAAGCACCACATATATTTTCCTTAATAATCACAGCCCCTTTATCCCTTTATTTTATTCTTTGTTCAGTTCGTAAATATACCCTCCATAGCAGCGTCCACAGGCATGAGGTTAGACTTCAGTGAAAAAAGACGCAAGCCTCAATGCATTCATTTTTATTGCTGTGTAAGAAATTATCACAACTTCAGGAGCTTCAAGCAACAACTATTTGGTTTCTCACATTTCTGTAGGTTGAAAGTCTAGGATAACGTGGCTAGAATTTTTTCTCAGGTTCTTACAAGGCAGAAATCAAGAATCGGTTGACAACATTCTCATTTTGTGTTCAAGTTCCTTTCCCATGTTTGTTTCTGTTATTGGCAGAATTCAGTTTCTTGTTATTGTGGGGATGAGGTCCTGCTTTTTAGCTGGCTCTCAGCCAGGGCCTCTTTCAGCACCTTATGACCACCTGCTTTCCTTCTCACATGACCCCCTCCATCTTCAAACCTACCATAGCATGTTGAATCCTTTTCCTACTTCACATCTCTCTGATTTTTTCTGCCACCAGTTAGAAAAAGTTCTTGCCCTAGCCGGTTTGGCTAGGGAATGGAACATAGGCCTATGGACTGAAGGATCCCTGGTTTGATTCTGGGCAAAGAAGGCACATGCCTGGATTGTGGGCTCAATCCCCAGCAGGGGGCATGTAGGAGGCAACCAATCAAGAATTCTCTCTCACTGTTGATGCTTCTCTCTCTTCCTCTCTGAGAAATAAAAATATACCTTTAAGCATTTTTTAAGAAGTTCTTTGCTTTAAATACTGTTATAAGACCCACCTAGATATGATTTACTATGCCACGAGCCTCCCTGTCTTATGATTTACTGTGCCATATGGCAACATAATCATGGGATCTCTATATTCTCAGGGGATTAAGGCAGAGCATCATTGGAGCCGTAACATTTTAGAAATTTTGCCTCGTATAATCAGTATCTTGGAGTGAGTGGCCTAGAGATGACTTTTGTGAATGAAATTTAACAGGCACATGAAAGAGCATGAGAGATTGTAAATTTCTGGCCATCTACTCTTGGGTAAAGACATGATAGTCTTTAATTAGATTGAGATGCAAGTCATTTGTCTTATGATTCATAGCAGAATGCCAATTCCCAACTGACTAGCCTTTAACTGGTTTAATAAATCTCTTCCTAGTTAACATCCTTGAACGTATACATTTTAGGAAGTCTCCAGAGAGCACACTGTTGATATGACTGTTACTTCTTAATTAGAAAAAAGGATGTGCCATGCTATCTAATAAAGAGGGAATATGCAAATTGACCATCACACCATCACAAAGATGGTAGCATCCATAGCCACAAGGTGATGGCTCCCAGTCCTCTCAGCCCTGCCGGAGTCCCCCAGTCCTTTCAGCCCCCCGAAAGTGGGGAGGGAAGCGGGGAGGGGGGGCAGGTTCATGGTGTAGCCCTCAGCCCCCCAGCTAGTCCAGGGACGGCCAAGGCACAGGCAAGCCTCGGATGGTGGCTACCCAGCCACCCAGGGCTATCCAAGACACAGGTAACCAGGACTAGCTGAGACTTAAGCTGCCAGGAGTGGCAGCAGCAGAGGTGTGATGGGGACATCACCTTCCCCTGATCACTGGGTCAACTCCTGCCCCTGAGGGCTCATGGACTGTGAGAGGGTGCAGGCTGGACTGAGGGAGCCCCCCCCCCCTCCAGTGCATGAATTTTCATGCAACAGGCCTCTAGTGATAAGTAATAAGCAAAAGAGACACATGAAATATATGCTCTGACTAATAACACTTCCCAAATTCATTTTTCCTAGGCCACATTCCCATGTGAAGCATCTCTTCATCTATCAAGGAGGGATGGCCAAGAAGACCTGCTCATGAACACGAGTTGATCAGTGAAAGATCTTAGTGGTATCCATGAACCTGTGGGGAAGAGTGTTCTGAAAACTGTTGATAATTTGCAACCCAGTCAAGTGTTTACTAGTGTGAAAGAAAGGGCAAGGATAGAAGGGAAGAGAGGCTAATAAAGTTCTTGGGAGGACTGTTAACAATGTCCAGGAGGCCTGGGAAATATTCTTCATAGAAGATAGTGCCAGAAAATTCTTCTGTTATGAAAAATAGGTTTGCTTTTTATTATCAAATATGGAGAGCTATGTAATTATTCATGTTTCTGTTTTGCCTTGGCTGCCAAAATCTCAGAACTAATAGCTGGGTATCTCCTCCTTGATCCTGGGAGGTTTTCCTCTTTTTTTTCTGTACCTGGTTGTTTATATCATTTATTCTTTATTTTGGCTATTTGTATATATGGCATATAAGTCTTCATGCACGTTATTTAAAAGTTTTGTAGAAGTAAGGAAGTATGTTTTATAAATATAGAAAATATAACATGTTAGGTATGTAGCAAAAATGTGCAAAATGAGAAATTTAATATCTTAACTGCAACTGACAAAGAGGTATATGTAAAAATATATAGCATTAAGAAAAAGATAATGAAAACACCTGGAAAAGCCCATGAGTGGAATAGCACTGGGAGAAAAGAAACCTAGTTTAAGAGAAGGAGAAAAGAAACCTAGTTTATTAATATAGTAACAAAATTAACACCTTTTAACTTGGGAGACAATGTTTACTTTTTTACTTAAAAAAATTTACAATATGTCTTTTTTCAGTTACACTTTATTATTTGTATTAGTTTCAAGTGTACAACATAGTGATGAGACAATCATATACTTTACAAAGTATTTCCCCCGATATTTCCAGTACCCAAATGACCCATACACATAGTTAGCACAATAGTGTTAACTGCATTTCATGCACTGTATTTTACATCCCATGACTATTTTGTAACCACCAAAAACTATGTTCATGTTAACATTACTGTAAGCTCATAGCCCTTTATTATTTTTTGGTGGGCAGCACAGGTGCTCATTGACCTCTTTGAGAATATTGATGGCAATTATGGGCTCTATTCTTACAAAAATTCTATATAATAAAAGGTTAATATGCAAAGTGACCGAATGGCAGAACTACCGGTCTCTATGATGTGCACTGACCATGAGAGGGCAGCAGCTCAAAGCAGGAGCTTCCCCCTGGTGCTCAGTATGCTTCCACAGGGGGAGCGCCACTCAGCCAGAAGTTGGCTCATGGCTGGCAAGCACAGTGGCAGTGGTGGAAGCCTCTCCCATCTCTGCAGCAGTACTAAGATGTCCAACTGACAGCTTAGGTAGGGAGTGGGCCTAATCAGTCAGTCAGATAGCTCCCAGATTGCGAAAGGGCACAGGCCAGGCTGAGGACCTCCCCTCCCCCCCAGCTCAGTGCACAAATTTTGTGTGCCGGGCCTCTAGTTTAAATATAAACATACACACAAAATAAGTTAAAAGGATTCTCAAATCTCCTACTGTTAATACAACATGGAACCCTAATTTATATAGAACCACGCCCCTGTATATTAATGCACTTCAGTTAATAAAAATAAAGTTTAACACCAGTAAAATAAAAATAAACTGTATGTTTGCTTTACAACATAGTAATTCAGAGAAAATCTTCTTTGGAAATATCATTTCTATGGCATTTCTATCTTAGTTATCTTAACTGCCATGTTTATACCACAAATATAAATGCAAGGATTGGTAAATATTACCAACTTTCTCAAGCACAAATAGAGTTAATGTGAACTATGGACTTAGAGGATATAGAAGATTAAAACAAGTGCAGCTTTGCCAAACTAAGTTTTCTTGGTATAAGTAGTTGAATTCTTGAAGTGAAGCCAGTCACTTGAGATATGAGTTTTATTTATGGTGCAACACCTTCACAGTGAAGTATATTACTCATGTGTATTCTCAGAGACACATGACTATGAAAGAAAAAAAGGAATAGAACTCAAAAGGCCTATTTTGACCGAAACCGGTTTGGCTCAGTGGTAGAGCATCGGTCTGCAGACTGAAAGGTCCTGGGTTCGATTCCGGTCAAGGGCATGTACCTTGGTTGCAAGCACATCTCCGGTAGGGGGTGTGCAAGAGGCAGCTGGTCGATGTTTCTCATCGATGTTTCTAGCTCTCTAGCTCTCTCCCTTCCTCTCTGTAAAAAATCAATAAAATATATATTTTTAAAAAACACACAAAAAGGCCTATTTTGTTGGTTAACTTTGGTAAATGTATTGGGTGAAGTTGTTGGTTGAGATTATTTTGCCTTGTGGATAGTTTAATGTGAGGTCAATGTGTCCCCCTTTCCTGGTAAATAAGAATTACGTTTTCTAAGACTTAGAAAGTGAGAGCTTGGAGTAGGAACAAACATGTGAATTATGATTTAGACATGCAGGAGAAGAAACTAAAACTCAGGAAAGAACAAAATCATAAAAGGTTTTTACTAAGTAACAGGAAGTCACTGAAGTGGCTGAAGTTAGCCAAGTAGCTGAGCCTACCATGAGTGAAACTGGGTCATCATAGCATAGTCTGGTTCATCTATGCCCCGCCTTCAGCTACTCCTCATTCCCATTCCCAGCTAGCTATCGTGCAAATATGTGCCCTCAGTTCATGAGGCCTATATCTATTGATATTGCTTGAAGTATATTGGTAACATAACCTTTTACTTAGCTTCATCTTTGGATATATATGCTATAATTTAGGTCTGAAAATCAAGAAACATAAAATAGGGCTCTATAGGTGAAAGTATTTTCTAACCTAGTAAGAGGATTTACATTTTTTGAGTAATAGTTCAGTAATGGTTTCCTCCATCTTGAGTTGTTTAGAATAATTCACTTTCTTTTTTGTCGTTGTTTTGTTTTGTTTGTTTGCTTTTTCATTAGTCCTCACCCGGCAATATTTTCCCATTGATTTTTAGAGAGAGTGAAAGGGAGAGGGAGAGACAGAGAGAGCAAAACATCGATGTGAGAGAGACACATTGATTGGCTGCCTTCACATGCACCCCAACCAGGGCAGGAGATCAAGACTGCAGCTATGGTATGTGCCCTTGACAGGAATCGAACCTGAACCCTTCAGTCCGGGGCCAATGAGTCTAACTGGCCAGCACTAGAATAGTTAATTTTCTTTGTTCTTGGAATATTAGAATATTTTCCCATATTTTATTTACTTATTTAATTCACTAACATTCTCCACTGGTAGAAGTATTATTGCAAATATTTTTTATTCTTCTCTTTCTACCAGATATTTTTTAAATCAAATAAAGCATTGGAGATAAAGGAACAAGTTGAAGGTATTACTTATTTCTCCATTGAGTTTCCAGTGATGTAAGGAGTAGCTGAGAAGAGAGCGCTTCCTTGTGAACTTCCGGGAATTTGGGAAAGTACATATTGTTGTTCTACTCATTTCCCAATCTTCTGACATAAACATCGCTCGGAGAAACCTGGAGTAGGGTGAAAGCAATGTCATTTTGAACAGAGTGATGTGTGTCACAAAGTGTTTGATTAACCAGGGTAGCCAAAAACAAAATTAATTATTTGGTCAATTTTTTACTAGGTTTTTCTGTTATTGCCCATTTTACTGTTAATTACTTTATTTTCCTAGTCTTTCCATCTACACATTTGATGTTTTACAATAATGTGCTTCAACTGTAAGATCAGTTTGCAAAAAGTAGCCCAAAGATTAAATCATATTTTTTTTATCCGAAACTTGTACTTAGCCTCATTCAGTTAAGCATGTTGATTACACTTAAAAAACAAACACACACACACACACACACACACACACACACACAACAGGCTTTTAGAACCACTAATTTGACATTAAAAAAAAAATTTGCCAAATTTCTTTCCAATTTCTTTTTTTTTATTTTAATTAACCTATATTGAGATGTAACAGCAGGATGATAAATGAGAACTACACAGCTTTTACAGTTTAAAAGTATATGGGGGAAATGCCCCTGGGAGTGGATTTCATGTGAAACGTGCAAAATCAAAGCACAGCTGCATCTATTAGTCTTTATAGCTACTTTATTTCATAACTTTGGTTTAGTCATTAAAGATGCCAAAGGGTCATATGTTTTCTACATCTGAACAGAAAAATTATATAAAAGGCCAATTTACAAAGCTCTCCTTGGCAGGACTCCCGGGGAATGAGAGACTGCAAAATTTGTGATCTGGGCTTTCTCAAGCAACTAGCAGAAATTTTGCTAAAATCTAATTTTAGACATGGGCTCCCTAACTCATTGGTTTTCACTATATGTGTTTAAAAGAATACTGTATTTGTAAATTCTTGGCATAAAATACCAGGCCAGTGAAACAATGTGAACTTCAAAATTTTTCTACTGAGTAGTGTTTTTAACTTATAACTGATACTAGTGCATTCAGTTGTTGTAAGCCAAATAATCTAGAAGCATGTGAAGAAAAATATAGTTTTTCCTAGTTCCAAGTCCTTTCTTTCTAAGAACAGCAAAGTATCCCTCCACATCTTTTAAAATACATATTACTACATTAGTAATCAAAGTTAGATGTTTTTCCAATAGCCAACATGATTTCTAATCTGAAATTTCTATATCATGTAGTAGTTTTTAACCATTTTATAGGAGAATACTTCTTTTATGTTTTTACAATTTAAATTTCTTATGAAAATTATAGCACTTAAAGACTGTTCTCAACTTGAATGTCACTTTCTCTGGAAATGATTTTTATCCCATAAACTAGACTTAGAATTAATTCCTGAGGGATTTTTTGGGGTTAAATGTTGTAAGTTCCTTATGGCAAAGAGAGTTACTATCATTCTATTATCAATAGTCTCTGGCCCAGTGCTAATCCTATTAATCCATCTACACTAATAAAAGAGAAACATACAAATTGACTATCCTTTCACTATACCCACCAGCCAATCAGGAGCGAGTATGCAACAGCATAGAAGGAAGCCAAGTGCTGCAGAAGGGAGTAAAGCGGCAGAGAAGGAAAGGAGTGAGGCAGCTTCACTCCCTTCTCTGCTTTGCTCCAGTTGCTGGAAGCACTATTCTTGCACGAATCTTCCTGCAACAGGCCTCTAGCATATATATAATATATTCATTTTATATATATATATATATATATATATATATATATATATATATATATATATATATAATTGGTCACTTCATTCACAGATATTTCATAACTCATTTTTGGGACTATAAACTAGTCCATAAGCACTAAAAGAGCATACCCTTAGATAGTACCTGGTAGCTAAGTTATTTCTTATTTGTGGAATGAAGAGTAATATACTTCCAATCATTCCAAGGAGCTCTAGCATTCCTGGTACACAAGTTGAAAATCAGAAGATTGTGGACAGGGCACCAACAAAGGTGCTAAGCCATCTGACTTACAGGTTTGAGTTTCACAAAGCTCTGTTTCAGTTATAATCCCTATTTCACTTGATTTATCAGGACCATTTGACATCACTTGGCTTTCCCATTCTTTCCTGGTTCTCTTCTATATCCCTAAGAGTTTCTCTTCAGCCTCCTTCATGGGGACTACTTCTGGGAACCCTGAATAGCTTTCTGTTTATTTTATTTTCTTTTAAATGCTCTTTTTTTTATGATCTTACCTACTTTGTGGTTTTGGTTACTGGTATGTTGGTGACATCTGCATCCTTATTTCCAGAGTCCACCATGCTCCTGATTCCAGGAAGTATTTCTAACTGTTGCCAGAAAACTTTATTTTTATGTTATTTAAATGCTTCAAACTCTCTGATACAGAACATCCTCTCTTATACTCCCTAATGGTGCTTCTTTTACTGTATTCTCTAACTTGCTTAATGGCATTGGTAGTTTCATCTAAAAACTAACGTTCATTTTAAATATTTGTCATCTTCTTTATGTATCACCAATGCCTGTTAGTTCCACCTCTTAAATAGTTCTCAAACTCACTCCATATAATTTATTCCCAAAGTCACTGTGTTGGGTCTCTCACATTGATTTTATATCTTCTGCAATGTTCATTAAAATATATTCTTTTTAAAGCAGGAATATGAGCATTTCATTCCCCTACTGGAGAAATATCAGCCACTCCATTGCCTCATTTAGTAGCACTCAGGGATTACGTTAAGGCTCAGGAGGAAAATGTTGGCACTTCTAAATATATTTACTCTGGCTTTATTAAGCATATTTGATATTTACTAAAGAATGTGACATACATACAACTGATAAAGTATAATAATACAATAAACGCTGTGAACTCACTACTGACTTGCATCCTAGAATATGTCCAGAACTCCCATGTGCCTTGACTTTCACCTCTCCCCTCCCTCTGCTTCCAATAACTCACTCCCACCCAAGTTAAATTTTATTTTTTATAATTCCCTAAATGTTCATTACTTTCTGGCATATATATTTATTTGGAAATTGTATATTAGTTTGTTTATTCTTGAGCTTTTAAAAGGTGGTATCACATTGTGATTTGTCTTTATAACTTGCTTTTTACTCAGGATAACATTTTAAAGATTTATTTATAGTGCTTCATAAAGCTGTAGCTCATTAATTTTTACTGATACAGAATATTTCACTGTACAAATACATCAAAAGTTATTTATGCACTCTCTTGTTGATGGATATTTGGATTCTTTCCAACTTTAGCTAGTATAGACAATTCACTATAGATAATTCTATATAATTGGAGCCAGCTTATGAAGGACTTCGGAGTTTGGATTATTTGACTGGGCTAATGGCTACCATAGAAACATTTTAACTAGAAAAAACTATGACGTTGACAAGAATTATAATAAATGATAAATATTTTATAATAATAATAATGAATAATCTATAACAATAAAAGGGTACCATAATATGCTAATTAGACAGGACATCCTTCCTGATGTCCTTCCTCCTGGACAAAGCCACAGTGGGTGGGGGCCATGGCAAAGGTGGCAGAGGCTCCTGGAAATGGTGGTGGCAGCAGGCAGGGACTAGGGCCAAATGCCTTGCATGAATTTCATGCATCAGGCCTCTAAAATTTACGTAATACTTAATATGTATTAATAACTACATTTACACATAACTGATCTACTTAATTTTTGAAGTGACCAAATAGTGATATAGACACTCTGTTTCCTCCGTACACTATATTCTTTGTCACAGTCCCACCTGTCACAACAGTGGTGACTTTAGAATGTCAACGCAGTAGTAGATCAGGTCAGTCAATCCTACTGGTAGGGGTGAGGGGCTAGAAGATTAATTGAATTTTTTTTGTTTTGTTTTCTGAATTTGTATTTACATAGAAAATATCTTTTTCTTTTTAGTTTATTTGTGATGGTTCAAGAGGACTCCGGTAGAGGTAGGGAGTTAAAGCCTTTCTTTCAAAAACCTTCTCAGGAAGTCACCACTGCCAGGCGATATGGAAGAAGAGGGCAGATTCCCAGGGCACCATCACTAATTGTTGGTACCTGCAGCGGCGCAGCAGCGGAGCTCATGGAGGACACCCATGGCATTGAGGTGGTAGAGAGATCACAGCAAGCTTTAGAGCCTGGACAAGCTTATTTAGACATGGGCTCTTGTGTCTTGAAATTGTAAGGTTCCAGCTGAGAGGCTTGCGAAGCAGAAGCAAGACACGGAATCCAGGCGATTAAAATGGGGGAAGGTTTTAATCTGCGCTCCCGGGCTAAACTAGCTGGTCCTGAGTGGGCCAGGGAAGTTCTACCAAAAAGCCTCATAGACACTTCTTTTGTACAGCTGTTTAGGAAGGGGAAGGTGGAGGGCCTGAGAGGAAGGCCCTGGGAAGGCGCCAGCTAGCCAGCTATCTTTGTCACCAATCACCTTGCAGATGCTTGTATCGGTTCTGGCTTCCCCTCTGCCTAAACCTAACAGAAATCACTGTTCACCACAGCTTTGCATGACCACCGACGCAAGACGCAACCCATCGTGCATGTCCCACAGACAAGAAGTCAGTAGGTAGTTTTCAAGTCCAGTCACTTTACTGCTACCTCAAAGTGAATTAAACCCTTATGGGCAAAAGAAGCCCTTGTTCCAAGGAGAAAAATATTTTGCTGCTGAGAACTATTCATTACATATGCACTACAGGGAAGCTGGTGTGAGCTTGTCATGTGGAAATGTCTAGCCTCACGGCTCCTTTTCTTTCTCCACACTTGGAACTAAGGTGTGCTGGGGCCCATCTGTAAAGAATGTTCTTCTTGGCAGGCATGGAGATATTCATCAGAGACCCGGAAACTACATCCAGGGATATCTTTCTTCGTCCATATTTTCATTACTGGGGGAGAAAATTCAGAAATTTGGACAATAACTTGGACTTAGGCAGTTGATCAAACAAAATATTGAAGTTATGAAGACCATAGAATGCTACCCAACTCATTCTATGAAGCTGATGTTACTGTGATACAGAACTCAGAAAGAAAAAGACATAAGAATTTAAATTACAGAGCAGTATCTCTCATTAACATTGATATAAAAATTATTTTAAAAGTGCTAGTCAACTCCAAAAAGCATAATACATCATGACCAAATGGAATTGTCCTAGAAAAACAATGTGGGTAAACATTTTCAAAAATTAATCAGTGTAATTCATCACAATAACAGACTAAGAGGAAAAACCATATAATTATCACAATACATGCAGAAAAAAAACAAAAACTTAAAAGGAACTAACATTCATCCCTGATAAAATTTTTCTGTGACCTAGAAGTTAAAGAGAACTTTCTTAATCTGATAGATGGCATCAAAGAAATTTGGAAATTAAGATTGTACTTAGTGGTTAAAAACTGAAAACTTTTCACCTAAGATCAAGAATGAGTCAAATCAATCCACTCTCTTGTTGATGGATATTTGGATTCTTTCCAACTTTAGCTAGTATAGACAATTCACTATAGATAATTCTATATAATTGGAGCCAGCTTATGAAGGACTTCGGAGTTTGGATTATTTGACTGGGCTAATGGCTACCATAGAAACATTTTAACTAGAAAAAACTATGACGTTGTTCTGTATTTCACACAGTACTGATATCATGGCTGGGGAATTGAGGCAATAAGAAATACAATTTACTGCCGAAACCGGTTTGGCTCAGTGGTAGAGCATCTGTCTGCGGACTGAAAGGTCCCAGGTTCAATTCTGGTCAAGGGCATGTACCTGAGTTGCGGGCACATCCCCAGTGGGGGGTGTGCAAGAGGCAGCTGGTTGATGTTTCTCTTTCATCGACATTTCTAGCTCTCTATATCTCTCCCTTCCTCTCTGTAAAAAATCAATAAAATATATAAAAAAAATACAATTTACTTCATTCATAGATGATGAACTATGTATGTATTAAATCTCAAGGTATTTTTAAAAAGCTATTGAAACTAGTCATTTAAGGAAAGCTGCAAGATATAAGGTTAAATTTAAAAAATTAACTATATATTTGCATTCTAGGAACGAACAAATGAAAATTAAAAAGCAATACCACCTATAATATCGTAAAAAAATGTGAAGTAGAAATAAGTTTAATCCAAGTTGCACAAAATGAGTACACTGAACATTTCAAAAACACTACTGAGAGAAATTAAATAAAAACTAAACAAGTGAAGATATACACTGTTCACAGAATGGAAGACTGAGTAGTGTTAAGACGTCATTCCTGAATTTAAAAAAATAGGCTTGAGACTCAACAAGATGGCAGCATAGGGCAGACACCCGAATGCAGCCTACCACAACAAGTTTGAATTTAGAATTGAAAAACAGGGGAAACATCACCCTGAGGTGCCGGACGGCTGGCTGAGGGGAGGCTCTACCATCTGGGAAGGAGAGGGAAGGCGCGCTGAACCTCAGGAACTGTGAAGGTACAGAGAACTGTGCACGCGAAAAGGCAGCCGCAGAGTTCGCTTGCGGAGAGGGCTGGCCGAGTTCGCTACCGGCTTACTCCCGGCGTGCGGAAATGGCCGACAGCTAATGCGCGGCTGGCTTTCTTGTTCAGGAGGAAACCAAAACCACCCTATTGCGCTGATAGACGGCCCCAGATAGGGAGAGGCCAGACTGTCAGGCAGTGGGCAGATATCTCTCGGAGGTGTGTGAAGCCAGCGGCCATTACTGCGGGACTCAGAAACCAGACCCTCGTAGGGAGGGGCTGAATAAAGCTTGTCTGCACCACCCGAGACTACGCCTCATCCAAGCAGAGCATAGAGGCCCTTCCAGTGGCTAGCTTCCTCATTCGCTGCCAATAGGACTCTCCTAGGGAGGGGCAGACAGGAATCTAAAGCTTGTCTGTGCCTATACCAAGAGGTGTGCGCGCCTGCAACCAATTGTGCCAGATTCAACAAAGCTTGGCTGTGCCACCCCGAGATTCCGCCCATCCAAGCAGAATATAGAAACCCTCCTAGCTGAGGCACCTCTGATCCTCATAGCCAATTGGCTTGGAGATCAATGCTTCCCAGTGATACCAACAACAAGCAAGGCTTAACAACAAGACTGCACACACAGCCCACAAAGGGCTACACCAAGACTGTCCACCTCAGGTAACTGGGAGGCTGACTCACTGAAACATATAGGACACCTTAGCACACAAAGCCACCCTACCAACTAAGGGAAGCTGTGAAAATGCCAAGACAAGGAAATAGAGCACAAACAAAAGAAATGGAGGAAAAGAAGAGACTGGATTAGAGTTCAAAACCATGCTTATAAGGTTTTTCAAGAATTTCCTAGAAAAGGTCGACAAGACCTATGAGGAGATGAAAAGGGATCAACAAGAACTAATAAGGAATCAACAAGAAATAAAGAATAAACAAAAAATATTATACAGAGTCCTAAAAACAGAATGGAAGATTGCAAGAATCAAGTCAAAGATTTGGAACATAAAGAGCCAGAAGACAGTCCTCCACAGAAGCAAGAAGGCAAGAGAATCCAGAAAGTTGAAGATAATGTAAGAAACCTCTGGGACAACTTCAAGCGAACCAACATCAGAATTATGGGGGTCCCAGAAGATGAGAGAGAGCAAGATATTGAAAACATACTGAAAGAAATAGTGACAGAAAACTTCCCCCACCTGGTGAAGGAATTAGACTTACAAGTCCAGGAAGCACACAGAACTCCAAACAAAAGGAATCCAAAGATCACACCAAGACACATCATAATTAAAATTCCAAGAGCAAAAGACAAAGAGAGAATATTAAAAGCAGCAAGAACAAAGCAGGTAGTTACCTATAAAGGAGCACCCATACGATTGTCAGCTGATTTCTCAACAGAAACCATGCAGGCCAGAAGGGAATGGCAAGAAATATTCAAGGTGATGAATAGCAAGAACCTACAGCCAAAAATAATCTACCCAGCAAAGCTATCACTCAGAATCGAAGGCCAGATAAAGAGCTTCACTAATAAAAAAAAGCTAAAGGAGTTCATCACCGCCAAACCAGAATTATATGAATTGCTGAAGGGGGTTCTTTCGGAAGAGAAAGTAAATAAAGATAAAAACTATGAACAACAAATACGTAACTATCAACAAGTGAATCTAAAAACCAAGGGAATTAAAAAAAATATCTGATGAACAATATTAACTGTTGAATATAATAGAATCAGAGGTATGGTAGGGGAGTGGACTGACGATTCTCAGGGAAAAAGGGGATAGGGGGGCGTGGGAAGAGACTGAACATCAACTGTGCACCTATGGATGAGGACAATGGGGAGTGGGGAAAGGGCAGAGGGTGGGGTGGGAACCTGGTGGAGGAGAGCAATGGAGGGTGGGGAGGGGGGGAATGAGGAACATTTGTAATAATATGAACAATAAAGATTCATCTAAAGAAAAATAAAATAAAATAAAATGAATTAGTGGACATTAAAAAAAAAAAGATGTCATTCCTATCTAAATTTAACTATAAGTTCATGGCAATTGCAATAAAAATCTTAGCAGATTTTTTAAAATAAAATAATAAGCTGTTATAATAAAATGTATAAGAAAGTGCCAAGAACCTAGAATTGTCAAAATGACTTTGAAAAATTAGCAAAACTGAAAGATTTATATTATTTTATTTCAGAAGCTAAAGATATCAAGACAGTATATTGAAATGATAATAAACATTTAGATCAATAAAACAGAATAGAAATTTAGAAATAGTCCCACAATAGGCAACTGATTTTCAAGAAAGGTGCCAAAGAAATTCAGTGGTGAAAGATTAACTTTCTAACAATGATGGTGAATCAAATAGCCATATGCAAAAATATAAAATAAAACAAAAACTCTCTACTCATAGTTCATGCCACATGCAAAAAGTAACTGAAAACAGATCACAGACAAATACATATTTAAGAGTTAAAACTATAAAACTCCAGGGAAAATACAGTATTAGACCTTGGTCACCTTGTGTTTGGCAAAAGTGTCCTTAAAAGGACACAAAGTTACATGCTATTAAAAAATTTAAATTCATTAGTTGGACCTCATCAAAATTAAAATGTGTTTCTTTTCCAAAGACACTGTTAAATAAAAAGGTAGATACAGCATGGGAACAAAGGTGTGTAAACATATACCTGACAAAGGATTCGTGTCTATGACATACAAAATCTCTTATAACTCAATAAAAAAAAAAAAAAGAATGACATTCTAATAAACAATGGACAAAACATTTAATAACCACTAAAAAGTTAAATGGATGAGAAATAAGCACCTTAAAAGATACACAACTCCATTAGTCATTGGGGAAATGTAAGAAACTATACAACCCTAGAATGACTAAAAACCAAGACTAGTTGTACCACATGTTGCTGAGGATGTAGAACAGCTGGAACTCTCCATCACTGCTGATGGAAATGTAAAATAAGACCACCACTTTGGAAAACAGCTTGCCAATAAAAGGTAAAAGTAAAATACACTTACCAGATCATCAGCCAATCTAATTCTCGTTATTTACCCAAGAGAAATTAAAAGCTGTCTTGACCCAACAACTGGTACACAAATATTCTTAGCAGCTTTGTTTGTAATAGTCAAAGACTGGAAATAACTCCAAAGTCTCTAATAAATAAGCATATTGTGGCATATTCATACAATGGAATATTACTGAGTAAAAAAAGGAACAAACTATTGATATACACAAAAGTATGGATAAGTCTCAAAATCATTATACATTAAATACCCAGGCCCCCCAAAAAAAAAAAAAAGTGCATACTCCTTTGTATAAAATTCTGTACAATGTCTACAATGACAGAACAAATCTCTCTGGTTGACTGGGGAAGGTGGTGATCACAAAGGGGCGCAAGGAAACTTTTGTACGGAAGTATATGTTCTACTTCCTGATCATATGGCTTCATGGATGTGTGTGTGTGTGTGTATCAAAAGTTATTAGATTGTGTCCTTCAATTTGTGCAGTTTATTGTGTGCTGATGATACCTCAATGAAACTATAAATTTTGAAAATAAAAAGAGAAAGAAGATAAAATGGAAAGGTTTTTTTCTCACACATTTTAGATTGAACGTAAATATTGCAGGGCTGATATGGTAGGTCTGTGGTGTCCAGGAGTCAGCCTCTTACTATCTTCTTGATCAGAAATTCTCTACATGCAGCTTTTATTTTGTAATGTGACATAGCTGTTCCAGCCACTTCCATTATGTCCATGATAGCTGGTGGGAAAGAGAAGTGAAAGTTAAAGTCTTTCTTTTAAGGCCATAAACTTGACTTTGACCACGTCACTTGCCTCAGTCTTTGGCGGTAAGGGTTCAAGAATCACACTAGATAAGAAATATAAATTTAGAAATTATGAGGGAATCCAGACAGAAACCCTTCTTTAGTGGAAAGGCTTTGCTGAATCTCCAAACCCATGGCTTTTTATTCACTAGAATATACATTTTGCCCTTTAGCAAAGCAAACAGACATCAATGGTAAGGTTTGGTAAATAATAAAGATTATCAGGCTAGGGGAATTGCCTTCAGCCATTCAGCCAGCAGCAGGTAATAATATGCAGATTTTCAGCCCTGCTGAATTTCAAAATCCATCAGCCTTCTGAGGATGTCTCACATTTATTATGCTAATTACTGTTGGTCTTTGCCTCCAGCATTACTTCTGCTGACATCCTATTGAACTGAGCTACATGAGCACAATTTACCAAAGGAGGCCAGGAGATCCAGTCTTTGAACTATGCTCTCAGGTTCCCAGCTGAAACTTAGAGTTGCCATCACTCAGGAATGAAGAGTCTAAAGTTTCTACCTCCCAAAATATAAACGCATTCTACAAAATTTTATTTAAACCAACCCAATAAATAAGCTCTCTATTATGTTACAGTTTTTAAGCATCGTAGATTAGAGACATTTTCTATTGTGTGTTCTTTCATAAGATGGAAAGAGATAGGTGTTACACTGAAGAAGGAAGGGTCTCCTGGGTCCTTAATCAGAGTTCAAAGCTATGTAGATGTTGAGAAAATATGAAATTGGCTTGTGGTTTTATAGCATCTGGTAATTATGTTTTCTCCAGAGAAATACCCCAAATTACCAAAAACTTTTGAGTTTTTGATCCATGGTTAATATTTCTTTGAGTCTGTACAATGTGTTCAGATCTCAAAGAAACATTAGATCAATTTTTTATGTTACTACAATCTCTCTCTTAAGGGAATCATTCTTCTCTGATAATGATTATGAATATTTAGGATCATGAAAGTATTAATAAATTTTATAACTCTACTACAAAGTATAGGGAATCTAACTCTCCCCCGAAGGTTCCTTAATAAAAGATGAAGGCAATCTGTTGAAACATATGCTTTATGGAGAGTGAAATTTCTTGAGTGTATATGACTGAGTATGAGAGAAAAGTCAGAAGATAGGTATTAAAAAAGAAGTACAGTGATTTATAAAGTCTAAAATATTAGATATAGCCCTAGCCAGTTTGGCTCAGTGGATAGAGCATTGGACTGCAGACCAAAAGGTCCCAGGTTTGATTCTAGTCAAGGGCACGCACCTTGGTTCCCAGCTCCTCCCCAGCCCAGGCCCTGGTCAGGGCTCATACAAGAGATGACCAATCGATGTGTTTCTCTCACATTGATGTATCTCTGTCTTTCCCTCTCTCTTCCACTCTCCCTAAAAATCAATGGGGAAAAAAAAAATCCTCAGGTGAGGATTAACAACAAAAAACACAATAAAATATTAGATACAAGTGCCTGTAATCTATCTTGTTTTATTTTCTCTCTATAATTCTACCAATTTAAAATTTGTTCAGTTTAAGCACATTTGGGCTGCAGTTTAGAAGCATTAATATTACATTTTTGACATCCTTTTTGGTGGCTTTTATGATAGCCAATTAATATCCTACCGCCAGTATATTGTTTATGACTTTTTTAAAACCAGTGCTTGTTTTATTAGTTTCTTCTGCTTTGTAAATGGCATCTCTTTATGAGCATTCTCAGCAGAAAAGATGGGTGAAATACTCTTTTAAAGACATAATTGAGTCAAATGTATTTTAGATCCTTGTATTTCCCTGGACAAATTTATGTTCTGAATCTTTAAGGCCATGGTGTGCAAACTGTGGCTCATGAGCCACATGCAGCTCTTTGGCCCCTTGAATGTGGCTCTTCCACAAAATACCATGGCCTGGGCAAGTTTATTTTGAAGAAGTGGCGTTAGAAGAAGTTTAAGTTTAAAAAATTTGGCTCTCAGAAGAAATTTCAATCATTGTACTGTTGATATTTGGCTCTCTTGACTAATGAGTTTGCCGACCACTGCTTTAAGGTATTTATTCAAAACCACAGTTAAATACTTCCAGCCATTATTCAGTATCTTGGAAGCAGCTGGTGGGACATAGTATGTGTTGAAGATGAGCTGATAGATTCCACAGCTGTGACACTTTCAGTCAGACATGTGGCTTAAGGGAGCAGAAAAACTAATGAGATAAATTTGAGTGTGGAATATTCTTTTGGATTAAAACTGCAGAACTTCATTTCCTTAAAGAAGTGCTTCCATGTTGATGTTTTCAGTTCCTTTCAATATTATTAAGATTATGTTCAAGTTGAAATGCTTATTTATTAGCACTTACTGATGATGATAATAGGTAATAATTATTGATGCCCGCTAAAATGCCAGGCAATATACTAATTGCTATACATGAATTATCTCAAATGATCCTCACATTAATTCTATGAAGCTGAACTATTTTTAATGCGTATACAGATGAAGACATTGAACTCACAGTTGGTTAGTGGCGAATTGGGGACTTCAATTCAATCCTCTGAATCATTTTTATTTTTCAATTATAATTTACATTTAATACCATTATGTATAAGTTTCAGATGCCTGGCAAAGTAGTCAGAAAATCACACACTTTATAGAGTAATCCCCTCCCTGGTTCAAGTAACCATCTGGCCCCACACATATTCATCATGCCATTAACAATATCCACATCTCTGTGACTATTCTATAACTACCAATTTGATCTGTTTAATCCTTCCGTGTTTTTCACCCAGTCCTCCAACCCCTCCCCTCTGACAGCTGTCAGTCTGTTCTTTGTACCTAAAGGTCTGTTTCTATTTTGTTTGTTTATTTTGTTCATTAGATCCCACATACAAATGAAATCATGTGGTATCTGTCTTTCTCTGTCTGACTTATTTCATTTAACATAACCTCTAGGTCCATTCATGCTGTAAAAAAAGATATAAGATTTCATTATTTTTTATGGCTGAATCCTCTGATTCTTAATGGATCTATCTTCTTGCCAAACCTCTGCATCAAGAGAGAATAAAGAAGATTAATAATCTTTATGGAAGCCTTCCTTAACTTGAGATCTTTTTATTTTCCTTCCTTGTAATAAATTACGTGTCACACAGGACATTAAAAGCTATTTTTAAAAGCCTACAACAAACCATCTTTGACAAGTGGCTGTTGATGGGCCAGAATATTTTATTTCACATGTGAATTAATGTATTTATAGACCATCAGATATCGACTTTTCCCCAGCTTCATTTCCTGCCAATTATACGCATTTAACTGTGTACAGTTCCTGACATCCTGTGAGCTCTCACACCTCTGGACCGTCAAACATGCTCTGTCAGCAGCCTTCTTCCGTATCTGCTCATGTGTGAGCACCTGTTATGGGGCCTTCTGAGACTCTTTCAGGCAGAATGAATTGCTCTTCCTCTCCTATCCCATGTCAGTTCATATATATTTTGATTCCACAGCATCTTTAGTATTGTGTAATCAATACTGAAGAATTAAAACAGTAAGAAACTGGTTTATAGTGTAAAGTAAACCTCTCATGTTTGATGCACAGGCCTTTCCTAAGTCAATGCCTATTTCCATGATAGTTAACACAGAGAAAAACATATACTCAAAGCTGTTCACATTTTGCAAGTTTGGAAGCCTAACAACACAGTATTCTGCATCTTGCTTTTTTTTTTTTTAATCTAAAATATTTGGACTTTTTTTTATATTAGTATATAAACCTTATTATTCTTAATAGCTCTAAATATTTTAATATGACATACCATACTTTACTTAACTGTCCTCCTATAATGGACATTTGAATGGTTTCTAGGTGTTCCAAGCAATGTGCAATAAGTATTCTTATTTGTATGTTTATATAGAGTGGATAAAAGAATAGTGAAGCCATATTTCCTGGGTTTGAACCCTGGCTCTGTACTACTATCTCTTAATATTTTTAATCAAGGTACTTAACCTCTGTAGTATGCCCCAGTTTCTCTATATGCAAAATGGGAATTTGATAATTTCCTAGGGTTTTTCTGAGGATTGAATTACTGCATGGAAAGAGCTTTAATGCCTAGTATATAGTAAGCACTCAATGGTGTTTACTATTATAATTATAAAGACTAGAGGCCTGGTGCACGAAATTTGTGCACCCCTCAGCCCAGCCTACACCCTCTCCAATCTGGGAACACTCGAGGGATGTCCCTCTCATAATCCAGGACTGCTGGCTCCCAACCGCTTGCTTGCCTGTCTGCCTGATTGCTCCTAACCTTTTCTGCCTGCCAGCCTGATCACCCCCTAACCACTCCTCTACCAGCCTGATCAATGCCTAACTGCTCCCCTGCTGGCCTGATCACCCACAACTGCCCTCCCCTGCTGGCCATCTTGTGGTGGCCATCTTTGACCACATGGGGAAAGCCATCTTGTGCAATGAAGTGATGGTCAATTTGCATATTACCTCTTTATTATATAAGGTCATATATCTTCGGGCACATATTTGAGTAAATCAATTCCTGGGTGTAATTCTTGGGGCAAAGGGTATGTGCATTGACAATTTTTACAGATACCCATGCTAATTGAGTATCTGTAAAAATAGATTCTGAGACAAGGACCCAAATACAAATAGTTTACTTATGTGGTGAAGGAAAACCAAATAAGGGACTGGGAGTATGAGTCAGGGAAGGAAAGGTAGCCACTAATGGGTGGACTATCAAGTCCATCACCACTTCTGGTGCTTGAAGCTCCATCCTGCAGAACCTCTAGGAAACTCTAGGAGCCATTATTGACATAATCCCTCCTACTCAGTGGGTGAGGGAGCTGCTATTGGTATACTGATTCTAGCCTTGACAGGTTAATCATAGTCTGAGAGCCACTGTACAATCTTGAGTAGTGGCATCGAAGAGCAGAGCAGTGGGTAGGTGGGAAGAGATCAACCAAAGAACTTGTATGCATATATGCATAACCCATGGACTCAGACAATAGGGTGGGAAGGTCTGGGATGGGGTTGGAGGTTGGCTAGAGGAGGTCAATGGAAGGGAAAGAAGAGACATATGGAATACTTTCAACAATAAAATTTTTTAAAATAAATAAATTCTGGGCCAGTTTGGCTCAATGGTCGAGCCCAGGAGGTCATGGTTTGATTCCCAGTCAAGTACATGCCCGGGATGCAGGTTTGATCCCTTTTAGGAGGCAGCTGATCAATGATTCTCTCTCACTGATGTAGCTCTCTCTCTCTCTCTCACTCACGCAAGCGCTCCCTCTCTCCCCCCACCCCTCTTCACCTCTGAAATCAATAAAAACAAATTTTAAAATAATAAACATATAAATAAATAGCAACAAAATTGACTAAAAGTCATTCTGATTTTATCATCATGATGTTTTGGGAATTCTCTATACCCTTGGTTATAAAGTACTTCTCTCCTCAGGGTCACTCCTTGATTCCTGGGAAGTATTAATTCCCCAACATTTTTGTCCTAGTCACAGGCAGGCACAGCAGGTTTTATTGGCCAGAGAAGGAAAGAAATGCAGGTTCTTCCAGTCATTGGAAGCCTGGCAAGCAAGTACTAATGGGCAAGGGAGAGAGGATATGGTCAGAGTACCAACAGCATCTGCTGCAGTTGAACCTGCTCCATGGAGAGGCAATAGTAGTGAGAATTTCTCCTCACTACTGCCTTTCCTGACCACCCTGGAGTGGAGCTGTGTTTCAAGCAGTCTATTTTCAGCTCACATGGTTCATTGAGCCAACCCATCTATAAATCGGACCTTGATTTTATTGTTTTCTGACAACTGGTCAGGGAAACTCTGTGAAGTCATAGGTACAGCCTGAGGGAAATACATTGGCTTAACAAGTTAGGTAATATGGAGGACTGGGTTGTCAGTTCATGTAATTTAGTTCATTTTTCTCTCCAGGCATGTTCATGCCTGATCACACGTGTCGCATTCATTGTATTGTGGGTTCATACTGTGCCCATCCCACCTAAAGTCTTGGAGGATCTGCCAATAACCAGCTCATGCTAAGAAGCTCTGGTAACATTGTCACTTGATGACCCATGATCAGGTTCAGTTTCTAGTAGGTTCAGTAACAAACCAAGAGCTGTTTTTGAATGACCAACAGTTCTTTGAAACTTGAGCCTGTCATTTTTCTCTCTCAGTATACTTATGACACTAACAGCAGCTAGCCAACTCCACTCTCCTTGTAATTCCCATTATCCCTGCTGTTCCTGCTCAGTCCAGCCCCCTGCATCTGTCGCCTCTCAGTAGGGCTACCATGGAGGCAGGAGAGGCTCGCATTGCCCAGCTGCATTCACCAGCCATGAACCTATGGCACTCCCACTGTGAGAGGCATCTCTTGTTTTGAGTGTCTACTCCCTGGTGGTCAGTGTATGTCATAGCAACCAGTTGACTGGTTGTAATGGTCACTTGGGCTTTTATATATATATATATATATATATATATATATATATATATATATATATATATATATATATATATATATATTAGACACCTATTGCAGGAATATTCCTGCAAGACTTCCAGTGGGCTTCCCTCCCACCACTTCCACCTTTCCTGCCACCCACCTCTCCCACTGTGGGAGAGGATCTGCCAATAACCAGTTGTTAAAAAACAATAAAACCAAGGTCTGATTCACCCCAACTCTCCCGGCCTGTCTCACCTGCCCTACCACAACCACAGCTACTGCCGCCACTGTCTCTGTGGCCGCATGTGCTGCCACCACCACTGTGTGCCCCACCTTGCCCACCTGACCCACCGCCCCTTCTGTCCCCACTGCCCCCCACCCCCCCTCACCACTGCACACATCACCCTGCCCCGCCCCGCATGCGCTGCCAGTGCTTTCCCTCCAGCAGCTGCAGCTGCCTTGTTTTCCACTTTCCCTTCCTCTTCCTTCTATGCTGTCTTCAGTCTTCACTCCTCCCTCCCTCTGTGTATGCAAGTTTAATGGCCATCTTTGTTGGGTTAATTTGCATACTTGCTTTGATTGGCTGGTGGGTGTGGCTTGTGTTGCAGAATGATGATTAATTTGCTTTATTACTCTATTATTTGGTTAGATAGATGTTATTATCTCTCTTTCTAGATGCTAGCATCCTGAAAGCAAATTTCCAGAATATAGAAAACATTAAATTAGTGACAGCTTCCTCCCTTCCTCATCCTCTTCTTTGCTTTCTATCTTATATATCTTTCTAACCACAACACCTACCAAGGTACCTGGTATATATAGTAGGTGCTTAATTAATTCTTGCTTACTGTAAGAATGAACAAATTACATGAACTTATCTATATTATTAAATAAATTTCATTTTAAAGAACATTTTTAGAGTTGCAGAAATATTGTGAATATAGTACAGAGAGTTTTTATACATTGCACCAAGTTTCTCCTGTTACTAATAGCTTTAAATGAGTGTGGCACATTTGTTACAATTAATGAACCATATTTATATACTATAATTAACTAAAGTGCATACTTTATTCACATTTCCTTTGTTTTTACCTAATCCCTTGTTTTTATTTGGGAGTCCCATCTAGGATATCACATTATATTTAGCCATCATATCATTGAAAAAACAGTTTTTCAAAATGTTTGTTGCTTCTAACAATGCTGACATTTTTAAGGAGTACTGGTCCTCCATTTTTCAGAATTTTCCTATGTTAGGAATTATCTGATGTTTTATTCATGATTGAATTGGGATAATGTCTTTCTAGGAGAAAGACCATAGAAATAAAGTGCCATTTTCATAAAACCATGTTGAGAGCACATTCTATCAACATGGTTTATCACTCTTGATCAGTTACTAAGGTAGCATTTATAACTGAAAAGCTACTCTTTGTGATGGTTACTTTAATGATCGACTTGACTGGGCTAATGGACTCCCAGATAGTAGGTAAAACATTATTTCTGGTTGTGTCTGTGAGGTTGTTTCCAGAAGAGATTAGCATTTCAATCATTAGACTGAGTAAGAAAGATCTGCCCTCACATATGTGGTTGGGCATCATCCAACCCATTGAGAAGAAAAAAGAAAAAATATGGAAAATTCTTTCTCTCTTTTGAACTGGGACGTCTGTCTTCTTCTGCACTTGGACATCAGACCTCCTGATTCTTGGACCTGTGGACTCTGAGATTACACCAGCAGGGCTCCAGTTCTCAGGCCTTTGGCCTCAGACTAGGAGTTACATCATTGGCTCCCCTGGTTCTCAGGCATTCAACCTTGGACTGAATTACACCACTGGCTTTCTTGGTTCTCCAGCTTACAGATGGCAGATTGCAGTACTTTCTTGCCTCCATAACCATGTGAGTCAATTCCTATAATCAATATCCTCCTATATACAGATATCAATATCTATATTTATCTGTCTATTCTACTGGTTCTTTTTCTCTGGATAACTCTAAATACACTCTTTTTTCTCCTTTCTTTATTAGACTATTTGAGATAAAGTCACTATACACAACCTAAGGAATGAGACTTATGCTCTATCTCCTTGAGGTTGGTAGGTCTATGTATTTGGAATTCTTCTGCATGCAAGATTTGTCTGTTCTTATCCACTTATTTATTCAATCATTCATTAAATCAATCTAGACTTATGGATATTTGTCTTATACTTTGGGTTATAATATAATATTACTTTATTTATTTTGTTGCTCAAAATATTCCTTCTTTGGCCATTGGGAGCTCTTTAAGTTGACTGCTGTGTCCCATAAACATCTCCCATGATTGTGTGCTTTGTATAATTTTTTATTTTTCTGACTTTCAGTCATTCCAAGATATTCTAAACTCATTTTGCATATTTCCTTCCCCAGTCCTAAAATCTGCCTTTTCTCTGAGGACTCCTGGTTCCTTTTTTTTTTTTTTTTTAAGAAGGAATATCTGGGCTCTAGATATGCCTCTTTCTACCAGGGTTGGACTTATTATTTAAGCAGGTAGCCAAAACCAATACAATATTGTTTACTTAATAAATAAGTTTCCAATGTAATTCAGTGTGATAACTTGTGCTTGGATTATGAGTTTAGTGTGACAGAAATAACCTCTGGCAATTCATTTTTTTAATGGTTTTTACAGAAACTCAAGCATTCTCTTCTTAGCTACAATTAAAAGTATGCATCCCCAAGGATTTTACACTATGTCTAATTATAGTGTAGAGCTTTTTACAGTGTTATTAGCATATGCTTAGAAACTGACATTTCTAAGAGAAAGGAGCACCTTCTTGAGATTCAGTGACTCTGATTCTTTTAGACTTAGAGAATAAAGATTAAAAATGCTAGCTTAGACTCTGAAATGCCTTGCAATGTAAGGATTTTCTATAACTAAATAAAAATAACCATAAAAGCTTTGACGATCACCTCATCTTGTTACCAATTTATTTTTTTTTTAACATTTCCACTATTGGTGAGCAGAGTGGCATTTACTCAGCACAGGTGACTAAACATTCAATGACCATAAATGTCCTTGACAATGAAAATGCTGTCTTGTGACTCTAATCTATTCTGACTTGCTAAGCACAGGAAACATTTGGCACTTTCCTAGGGCATTGATTAATGAGGAAGCACATGGTTTCACAGTTAATGTGAATTATTATAACCTCTGGGAACCTATTAGTTTTATAAGATACTAGTTCTGAATAATGATTGCATTTATTGGTGTCTGCATTTCTATGACTTCAATTTTAGAAGCACGACTTGGAGGTAAGTTTTGAAAATGAACATCATGTACTAAATGCAACTCTCTCCTCCCCTCTGTCCTTTTGGCTTTCCACTAACTTTATTGAAGTAAAAGGGACAGGGGAAGTCAAACTAACATGAATTGACTAACCAATTTGTACATACATTTAATTCAATTCTTATAATAGCTAAGCAATAAGAGCGAAGCATTACTATGCCTATTTTAAAGCTAAGGAAACAGCTTTGAAGACTTGAAGTAACTTGCTCAAGATCACACAAATTATAAAGTAGCAACTATAAAGTTATACAAAATTTATGCCGAGATAATTTGACCCCAGATCTCACCTTTTCTTCCTCAGAGCTGGCAGCATGTATAAGAATAATTTAAGATGACTTTTTATAATATTGATGCCCAAGGCTCACTCTGAGAGATTACGGTTTAATAATTCCGGAGATGAATCCAGGTCTCTGCACACCTTAAAAGTTCCCCAGCTGATACTAATGTGTGATTAGGTCTTCATTTAACCAGTCTGCTTTCACTCTCATAATTACACCTGACATGTAAGCAGTGTCCTTACAGCTTTCAAAGCTGTTGTGTTTTAAATACATAATTCATCTAATATTTAAAACAGTCCAATTAGGGATTATGATACCCTTTTGATAGAATAGGTTACAGAGACACAAGGAATTTAAAAATTTGAGTTGATATTATAGTCAGTTGCTGAAACCCAAGAAAATATGAAGAGGGTCACCCTACTGTGTTTTATCCTCATTTAGAATTTCCTAATCTTGGTTCCTTTTGGATTCCTTCTTTTCATCCTCCTCTGTCCTTTAGTTACCTACATGCCCTCAGGCTATCAGCTCTGTGTGGATGGACAGGAGTGGTGTCTGTGATTCGTTTCTAAAACAACACAGGTTAGCAGTAAAAACAGAGTTGGAATAGAAGTTAACACCTTAAGAGAGTGATTTCGTTTATTTGAATGTCAGGTTCAACATTAAAATGAGGAAAATAATAGTACTATCTTACTGTTTTACCAGGAAAACAAGATAAGATGATGTGTACAAAAGGGATTTGTAAATTAAAAGACTTCATACTTTATGCCAGTCATTGCTATTTATTTGTAATGATTAATTTTGAAGTGTTGTATTGTTTCCCACAGCTTCTATAACAAATGATCACAGTCTTGGTGATTTCAAGCTACAGAAAATTATTCTCTCCCAGTTCTGATCAACTTGACTGGGCTAATGGACATCCAGATAGTTTGTAAAACATCTGGAGGTTTGAAGTCTGAAATGAAGGTGCCAGCCCTCCTCTGAAGGTTCTAAGAGAGAATCCTGTTCCAGCTTCTGGTAGCTGTTGGCATTCTTTGGGGTTCCTAAGCTTGTAGCCACATCACTCTAATCCCTGTCTGTCCCATCACCTTACCTTCTGTGTCTATCTTAAATATCCCTCTACCTTTCTCTAGGAGGGATATTTTCATTGGATTTAAACCTACCTGTATAATTCAGCATACTTTTCTCATCTCGAAATCCTTAACTTAATGACATCTGAAAGAAAAAAAGATAAAATAAAACAACAACAACACTTTTTCCCAAATAAGGTAATTCATAGGTTTCAGGAATTAGGACATGGTCATATATATTGTGGAGGCCACAATTCACCCACTGCAGATATTACAAGTATTTCTCTTTTTTTAAACTCTATGCCACCCTATGATTAACTGTCTCTTGCCAATAAATTTAAGTGCCAAATCCTTTTATATGGTAAATAAGGTCTGCAGTCCACAAGTCAGTTCTGCTCATCCCCCACAAAAAAACTACACAGAATTTTCTACCATTTCCTGCATAATCCCCAGGTTCTTTATGTACGCCATTATTGTTGTTTTCCTCCCCTCTCTTTCTGGACTCATCATTGGTTTTCATCCTCTTCTGTGAAGTATTTACTGAACATCAAACAATTAATCTTATATAATAAAAGCCTAATATGCTAAGTGTCTGGTCATCCGGTCATCCATTCAACCATTAAAACATAATATGCTAATGATATGCTAAGTCCACTCAACTGCTCACTATGATGTGCACTGACCACCAGGGGGCAGTAGGTTAGCTTGCTGCTGGGGTCTGGCCAATTGAAACTGAGCAAGCAGGTTAGACATGCCCTGGAGCCCTCCCACAACCCCTCCCTGGCTGGCAAACCTTTGACATCCCTCCCTGACCCCAATCATGCACCAGTATGGCCCCTTGGCCTGGCCTACCCCCTCTCACAATCCAGGATCCCCCAGCAATGTCAGAGAGCTGGTCTTAGCCTGATCTCACTCAATGCAGGAGCTGCCCCCTAGTGGTCAGTGCGCTCCCACAAAGGGGAGCTCCACTCAGCCAGAGGTAGGGCTCATGGCTGGCAAGTGCAGCGGCAGCAGAAACCTCTCCCAACCCTGCATCAGCACTAAGGATGTCCGACTTCAGGTTTAGGCCCACTCCCCCACCCTAAGCTGTCATTGGACATCCCCCGAGGGCTCTTGGACAGGCCGGCTGAGGGCTTCTCCCTAGTGCATGAACCAGGACTCTAGTAATAATAATAAGACTGCTTTTTCTTTTCTTTCCAAGTCTTCTAGATTTCTTGGCCCTCTTCCTTTGATTCTAACAATTACCCACAGGCTTAACTTTACCATTATAGCTGTGTACTTATTTGCTTTCCCACTGGACTTAGCTTTGTTTTGGTTATGTCTTCAGGATTCAGATGGTGTCGTTCAGTTTTGTACTGCCCATTGTATGCGGCTCAGCACCAGGCACATGGAAGGTTCTCAAAAAAGCTTAGTGAATCACAGGGAATGATTGAGCACTGCCCTCAGTATACTGCTGTATTGGGCAGCTAAGTAAGGGCCCTGGAAGCTTATTCTCCTTTCAGTGATGCAAATTATGCTGAGCTAATTTGTTTGTCTTGTTCTCTTTATTTGGGTTGTTGTTATATTATTATTATTATTATTTAGAAAGTTTGATTTATGGGCCTCTTTTTTTCCTTTTCTCACTTGGTCTTTTTTGTGGTGTTTCACTTATGTATGTTATAGAATTTTATTCTATGAAAGTACTTTTTCTTAAATGGAGAGCATTTTACTTGATGAGTCTTTAGATTTACTATTGATGATAGCTGATATTTCTTACACCATCTTACTTTACTTAACATTTCATGTAAGGGAAGTGAAGGCATAGAGAGTCTGTGTGGGTCTCCGTTCTCTCCTCAGATCTCAGCTCTGTGCCTTGATTTAGGTTTCACCTTTTCAAAGTTCCATATATTTGTTTTTCTCTTTACTCCCCCATATCTTTTGTGGCTAAATCCCTTTCAGTCCAGTCTTAGATTCAAAATTAGCTTTGGAAAGAGTCAACAGTAGATTGAATAGTGTCCCATTTCCTAAATGTTACATTCTGTATATGGTAGATACACATTGTCTTCACAATTTTTAAAAAAAGATTTTCCTTTTGAAGTGAACACTTTCTTAGGTTCTCCTAGATTGAATAGATATACACACATACTTCCTACATAATAAGTTATTTTATGGTAAAAACTGCCTGTTGCCCATCTCTGTGATGACAGTGCCAGGCACATAATAGGAGTCAGAAAAGTTGATAAATGAATGTAAATATCCAACTTAAGAGCTGGCAAAACATGAATACACAATTTACTGACTCAATTTCATAATGACATTTGAAATAATTTGTCTTTCCCCCCCCCCCCAACAAAATACCTAGACATGCTCAAAGAAACTCTTGGTTGAAACCAACACATTTCACAGTTCCTGCTCTCAATGAGATAACTTCATCTGATAGCAATACTGAAATGACTATTATCCTAAGACTTTCGGGATTTAAAATCCATTCAGATCTATGGGTATTTGAATAACATGACAAAGGGCCACCACACTCCAAATGCAGTCTTCTCCAGAAAGCAGCATCTGCCAGAGTCCTGAGTTTCAGCTGTAGCTTCTAAGCTCAGGGTAAGATCATTGAGGATATACCAGAAAAGATGTGTAAAACTCTTCCCACAGGTTTGAGTACTATTGTTATCCCATAAGTCACTCTTTTCTCCCAAGAAGAATCCATTCAAGATTCACAAAATTATAATTCCTGGTGTACAATTTTATAGTGTGTCTATGTATTCCTGTTTCCTCCCACTGGCCCAACATGTATACTTGTGATAAATAGTCAAATGTCAAAACAATCAAGTCCAAATCACCACACTTTGTCACTTGAGATTGGGGAAGTTTATCCAAGATAAATTTGGTTATGTAATTATTATTACTTCCTAGTACAAGCCTGACATTCTTCATGGAGTGCATAGAGTTCCACATGGCAGTGGTCTTCTGAAGGATTTGCTTGCATTTCTCACTCCTTAGTTGCCTTAAAATAGAAACACAGAGCTGAAAGGCAATTCCCATATTAATGTATGCACTGAGCCACTTACATTTCATGTCTCTCCTTGGACAGAAAGAAACAGGATTTTAAAAGAAATGGTTAACACATTGTGTTCAGTCTCTTTCCTCCTTCAATTCATCTCTTACACACAATTGCAATATAAAATTGTCCATAAAAAGGATATGAAAGCACTTTTAAGTAGCCTCTGGTGGTTCAATTTACATTTTCCATCACTCAGTTAAAGCTGTGAACACTCAGTCATTGGCTCCTGCACAATAAAAGAGGCTGACAGTTAGGATAATACAAAGAAGTCATCCTTCAAGGTCCAGCATGTTGTACATATAGTAGGGACATCCTCTCCCCCACTCAGTGCCAGCAGCCTGCCCACCCACAAATAAGGAAATACTTATTAGCCATGATAGGAGCTTGGGTTTTGGCAGTGACCCAGCAGAGAAATAGGGCTAGAGGTCTGTAAGATAAGAAATAAAATTAAAGGTAATCCTAAATGGGTTTTGTATCTAAAGAAACATGCTAAAGAAAATTAGGGAGAAAATTGGTAGCTTTAGGTTATTTTTGCAACCCAAGGCTACAGCTCCATGGGAGATGTGGTTGCCACAAAGTCCTTATAATCAAAGACCACTTCAGATGTGCTCAAAATTCCTACCATTAGTCACTACATCTAGAAAGTTTGTTGAAATGTTAAAAAAAAATCACAGAACAGTGTATTATTACACTCCCAAAACAATTGGTGTGAACTGTATATATTTTCTCTTTTAGGTTATTTTTTCAACTTTGCTTTTTCTCTACAGTCTTTCATCTGTATCCCTTAGTTGAGACCCTTAGAAATTTTTCACGGGGGCTTACAGCAATAACCCTATAAACTGATTTTTGTTCCTGCAGCGTATCCTTTATTCAAGTTTATAGTATCACTTTGGCCCTGTTAATTTCCTGCCTAAAACTCTTACACTCCTCATTGTCTATAGGGTAACATCCAAGTAGAATCATAAAGTTCTTTATAATCTGGCCTGTGCTTATTTCCTTCTACTCCTCCACCCCTCAGAACTTCTTGCACTGGCTCAAAAGCACAGCAGTGCTCCGGGCTTCTGCCTTCTCTCATGTGATTATCTTTCAGCCTGCGAGACTCTTCTCTTTCAAGGCTGATCATTTTCCATTCAACCTTTGAAACTCAGCATGGGTGCCATTTTCTTCAGGAAACCTTCTCCTACTTTAACTATTTACATGCACGATGGGTTACCATAACATCTACTTGCCCCCCTTTATCACAATGAATCAAATCGCATCCCAATTGTGGGTATAATTGTCTGTGTCATCCACTAACCAGTAAACAATGTGAAGGCAAAGACTGTATTCCCGGTATTCACTGTCACATGCTAGGTACAGAGCAGGTGTACAGTAAATATTTTTTAATTGAATCCACATGCCCTTACTAGACCATATTCTTCCTTGAGCATTTTCACATGTATTATTTTTTAAAAGCAAATCCAACCACGTCTTTTTATTCAGTTTACGGTCCAATTTTTGAAGCAGTCTTCAAGTATCTGATAATTACATCTGATAATTCAAGGAAAGAGAGAATGATGAGATGGAGAGATAATTAAGAAACAGAAAGAAAGGAAGACTTTAAACATTTATAGCAATGTTATAATAAAATAGTTCTCTACTTATTTGAAATTCTATATGGGAAATGGAACTATATTATTCTATAGTGTTAATTATATAGTATGTTCACTATTCTATGAGTTTTCACTCATTAACTCATATAATCCTCAAACACACTCAAGGAGATAAGAACTATTGTTATCCTCATTTGACAGATGAGAAAAGTAAGGCATAGAGAAGTAATTGTCCAAGGCACATAGCTAGTAAGTGACCAAGTCAAAACCAAGACACTAGGCTCAAAACCACACCACTGTACTCGTTCTTTGAGCATGATGCTGTAGAGGGCAAGTGTTTGAACAAGTCACAGCCATTTCACAGACTCTGGTGGCCATGAAAGGCTTCCCTTGGGATATGAAGAAAGAACAAGTGCTAGAGGAGTAGGAATTGACCAAGGGGGCAGGAAGTGTGAAAGCATTTTAGAAAGAAGGAATGGTGTCTATAAAGATGAGAAAGATGTGGAGAAAACTCTACCATCTTGCTCTGGAATTGTACTTATAGCTGTATGTCAGTGAAAAGGAAAAAGAGAGAAATAGGAGGACCAAGATGGGTGGCAGTGTGGGTTGTCTGAGTCTATACTCAGCAGTGTTGGCCTAGGCTGCCCAGCAGGGATGTGGGTGGAGATGAGAGAGAGTCTGCTTTGATAAAACCAGAATATTCCTCACCTGAGTAAGCCTGACCACAGACCTCTACTGGGCACTTTCAAGAGCCCAGGGCTGGATGCTTTGAAGACACTAAGTATAAGCATCAGGGTAAGAAATGTCTGTGGACAGCATCTTACTACCACCCTCTTTTCAGATCAATGAGGACATGGAGGTTCAACTAGAGTCTAATTACTAGACTAACTGATAGAATCAAGATTATACCACTCCTTAGCAGCAGGGTAGCACTAGGCTAGGAGAGGCAGTATTTTCCTTTGAGGAGCTGATGATCTTTCAGGAAGGTAACAACCAAATACAGAAACACACTGCTATCAAAAACAAGAATCAATAAAGAAATTTAAAAAAAAAAAAAAACAGGACAGTATTTCAATAAATGCAAAACAAGTCAACAGAAGCTGCATAATTTAAAACCCAAGTGCTGAAGGGTTGGCTGAGTAAAGATGGAAACCAGGAAGTCTGAAAGTCTTCCTGGAGCAAGTTAGTTTTTAACCAGGTTTTTGTGAAGTGAGGCACTTCAGCTGGAAGCCAGGAGGGGCTGGGAGAAAAGTGCTCCTGAATGAAGGGCATATCTTATGATACCTATCGTGGTTTGTATCAGTTAGGTGGGTTTTATGGGCAATTGATATAGTGAAGAGAGCAGAGTATAGAGGACTGAGGTCAAGCTATTGGGACTACGGAAAAGTTCAATTATTTGAGTCCAAATGTTCTCATCCATAAAATAATGAAGTGTTTCTTGTTATTATAATTATAGTTAATTTGTGAAAACCTAATACAAAACAGGGAATGATATCCCTGGGTCTCCTCTTTCTTTACTATTTATTGAGTAAATGTATAAATGAACAAATGAGTGGGTGAATGCCGAGTTATATTTCTTTCAAACCCAAATCAGCAAGGGATATGTGGCACTTACCAGTGGATCCAAGTACAATCTGATAAAGCATCCCTTACTGTCCTTAATCTCCTCTTGTGTAACTTGCTAAAGAGGAAAAGGAAAAGAAGGAAGAGTTCCCAGGACCAACAAGGGTAAGGGTTGTTTGATGAGCCAATTAAAAAAAAGGAAGAGATGTTCCACAGACTTTGGGCCCCTATTTCTAACCTTCTGAGAAACATGCACCCTCCTCAAGTCCATGGGCAGAGACATGTTTGATCCTGATATTCTATATCAAGAATGCCTGGAGTTTTACTTCTATTCAACCGCAGGGGAGAAAATTCAGCATCAATGTTTAGGGTTTCCAGCCATGCAGGGAGCTAGATGGATTCTCATGTTTGGCTCTAAAACACCTAACTGTTACTCCTGATTATATTCTGTCAATTTAAAGAGAATTGGGAAGTCTCTAACCTGCAGGCACCCTGATGACTGATCAGAAAACTTGAGAAAGAGGTTCCACAGAGTAAAATAAAATTTCAGGGTTGGATGGAATCTTAAAATAGTTCAGTTTAATGGTTCCTAGGCTTTGGATTTTAAGAACCTGTAAAATTTCAGAAAGCAAAACAAAATTAAAAATTTTAAAAAAACAACAACAGGGGATTGACTAAGGTTGGCCCTGTTAGTTTCCTAGGGATGACACTACAAATAACCACAAACTAGAAAGCTTAACCAACAGAGATTTATTGTCTCACAATTCTGGAGGCTAGAAGTCTGAGGTAAAGGTGTAGACACTTCATTTTTTCTGAGGCCCATGGGAGAGAATGTCTCATACTTCTCTCCTAGCTTCTGGTGGTTTGCTCTCATTCTTTGGCATCCTTCGTTTGTAGATGGCATTTTTCCGATGTCTACCCCATATTCCCTTTGTTCAAATTTCCCTCTGTCCAAATTTTCTCCTTTTATAAAGAAACAGTCATGTTGGACCAGGACACACCCAAATGCACTTACCTTAACTAGATCCCCTGAAAAAACATTATTTCCAAATAAAGTCACATTCACAGAAATTGGGATTAGGACTTCAACATTTTTTGGCAAGTTAAATTCAACCCCTAACAATGGCCAACTCATAATATAGTTAAGAAAGAACATAAAATAAAAATTAAAAAAAACCCAGCAGCCTACTATCTTCATCATTTCAAAAAGGAGGTATTTTAGCATAAAAAATGTTAAGGATATTATAGGTTATCATCTCACTGCAAATGGCAGCCTTTCCCAAAAAGAGCAGTTGCAGCCTTACACTGAACCACATAAGAACAGGCACTCCGTGCTTTCACTTCTTTTTTTTTTTTTTTTCTTTTTTTTTGATTAAGCATGCTAGAATTTATTACAGATTCGAATCCGGGCTCAAACCTTGGCTGATGCAGCAGCCGGCAAACACCCAGGTGAGAGCCCCCATGGAGGGGCAGTCCCTCCAGAGCGCTCACACAAAAACAAAGACAAACACACACCTACCGCGGCCAGTCAGGCTCTCCGGACTGGGGTCCCTCATGGTCCTGGCTGGGGATACCAGACAAATTCGTGATCCCCAAGGACCACCAGGGAGCCGAGTCCGATGCAATAAACAAAAGAGCCATCTCCATGCTAGCATGGGCTGTCCCACTCACGCCGGCAGCATGGCGGAAAAGCCCGTGCTTTCACTTCTTAATCTTATTTGGGTGGAGCAGGATTTTGTCACAGACCAGTGGGAATCTATGGAAAATGTTTCCTTTGGTGCATTTGATCTAGTACAACTGTTTGACCACTGCTGAAACCCTCTCTATATGCAACAAAACAAAACAAACAAACAAAAAACAAAACAAAACAAACAAACAAAAAAAACCACCAGACTATCAAGAGATTACACTGTTCACTTAACAGCATACTTCTGTATCCGAAACTATGTGAGACCTGGTTACTTTCTTATCCTCTGTATTTTCTTGCTTGAGTGCTTTAAGAGGGCTATTTCTATGAAACTTGTTTTTGTGAAATCTCATTCCAGAGACTGAGCAGAGCAGAGCATTCTAAAACATGTTTGTAGCCTCTGAAATCTATATTTTGAAGCTTTGTGTCTCCCAACCTGGTTATTAAAACAATGCTGATTTAATTGCCCTTACATTGGATTTTGTGCACATGATTTTGAGAAATAGAATGAGGAGCAGCCACTATTCAAAGGCAATGATTATCAGCAACCAGTTGAATTCAAGGGCCACTTTCTTTTATTTGGAGAAAGAGATAAGTTTGCTTGAACCTTCAGAATGCTAACTGTTTTGACCTTGGATTCTTAGAGTTGGTATTCATGTCCAGCAATGGACTTGCCCAGAAAGCCTTATACACACAGAGGATGGATTATCAACTGTAAAGTAATTTTGGGAAAATAAAAGGAGGGTGGGTAAAGATTGTGGCTTACATGTTATTGGGTCTCCCTGCCCCCGCCAAAAAAAAAAAAAAATTCTATCCTCTCACTACTGGTGCTGTGAAAGTAGTCAGAATTGAAATATCAAGAGAAAACCTTTAAGGGGATAAAAATAAGGGACTATGCTGTAGGTGAAAAGATTGGTGAGGTGCTTTGACCCCTGCCTCTGCCACTTAATAGTTGCATGATTTAGGGCATAATATTTACACTTCTTGAGTTTTGGTTTCATCATTTATAAAATGGAATGAATAACATCTACTCCATAGGATTAGCACATCTCTCTTGGGGAGAGGGGTTGTGATCAGGGAAGACTTGCAAAAAGCGAAGAGTAAACTTAATGTGTTTTTGCCTAAAGGTGAGACTTAGTCCAAATGCCACTGGAATTGCAGTTCACACTAGCTCCTAATTTTTAAAAAATTGAATTTTCTTCCCTGAGTTGAGCAATTATGAAGCACATTAGTTGAAAGAAATGATGAGTTCACCTTCAACAAGAGTAGACTATAATGCTTCACTATCAGACAACCAGAAGGATATTGAATGAGTCAAGCTGTTCAAGGTCTCCTAAGAAACTGGTAATTGAATGTACTTTTCTGGCAGACTTTCAGGCTTCAATTGCCATTTGGTATTGAACAGAGTTAAACTGATGATAATCACAAATGTACATAAGAAATCAAATTTACCACGCCCTTCAAAAAGTTTCTTTCCATTCTGACTAGAAGCAAAATGTTCTCCTTGGCACCAGTAATTTTATTTTGAATAAGGCAAGAGATGTGCATCTATTATTCTGTTAGAGGTGGCTTAAAAATTTTTATTTGAAGAATGAAATTGCTGGATTAAAAAAATGATTAACAGAATTTGGTGAGTAGTGAGGATATAAATTTTAGAGAAGCTATGAACAAATGAACTTTTTCTGTTGCTTTTAATTCTAACAGCAAATGTTTTTTCCTTTAATGTTTTTATTGATTTTTATAGAGAGAAACATCGATGTAAGAACAGAGAAACATTGACCAGTTGCCTTCTGCACACGTCCCAACTACGCATCTAAACTGCAACCTAAGCATATGCCCTGACCGGGAATCTAAACCAAAACCTTTTGGTGTACAGGACAACACACCAATCAACTAAGTCACACCAGCCAGGGTACAAATGTGCTTTTAAAATAAGTATTTATTTAACTGTTTTTCATATTTAATTTATAGGGATGACATTGGTTAATAAACTTATATATGTTTCATGTGTACAATTCTATGATATATCATACTGTATATTCACCACGTCAAGTCTCCTTCTATCACCATTTTCCCCCCCTTTACCCTCTTCAACCTCCTCCAAAACCCCTCTTCCCTCTAGTAATCACCATTGTCTGTGTTTATGAGTTTTGGTTTTTGTTTTTCTTTGCTTAATCCCTTCACCTTTTTCACCCAGAGCAAATGTGTTTTTGACTGAGACATTTGGAGAATTTCATCCTGGAAGCAGTTATCTAAAAAAAAAAAAAAAAAAAATTTTTTTCATGACTTATTTGAATATCTTATCTAATAAAATTATATCCATTCACTGAAAAGTCCTGGCTACAGAGTTTTAGTCATGTAGAAGGCATTTCACATTCCTGCATGAGCACTGACATATGAACTCAGGGAGCAGGATTCTAATTAAAATAATGGTTGCTGCCTATGATCTTGTCCTCTAACAGGATAAGGCAGATGTTGGAAAGAGTTGTGGTGAGATAGATAGCCTCATCAGAAAATTACAATGTCACAAGGAAAGATGCATGCTTAAGAGAGGAACCAAGACCCTCTGCTCTCTACAATCCCAGCAGATTGGCCTTTTGCCCATATCTTTCTTCACGCCTCTGACCCACAGCTGGAACAAGGGACTCCATGCTGTGGGAGAAGGCATCAGGCTGTTCTAGATTTAAATCTTAATGCTGCCACTTACTTAGCTGCATAATCAGATAAGAGTCTTAGTTTCTCTGAGCCTCAACTCCCTCTGTACCCAGAGACAACCAGTATCTATCAGATGTGGATTTTTATGGAAATCAAGTTGGGTAATACAAGGTGTCTGGTACATAATGAGTACCTACTCTCAAACTACATGAAGAGGATAATGATCTGGGAAACTTTGAATTTGGAACTAATAAACTAGATCCAAGTTGAGCTGTTTTGTTTTTCTTAGTTTAGCTCTAGTTTGTACTCAGGAGTAATTGAGCATAAATAAAACAGTGAACTTCCTGTCTGCTGGCCAAAAGCCAATCACCAAACCAGGGAAAGAACATAGATAAAATATTATTTAATATATATTTCAAGATTGTCAGTGGGCATTACCATATGTTATTTGCTAGATAAGTCAGGGACGACTTGCAAAAAGCAAAGAATGATGCAAAGGAAAAATTTAAAAATGTTCCTACACTTACGGAGGTTACCATTAGCAGGGGTAGAAAGGCTGAGAGTAGGACTATGTCTATCCTTAGAGGGCCTGATATAATTTATGCAAATGCATGCACACTGCAGACACACTTTCACTCCTAACAGTTTTTCTCTATGCACTTCTCCTCAGAGGTTGATTGCACTTGGGGTCCACCCTATTAAATTAGTGGCAGCAGGTGGCAGCAGGTGGCAGGCCCTGTGCTGAGCACTTTGAATGCACGATCTTGCTTATACCCCAGAACAAACCTATGAAGTGTATTATCAGCGTTTTACAGATGAAGAAACACAGACTTAGAGTAGTTCAGGAATATGCGTGAAAGTGACATTGGTACTGAAAGGCCGATCTGTCTGCCTCCCCATCATTTCTTCCCTGTGATTCCATGCTTTACTCCCCTCACCTCTGTGATTTCATGCTGAAGGTCATACAGTAGGTGCTCCAAAATCCTATTGATAGAATAAATTGCCTATGTAGAGGAAACCCTTTTAAAATGTACTCAGATCTATTTTGAATTTGCCCATCTGAGGTGAGTGATATTTTATAGCAAAAGATAGAGGCCCAGTGCACAAAATTTGTGTACTGGGGAGCAGGGTGTCCCTCAGCCCAACCTGTACTCTCTCCAATCTGGAACCCCTTGGGGGATGTCTGACTATTTTGGAGCTCGGCAATTGGATATCCCTCTCACAATTAGGGGCTACTGGCTTCTAACCACTTACCTGCCTACCTGCCTGATTGCCTCTAACCCATTTCTGCCTGCCAGCCTGATCACCCTCTAACTGATACCCTGCCAGCCCAATTGCCCCAAATGCCCTCCTCTGCAGGCCTGGTTGCCCCCAACTGCCCTCTTCTACAGGCCTGATCCCCCCCAACTGCTCTCATCTGCTGGCCATCTTGTGATGACGTGGAGGCAGCCATCTTGTGGCAGCCATCTTGTGATGATATGGGATGGCCATCTTGTAAGGGTGTAAGGGCTAATTTGCATATTATTTCTTTATTACATAGGATTGTGTTAATATTTTTGCATTCCCACTTTTCAGTGCAATCTCAAATGTCTTTTACTAAGACTCATAGCACACATCTCTCTTTTACTTGGTTCTTCACGCTTGCTAAGCATTGTTAGGACCTTGTGGGGTCTCAGTTGATGATCTCCCATTGGCATCATTTTGTAATCTTCCTTTCCTTAGGCTATGAATAAGGTCAGAAAAAATACCATACTATTTTTATGATTGTTGTTTTTAGAGAAAAAGAATGCTCTGCAAGTCTACAAGTTCTAAAATAAGCAGAATGGACCAAGAACACAGTTCTAGCCCTGAGGGGCATCTTATCTAAAATCACATGGAATATGTGGGTGAATGTATTTTGGCACTGACGTTGTTTCCATACCCTCAAGCAATTGCAGACATCATTAGATGTATTCATATTTTAAAACTGGAAGAGCTTTTGCTTGTTTGTTTTTTTCTTAAGATCCACTGTTTAGCCCTAACCGGTTTGGCTCAGTGAATAGAGCATCGGCCTGCAGACTGAAGAGTCTCAGGTTCGATTCCGGTCAAGGGCATGTACCTTGATTGTGAGCACATCCTCAATAGGGGTGTGCAGGAGGCAGTTGATTGATGTTTCCCTCTCATTGATGTTTCTAACTCTCTATCCCTCTACCTTCCTCTCTGTGAAAAATAATAAAAAATATATTTTAAAAAAATCCACTTTCTATCAGTTAGACTCCGAGAGACAGAGAGAACCTCTACAAAGGGCAGCGAGGAATGGGGGAGTGAGAACTGTTAGAAGTGTTAAAACCTTTAAAAGTCATTGACGTGTTTCTGGCTGCTTTATCAATATCTAACGGTAAGTCTGAGGATGATGTCTCCGGTTATGGATGAGTATGTTTATATCAAGTGAGAATTACAGGAAATGCATTCCAAAATCAGATATAAATAAATCCTGGATTATAGTTTCTTCATTCTCTCAGTAAGCAATCATTAATTGAGTGCCCGTGTGATGAATGATAGTCGTGCCTGCAAGAAGCTCATTGTCTAGGGTCATAAACAGACAAAGATGGAGGGGGTTAGTTTTATGGCAGTGGGTTTCTGGTTGTATGTGAAATCCAAAGGAGTGCCACTTAGTCCAATCATGTAGAGACTGTGTCAGGGAAGCCCAGCCTGGAGAAGGTAGAGATGAGTAGAAGTCACTGTGGCAAAGAAGTAGGTTCCAGAGGGAGTAGCATGCAAGTAGGTATGAAGAAAGTAAGAGGGCTTGTAATTAGGTAATGGAGAATCAGAGCAAGACAAAAACTCCTTTGGATGAATAATTGGGTGCCCCTGCAAAGCTCCAGAAGTAAAACTAGAGAGAAAAACATGAGGCCGATTTTGAAGGGCTCTTTAGGCCAGACTAAGGAATTTGGGCTTTGTCCTAAGAAGAGTGACTGAAAGATTATTAACAGGAACATGATAAAAATCAATATTCTCTCACAGCTACAAGAGAAGAACAGGCTGTTACATCGAGAAAACATAGTGTCTGTGCAGATAAGTATTTAAGTGCTGTCACTGGTAAGATAGAAAAATTGACTAGGAAAAGACAGGTGGATGCTGGCTGCTAGATAGATCATAGTACCATTTACCAGGATAATATATGCAAGAGGGAAGTGGAAGGAGTGGCACTCAAAATGGACTGTAGCATTGATTAATGGGACAATATTTTGTGTTCCAGTTGTTTTCATGTTTAAGTCTCTTATTCTCCACTCTTTGTAGAGGTTAGAATATTGATTTGTGGGGTCATTTTAAAATATCAAATTTACTACCTACTGGCTTTCTGACCTTAAAAAGACCACTTACTCTCTATAAGCCTCAGTGTTCTCATTGGTAACATGATAAGAATACTTATGTCACAGGGTTGTCAAAAGTGAGGGTTAAAAGGGAAAATTCACAGAGTGCCTGACACAAGGTGAACGTTGAGTAAATGCCACTTACTGTTACTGTTGTAGTTGTTGTCTATTGAATATTCACTAAGTACAAGGTCTACATTTCACTCACCTTTGTGTCCCCCATACACAGTGGCTGGTGGTCTGTGCATAGTCTGTCAAGAGATAGTTGTTGCATTGAGCTGAATTGATATGGTAGAACAAATCAAATGAAGTTTCTGAAAAAGATTCATACATGTATAATGTATAATTTCAGGTAAGTCACACAGTAAAAGTCAGGAGTCATATATGACGATGAAGGACAAGGAAAGAGCAATGGTATTAAGTAAAATGGATATAACTCTTAACGGTGAAGAAAGCAAACTGATGCAAGCAAAGGGACCTAAATAGTGTTGCTCACAGACTCAGGGGACTTTCAAGTTAGTGGTCTGATATTTTTCCTTTTTAGCTCAAAATTTTACCAAGACATCACCATAGAAACTATGGAACAGATGATCACTCCAAGAAGAAAACTGTTATGTGGTAGCCTAGAATAGGAACCTACTCTGAACACTGATAGATTGTTCTGCTGGCATCATGATTCTTGTTTTATTTCTCTTAGTCATTTAATTTGTTTGAATGTGAGCCATGTTAATCTTTATATATAAATACAAAATTAAAATAATTGCTTTTGCATATTCAACCTAAACTTGTCCAACAGAGAAATACAGTAATTATATTTATTATTAACAAAACATAAAGTATAAACCAACAAGATGGAGCACAGCCTCAAGTGGAAATTATTTTGTTGTATTGGCGTTAAATGTTAGAAATTAATCTGTGCATTCCCTAAGGAGCAATTTATCATATATCTGGCTTTAGTAGGTCAACAGCATCTAAATCTAAGCCAAGGTGGCACGAAAAGGGGAGAAAACACTTCTTTATCACCAGATCCACTCAGTGGCTCGCAAGCATTTTATATTCTAGCAAACCTGCCAAACCTGCAATGCACTGTGGCCCACTCTATTCCAGTGTGGCAGCAGGTCCAAAGCACTCTGCCCAGAGCAGCGCCAGGATGCCAGGCAGAGGAGAGGGCAGGGGTCCCTAAGGAAGAAGGATCTCTGTTCATTTGCACAAATGTATGGGTAAGCAACAGCACTGCTATATTCTAGGCCCCACAATTGTCTTACTACCAGGGGGAAAAAATCCCCCAATACACAAATCAAGCCCTTGTTTCTTCCGGTAAAATAGCATATGTTGCTTTCCCAGGATGTCCGATAAATTTCAAAGTCTGGGCGATTTTGACTGGAACATGAGAATCAACATAGATACATGTTGGTGTTTCTGAACTTCCTGACCCCTCTCTGTGGTTCTTCTCTAGACGTCTGTTGGATGTCCTTTAAATGATATTTTTTTCAGAGGCTTTGGATGTGCCTGAGAGCCTAAGAGCATATCTCCTTGGTGCCCTTCTTGCCTGAAAGACGACTTCTGAAACACAAGCAGGCCTGCTTCTGTTTTCTGCTCAGTCAGGGGCTTGCTGGGGCTGTTCTCCACCTTCCAGAAACGCAGCTTGGAGAAAAGCCAGGGCACTGCTTTTGCCGGCATACACGGTACAGTTCTCCTGATTTTAGAAGAGTCAACACCCACAGCTTTGCATGCTTTGATTACTGCCCAAACGAAGGCGAGATAGGAACGATGTTGTTTGTTCATTGCTTTCCAGACGGATTAAGCCAATTTGAAGCTGCCCTTTTCCACCCTGATTTTGCATTACTCAGAGAGTTCTGAGTCCAATCTTATATCCAAATATAATGGAAGAAAATATTTATTTGTTCTTGTTTATGTAGTACTGGTCGATAGTTTGTGTTTAAATATAAGTTTTAGCATATTATGAAACCTACCATAACCACCCAGCTAGAAAATGATTGCTAATATAAATCAGGCAGCTCATATGTAAAACAGATTTTTTTAAAGTTGATTTATACTCTTTAATGTATCACAGAGAAGATATTAAGAACTTGAAAATGTAAAAACAGAGAAAAATCATTTAGGGACTTTTTGTAAAATAAGTATCAAGAATGATGAACAAAATCTATCATATAGAGAACCTACAATAGAATTAAACTGCAAGGAACCCAACTTCAGTTATATTCCTGGCTATAAGAAATATCAGGAAGTATGGATTTAGAAACCTGAGACCCCACCATCAAACAGGGATAACATATATATATATTCAGGCAAAAAACTAGTTATAATTATTATGACCAACTACATGCAGAATGATTAACAAAAGATCTTGGAAAACAAAACCAACCATAACCTGAAGCTTTAGCATCTAAAAGTCTACCAAGTCCTATGTGAAATGTGCCAGGTGCCAGGAGGAAATATATTTACTGAGTTCTCCACTTGGTCCCTTTTAGGTTGCAGGGTCCTGCAGAACTCTAATGGAAATGAGAAGGGATTTGAAGTGTCATTAGAGTCTACATAAATGCCCTTTCTCCATTTCTCAAGCACTCCTTCACCATTAACATTGAGAGAGGCTCTTAACACCATGCTGCAAGCCTTCTGTTCATGCTCACAATGAAAATTGTAAACCAATACTTTTCCAAAACTTCCGAAGTCTTTATTATCTGTCCCACTGTCTTCCTAGTTTCATCTTCAGCACCTTCATTCTCACATCCTCTAGGCTCCAACTTTCCACAGTGTCATCTTCTTCCTCCTCCCCCTCAATACTAAAGTATTTTAAACCCTGGACTCCGGAGTTAGACAAATTGGGTATGGTCATTGGTAAGCCATTTCATTCATAATGAGTTCATGGATTCAACATCATGTATGGAGACTCTAGCAGGTGCCAGGCTTTGTGCTGTGCATTGGGCTTAGACTAAAAAGCACTACAAAGTTCCTGTCCTCATGAGACCTTGATTTTAGTTTGAGGAGACAGAAAATACCTGACAAACAGAGTAGGGTTGCTGAGGGGGGATGTAGGAGTGGAGAGGAGAGAGGGCTGTGCTTGCCACAGGCTGACCCAAGACAGCTTTTCTGATAAAATGCTTTTTTTTTTTTTGGTTGGTTTTTTGTTTTTGTTTGCTATTTTTTTGTTTGTTTGTTAAAAGCATTACAAATAGTACATATGTCTCCTTTTTCCTCCTTGACCTCCCCCCAGCCTCCCGCCCCCTCCAAATGCCTTCACCTGCTCTCCCCCTCCCCCTGTATCCATTGGTTATGTTTATATGTATGCTGATAAGATGCATTTGATCAGAGACCTGAAGAAATGAGGAAGTGAAGCTGTCAATATCTGGGAAACCGAGTTCCTGGCAGGGAGAGTAACAGGGGGGTGGGGGATGGGTTCAGGAGAGAGTGGTAAGGAATGGTGTCACAGAGAAGTTAACAGCAAAATTGTGTAGGATCTTAAAAGCCACGCTAAGAGCCTTGGGCTAGCCTGCAAGTGAAATGGGAAGTTGTTGGAAAGTTTGCTCAGAGCCCTGATGTTATCTGATTTGTGTTTTTAAAAGATTGCAAAGAAACCTGCTGAGAGGCAATGGCAGAAACAGAGATGAGTTCAAGGTCTTCTGCAAAAGTCTGAGAGAGAGATGAGAATGACTTGATTGGAGTAGTGGGGAAGGGGGTGATGAGATGTGGTAAAATGACCTCAGTGTCCTCTTGGGTGGTGGGGAGATTGCTTCCCACTGTGAGGATTATATGGGATTCCTTAGTGTAAAGTGCTTAGGGCAATTCTCAGGACATAGGAAATGGTTAACAAAAACCAGTGTTATTTTCACTCTCAAGCTCAGCAAACATCTGTGAACTTCCATTTATGCCTACCCATCCTCATCGCCAGCATACTTCCTCTCTCCACGTGGTTTGCACTGCATGTTGTACATACCATTATAGCAGCATTTATTTGAGTGTTCCTCATACTTTTCTTATGGTTTTGTTTTCTCAGCTAGGATGTGAGCTTAGTGAGCTCACTATGACTTATTCTTTGGCTCTCAGAGCTAAACACAGAGCCTGATACATCAAAGTTTTTAAATACATATTTGTTGAATGAATAAGCTTAAATCCTACTTGCTTTGTGAAATTTTTTAAATTTAATCCTCATCTGTACCAGTCATATCACTTAAAATGTATCTCTTAACTTCTATTATTTTCTATACAAATTATAAAATTTTTTTCATTTATATCTTGTTTCAACTAGGTCATAAAGTCTTACAGAAAGGGAATTGTATCTTTCATTTTTTTGTATGTCTCATAGCATATATATATATATATATATATATATATATATATATATATATATATTAGAGGTACAGTGCATAAAATTTGTACAAGGGGTGGGTGGGTGGGTGGTGAGGAGTGTTCCCTCAGCCCAACCTGCAACCTCTCACAATCTGGGACCCTCAGGGGATGTTGGGCCTAAACAGGCAGTAGGACATCCCTCTCAAAATCTGGGACGCTGCATGCACCAGTGACTATAATTTTCATACAGGTGAAAAGCATCTTGCTATTGAATGGGCAGCTACATTTTTTTGCCCTGATTATAAAATGTATGACGTAATATGATCCTTCTGAGGCAGTAGTACCATTTTCCCCATCTTGTGGGTGGAAAACTGAACCAGAAAGAAGTTAATTGGCTTTGCCACACAGTTATAGTGTCAGGATCAGGGCTGACCACAAAATGTGCAAGCCAGAGTCCATGTATGTCATCACTGCATCATCCTGTTTTTTTTTGTTTGTTTGTTTTTTGTTTTCAGTGATAAAGTAGTTTTTAAATCTAAGAAACTGTTCCCAATATATAGGGTAGGGTCCCTAGGCCTGACCAGTGATCTGTGGAGTGACTGGTGGGTGGGGTGATTGAGGGGTCCCGCCTGGCACAACCTGCTGGCCAGCCCCACTTCTGCCGGCACCAGTGCCTCCCTCCACCAGGGGGCAGTGTGTGTCATAGTGACTGGACGTTTCATCAGTCATTCCACTGTTTGGTCGATTTGCATATTAGGGTATTATTATATAGGCTATGATACATGAATTAATCATCAGTGTACTATTAAAAATAGCTTAATAAATAAATGTATAAGTATACTTAAAATCATTTGATAGGAAGTATATTACACATTTTTGAAGGACTGAGTGATGATGTTAGAATAAAATTAATATTGCTTTAGAAAAAATCAGAAAGTACCTCAAAAGCATAAGTCAGAGAAATTTTAGAATGTTCAGAATAACATGGGAAATTGAATTCCAACATCATTCTGCACTCAAGACTTTTCATAAAAACATAGCTTATCCCTGGTTACTAAAAGGAGGAATAGAAAGTCTGACTATAGAATCAGACAGATTTGGACTCTAGTGTTTTCAGAAAAATGTCATTGGAATCATTAGACAAAATAATGAAAGACATACAGAATTCAAGGGGATGTCTTTCTAATATCTAGGAGAGTTGTTGCCCAAATATAGGAAGATTATAACAGGAAGGAGCTCTTTCAAGTTCCTATTTATAAGAACTTGAAAACCTGCAGAATTCCTGTATTTGGGAAGACATTTAAATATCTCAACCAGCAAATGATGCAAAACTTTATTGAGGAACGTAGTACCTGGAGGGATTTCAGGTCTCCTGTGAGGGACAGAAGAATTAGGAATGTATAAATTGAATTTGAAGGACACAGGTGACAAAACTATTGGAGAGACTTATTAGTGTTTTATTGCTTTCTCCCAAATCACCAGAAACTTTGCCACTTAAAGCAATACAAATTTATTACCGCATAGTTCCTGTGGGGAAGTCTGGATTAGTTGGATCCTCTGCTCAAGGTCTCATCAGACTGAAAACAAAGTGTCATCCAGAACTGTGATATCATTTGAAGCTTGAAGGTCCTCTTTTAACACCAGCAGAAGGATGCTGAAACTGATTCTTGCCTCTCTATCTTTTTTTTAATCCTCACTTGAGGATATTTTTCATTTATTTTTAGAGAGAATGGAAGAGAGTCAAAGACAGAGAGAAATATAGATGTGAGAGAAACATATTGATTGCTTGCCTCCTGCATGAGCCTCAACCAGGGCCTGGGCCAGGGAAGAGCCTGCAACCAAGGTACATACTCTTGAATGAAATCAAACTGGGGACCTTTTGGTTCTCAGGCCAACACTCTATCCACTGAGCCAACCAGGTAGGGCTATTTCTTGTCAATTTGAAGGCTTACCTGAGTAGGCCAAGCCCAACCAAGATATTGTTACCCATTTGATTAACTCAAATTCATTATAACCTGATAGCTATTACATTTGGAAAATCCTTTTTTGCTATATCTTAATAATCACAGGAGGAATAACCCATTATGTTCACAACCTTTATCCACACTCAAGGAGTGATGATTATACAGGTTGTGTATACCAGGTAACAGAAATCTTGGAAGTCACCTTAGATCTACCACAGCCCTAGAAGGTTTTGTTCAGTGGATAGAGCATCAGCCCACAGACTTAAGGATCTCAGTTTGCAGGCTCGATCTGGTTGAGGCATGTGCAGAAGACAACCAATCACTGTGTCTCTCTCACATCAATGTTTCTCTCTCTCTCTTTCTCTCTCCATCCCTTCCACTCTCTATAAATCAATGGAAAAATATCCTTGGATTAGGATTAACAACAACAAAAAAAAAAAAAAAAAAATGCTGTCTTCAACAGAGAACAATGACTTAGGAAAAAAGGGCTCAGTGTGTCCTAACAGCACTGTAGATAGGGTGCAGTCATGTCTGGTTGGTAATTTTGTTTTTTGTTTGTTTGTTTTTATTTTGCAAGAGAAAAATAACCAAATTTAATACATACATATATATGGAAACCTCACATACATGAGAGTAGTTCTAGTTGTCAAAAAACTTCAGCAAACTGAGAAGGCAACCCTCAAAATTACTTAGAAAGTAACAACAAAATTTGGGGAGATGAACTTTCTTTTGCCCCAGTGATCTCACCTCCAGGAATATATACTAAGAAACCTGAACATCAGAAAGGATATATGCATCCCTTTGATCATAGCTGCACTATTTACAATAGCTAAGATTTGGAAAAGGCCTAATTTCCCATGAGCAGATGAGTAGATAAAAAAAAAATTATGGTACATCTACACAATGGAATACTAAGCAGCAACAAAAAAGAAAGAACTCTTACCATTTGCAACAACATGGATGGAACCAGAGAATATTATGCTAAGTGAAATAAGCCAGTCATAGAAATATAAGTATCACATGATCTCACTCATTTGTGGAATCTAATGAACAAAATAAACTGATGATCAAAAATAGACTCAGAGATATAGAAGCATGAACAGACTGTTGAAACTCAGAGGGAACGCTGGGGAGGGTGAGTGGGAAGAGATTAACTAATGAACTTATATGCATATATGCATAACCTAAGGACATAGACAATGGGGTATTGAGGGCCTGTGGAGGACTGGGGGTAAGAGGGACAGAAGCCAGCTAGAAGAGGTTAATGAGAGGACCTATGTAATACTTTCAACAACAAAGATTTTTAAAAAATTATTGATGATGAAATATTATATCCTTATCTTTTAAAGATGGGAAAATTTAGTATTATATAAGAAAATTCAAAATATGATAGAAAGGTCACAGTGCTAAAATATTTGTATTCAGAAATATGAGCTTATTATTTAATGTTTAAAAAATTAGGCCTATAAAAACAACATGTAATTCCAAGTTAAAATAAATAAATAATTGAGTCATTACTTTAGACTTATAATTTCATGTTGAAAACTTACTTGGAACACTTCAAAGAATCTAGAGTTCACCATATTTATAAATTTAATTTATTAAATTGAAAACTGCTTAAGTTCTCAGGAACTTTAAATCACTTGATTGATGTACTTTAAAAGAAAATAAAAATATATTATATTAATAAATGTGGCTAAATATTCATGGAATTTAAGTTGTAAAATTTTCCTTCAAAGTAATGATAAGATTTGCAAGATTAATTGATAAAAGTTATAAACTAATGTGCAAGCTTAAGAAAAACAAGGATTTCAAATGAATTGAACACAAATTTTCCAGTCAAATAACCTCTTAGGTATTAAAATTGCCCTCAAGAACATAAAAGCATTGATAAATAACAAGTTTCCACTCTGTTATTTTGTATGACCTTTGTCAAGTCATTTAACTTCTCTTAGTCTTAGTTTGTCATCTACAATATGGAGGTCATCATATTAAGTTGCAGGATTGCTCTAAGGAGTAAATGAGATGTTTTGCATAAAGTGTTCATCATGCTTGTCTATCAATACTGAGAACCTAAATAGAAAAAAATCTTTCTTCTCCTAAACAAAAGAGCAGAGGCTTTGTATGCAGTCCATCCATACCAGAGACACTTTAATGTCTTCCTCCATATACCCTCTTATATGACAACTAGAGGTCTGGTGCATAAAAATTCATGCACTGGAAGGGGTGAGTCCCTCAGCCTGGCCTGCCCCCTCACACAGTCCAGGAGCCCTCAGGGGTGGGAGGTGACTCACCAATCAGGGGAAGGCAATGCCCCCCCTCATACCTCTGCTGCTGCCACTGCCTTGGCTGGCCCTAGTTACCTGAGCCTTGGGTGACCCCGGGCAGTGGGCAGCCACCATCCAAGGCTTGCCTCTGCCTCAGGCCAGCCCTGGGTAGCTGGGGGCGGGGGAAGGGTGAGAGGACTGGGAGACTCTGAAGGCAGGCATGTGACAAGGCCGGGACTGGGTGGGACAGGCCTTGTCACACACCTGCCATCCCAGTGGGGCTGAGGGGACTGGGTTCCACCATCTTGTGGCTGTGGGCATTGCCATCTTTGAGGGCATGGCATTCAATTAGCATATTCCCTTCTTATTGGCTGTGGGTGCCACCATCTTTGCACCTGCGTGAGGAACAATTAGCATACTCCCTCTTTATTAGATAGGATTGGTTCACTACCTTTCCAGGTACAAATGCTATTTAGAAGATTAATGTTAATGTTCAAGGCAGTATGATGACCAGGTCAAACCCAACAAGCAGCTAGATCTCACCAGAAAGTGAAGCAAGGGAAAGCAGTAGTAAACCAATGTCTTATTTCAGTCCTTAAAATTTGGGACACAGAAGGTAAGAAATGTCAGGCTCCAAGGACTTTGTGCAACCAAACCAGTGTTTCTGTGCCAATATCTGGGGCCAAATGACTGCAATGGGATTCAAAATACTAGGGGAAGGGACAGTTTGGTATTCCCTCCAGGCTAATAGTCTCCTGGTGAAATGTCAGATTGGTGTCAGAGGAATGCAACCCTGTCTGGACAGAGTGCAAGCAGAGAACCCAGAAGAGGGTTCACTCTATATGACTTGCAGCGGTTTGTGGTTAATATAGACAAACCTACTTGATCCTCAAGTTCCTGTATTGGGGGACTAAAAGTGCTGTGTATTCTGAGCAATTATAAAAATCTTCAAATGTGTTTAATTTCTTTAAAAACTACATTGATTTCTTTAAAAACTACATTGATTTTTTTTCATGGAGGGAAACAAACACAAATATAGAAAAGTGTGTGTGTGAGAGAGATGACAGAGAGAGAGAGAGAGAGAGAGAGAGAGAGAGAGAGAGAGAGAGAGAGAGAGAGAGAGGGAGATAACACAGGGCAACATTCAATTTAGTAAATATGTATTGAGTGCCTTGGGGAACATAGCAAGCTACTAGAGCTTAAGTGGAAAGAAATTCAATTCTCCCCAGTTCGGAAGGGTGGAGAAGTTCAAGACTGTGGAGCTGCCTCAGGGCTCAGGAGGTGGAGTACATGCAGATCCACACTGTGCTCTGCTGCCAGCACGTGGCTGTAATTCCCTGCCTCCTTGGGCTGACCTGCAACGCTCTTCCCCCAGCCCCACGGTGGAAAAATAAATGTTTAAGGAGAAACAAAGTTATATCACTACATCTTTATATCTATATCTTACAAGTGTTACTTAATAGTTACACCACCTTTCTTAATTGAATGTAAAAATCTATAATCTAGATCACATGTGTCAAACACAAGGCCCTCGGGCCAAATCCGTCCCGCCAGGCCTTGCAATGTGGCCCGAACCACGCGCAGTCATCACTGCACTCCGCTGCGTTTCCATCACAATGACAGTTTATGACTGTTCAGTAAACCATTCGGCCCACGATTTAGGCTGGATTTTAGATTTTGGCCCCTTCTCTGATTGAGTTCGACACCCCTAATCTAGATAGTTGAAAAAAAAGAGAGAAATGTTTAAAGAGACATAAAAGACTGAATCAGAGCTCACTTTCATTAGGCATTTTTCCCCTCCCCCATGCCCTGACTCATTTGATAATGTGCAGTGTTTTTTAAACAAATCTTATTATTCAAAAATGACAGCATAAAAAACATTTCTTTGGAATATCAGAGTACACAGACATGAATCTAACCAAAATGTGCCCAAAAGACCTGCAGAAAGAGAAATGTAGTTTGTTCTATGACTCACATGTCCGTAAGTTAAAAATAAACCAGAGATTTAGAAGCACAACTCTTCCTGGTACTCGGTTCTATAAAATAGATTTGCAAGGAAAGGACACAATCATTAAAACTCATCACATCCCATCAGTGAACTTACACCCATTCAGACCAACCAATCTGATGAAACTAAAAAGAGACACAAGGCAGAATAAGTTCTGAGAACACTAGCTTACTTTCATTCTTCTTATATTTCTTCACCCACGGAGCCGGAACTTAAGTACAGGCTGGCCTCGGGGACTTTGATAGGGTGGGAAACTGAAGATGCTTAAAGCAAAGGGTTTTTGTGTCTAGTAAAGTGAGAAGTTCTTAAAGAAACTATGCCACTATTTTCATGAAGATGGGGGTAGAAAGAGCAACTTTGAGAAACCTGGAAATAAGGAGCTGTTTCCCGGACACACACACCCCCCCCCACCTGAAATAATCGAAGACAGCGTCCATGCATCACTCAGTAATAAAAATAACACTGTGGGGAGATTGTGCAGGACAGTGAGAATGTCTCTATGATGTGCTAGGACAGTGGCACCCTAGCTACTAGAGTTCCTATCTTTACCAGAGGTCCAATGCCTCCAATGTAAGATGGAGCAGGAGAGCAGCCAGGTCAGAGGATTGGATCACGTGCTCTGGAACAGTGAGACTCTCCACTGGACCAATGACTGCCTCTCTGATGATGTGGCACTACTGGCAACTAATCAGGGACCTTAGCACAACTCCATGGTGTGGTACCAAGGTTGACCATGATTGACTTTTCTGCCACCCCAGCAAAAAGGCCTAGAGAATAATTTTATAACATAAATAAGGATTTTAATATGTACCTAGGTTTGTGGTCTGGATGTCATATCCACCACACAAACTTGGACAGCACATAAAATTAGGGCCGAGTAACACTTGGGTGCCTTTCTTAATGTCTCTCAGCCTCAGTTATTTCAACTCTAAAAATGAGATAAAAATAGAACTTAATTCATGAATTACTCTAAGTGGTGATGATTATGGGGATGCTATGATTCCATGCCCAGAACATAACAAATGTTCATTAATGGTGGCTACTTTTCTTTAGTTGGAAAAATGAATCTACTACAAGTAGGACAAAGTTTTGACAGAAAGCTTTCAGCCATTGCACAAACACAACCACTGCAAAGAGGGAAACACCATCAGTTCTGGACACTGTTTACAAGATAAAAATGAATTATTAGCCATTTTCCAAGAGAAATATCACTATCCCATGCAGGAAGAACAATACGAGAATGTGGCCAAGAAAAACAGCAACTGTTTCCCACAACTTTACCAACATGCCGCCATCCCCATTCAGATCAGCAGCAAGTCTAACAAACCTCAAACTTATGGTAAGAACAACAGAAGCAACTCAAAGTACTTAATATGGCCAATGGCTTTGAAAAAGTCAACTGCCAGCCTGCCACCCTTCTCCTCCCTTCCTCCAACATGATCACATCTGAGGGTAAAAATATTTATAATTCTCTGGGTGACTAACTATAACAAACTTGACAAGCAGGCTGGTAAACTTGATAAAAGTATCTTAATATGACAGATATACTTCTCAAATGGAATGTGGGGGGGAGAACATACTTTAATTTTTGATAAGCTAAACTAGCACCTTTAAAATGAAATGGCCTCTACATAAGGGTTTACCATTAGAGTCAACTTCAGGCTGGATAAGCCTCCAGAGATTAGGTAGGAAATCAGGTTTGCATTCAGGTTAGAAATCTTAGTGTGACCCCAGGGTCTCCTCATTTTCGCCTTCCTCTAATCTTCCCAGGTCATTTGGAACCAATCACTGGTCTCAGGTCTATTGCCCAATGTTAGAAAAATCATGATTTAGCAATTCAACAAACGTTCCTTGAGCCTTTGCTATGAACCCAGTACAAAGAACACATAGACGGACATAATCCCTGTAGTCAACCTCATCTCAAAACCCTGGCTCAGCCTTCCCCAGCTTCTAACAGCTACACCCATTCAGTTCTGGCCATCATCTGAGCTGCTTCCTGTGTTTGCAAACACTCCCAAGTAAGGCTTAATAATTTTTCCCTTCTGTGTAGCTATAGCACAGCTATGACTCAAGATTTCTGGGTTCTTGAGGTTTAGCCTCTTTCTGAGAACTCAAGCACAAATTTCCTCCAAAGATTCTATTTTGTAAGTTAAGGCTTCCACTTTGTCTTCCATTTGAGTTCTTGTCCTAGAGTCTCTACAGTTCTCCAGACCTATCCTAGGAGGGATTTGGACTCACTGGAGATGAAAGTTATCATTCAGAGCATAGCCTTGGTAGCTGTGATCCTGTCCCCTGCAGAAAGGCTTCCTAATTGGCACCCTCTGGGACTTCTACATTTCGGTTCTTTATTACCTTGGGCCTACCTCCAGGGAACTCTGCTATGAAAAAAAGTTAAGCCACCCAAACTCCAAGGATGGAGACTTCAGCAATTAGTATTTGCTGAAGGAGGGAATAAAACATGCAGTCATGCCCTAACCAGTTTGGCTCAGTGGATAGAGCGTCGGCCTGTGGATTAAGGCTCCCGGGTTCATTTCTGGTCAAGGGCATGTACCTTGGTTGCCCAGTAGAGGGGTGTGCAGGAGGCAGCTGACCAATGTTTCTCTATCATCCATGTTTCTAACTCTATCCTTCTCTTTTCCTCTCTGTAAAAAAAAAAAAAAATCAATAAAATACATTAATAAAAATATGCATTCATTCATTGAGTATGTAAAAGTGCTTGCTGTGTCAGACACTGGGTGAAATGCTGGAGTTGTGGAGATAGGAAGATATAGACTCTATCAGCAAGGAGTTCATACTCTGAAGGGGAAAACACAGAGTAATCAAACAATTATAAGTGATATAAAGAAAACATTCAAAAACACAATGGAAACATGAAGAGGGAGAGCCAAATTTTGATTATGAAAGTTAGGGTGGGTGTCCTAGAGGAGGTGAGGTTGGAGTGGAGTTGTAAAGGGGAAATAGGAGTATATTGGAGAGACAAAATGGCCAATAGATGAAGTGCAGGTGAGTAAAGGACATAGATTTCAGGCAGAAGGAACACCATACACAAAGGCCTCGCATATACACCATAGTACATCTAAGGTATGATTTGTGCTTTGCTTGGGTGTTTGACTTTTCTCTTCTAGGCCCCAAATGGCAAATGCAATTAATCTAAAGGGCCTACTGGATCCTGCTTGTCATGATATTTAGTAAAGTCTATTACAGACAAGAAATAGAGATCTATGATACAAATTCTGTCTATTTGCAACCTAAACATACACAATCTTAAACCACTCCAGCATTTTGCTAATGTGCAGAAAAATGTACCTAGAAGTTTCTATCTTGCCACCCAAGCTTCTTTAAGGGTTAGCCTGGCTTTGTGGAAATATCTATAACAAGGAAATGTCCTCTATCTTCCCAGCCATGTTTAATTACAAGTAAACAGCCCATATCCCTTGCCAGTTTGGCTCACTGGATATAGCACCGGCCTGCAGGCTGCAGGGTCCTAGATTCTATTCTGATCAAGGGCACATGCCCAGGTTGCAGACTCAGTCCCCAGTAGGGGATGTGCAAGAGGTAGCTGATGAATGATTCTCTCTCATCATTGATGTTTCTATCTCTCCCTCTTCCTTACTCTCTGAAATCAATAAAAATATATTTTTTTAAAATACACAAAATAAACAGCCTATAGATTCTGAAATGTGATTCCTGCCCTTGAGAAGAAAATATAAAACTGGAGGAGAGGAATAAGCAAACAGGCAAATATAATGTACTAAATTAAAGGTACATTCTTAAAATATACAGAAGACAAAACAGCAAAATCTGCCTGGATGACTGGAAAATTCTTTATCAAGTATAGCTTAAAAGAGACTGTTGTATGACCAGCGGGAGTCTGAGAGGGACAGAGGGTATTCTTGGATGAGGAAACAGCATGAGCTAAAAGCATGTGCTGTGTGAGAGTAAGCAGTCTATTCAGCAAACAGCAAATGTGATTGGTACTGCCAGGGTGTTGGAGGACCAGGACCAGTGGCAGACCTACAATTTCAGAGTCAGGTTGGGATTTGCGCAGGGCCTTGTACAGCAGTCTAAGAAGAGGCGACTTGAGTAGAGCTGCTTCTTAGACACACCTGATGAAGTAAGAAGAATATGTTGTAAGTTAGAGAACATGGAGGCAGAGAAAGTAGTTACAAATCTGAAAAGGCATTCAGCGCAGAGAAACTGAGCCAGAAATAAGAGCATCCACCCTCTGTCCTGCTGTCTGGGTGAAATACAGAAGCCCAGGTTTCAGTTCTGGTGCCTTTACCAACAGCCCTGATTCTGTTAGGCTGAGGGAACACCTCAAGTCTAACAGAGCTGCTAGTGCCCTCTAGTGGTGGCCTGCTTGATGGCTAGAAGACAGGAACCATCCAATCCCTCATTCATTTCCCAAGTACCCTCATGTGCTGGCTCCTGTGATAGCTGCTGGGCCCTCCCCTCACCCCTAACACACACACACACACACACACACACACACACACACACACACACACAGATGTTCAAGACATTAATTTCTCAATCAAGAAGCTCATAGTTTAGGGTGTGAGGCACAGATATGAACACATCAGATAATAGTATGTGGTCAGTGCACCTCCCCCACAAAGTGTGCATAAGATAGAGTTCATATAGAAGAGGAATGATGAACTTTGATAGTGGTTTGATGTCTGGGTTCGCAATATAAAACACTTTTTAGATTATTAGATTGGGCTCTGAAAGAAGAATAAGGCAAAGCAATTAGTAGATGATGAGCTTTCCAGGAACAGAGATCCAAAGGGGATATTTGGAGAACTGCAAGTAACTGTGCATTCTAGGAGCATCCGAGAGGAACCGAATAAAGTAGTTTTGTGGTGGCCCTTTCTGGGAAAGTCTAAATGATACCCCGTGCTTCCCAAAGTGTTCCATTCAGTAAACATTTACTAACATATTTTAGAGGCAATGTGATATGAGATTAAATATTGTTCTACCCCTCAAAGTGCTTACAAGTGAATGGCGTTAAGACAGATGTTCAGACAGATGCTTATGAAGGGATACCTTCTATAAATTGCAAGTTACACACAAGTAGCAGTTGGCAGCAAAGGAAAAGAGGCATTTACATAGAAAGGAGCAGTTAGGGAAGCTTTTGCAAATTAGGAAGCACTGGGCTTGAACACTGTAAAGCAAATGAGTGGGATATGCCTGAGGCACCACCTGTGCAGGTGGAGGGTGGGGAGGAAGGATCTGCCGCCACTGTTTCTGTGATGTTGGTGCTCTGGCCAATGTCTTCCTGCGACTCTGCTCATGCTTTTATTTTCTCCTCTGACTCTTATCACTGCTGCTGTGACCAATCCTCCCTAGGGACTATACTTAGCCCTCTGTTTTTGCTTTGTTCCTTCTCAGGGACTTCATTCACACCCATAGACTTGGAAGCTTCAAATGTTTTACTTAGTGGAGACTCCACATTATCAAGTACATCACTCTTTACCCAGAAAGTCAGACTATCTCTAATGAATCATGGAACCCACCACCTTGGTCCTCTCCTCCCTTGGTTGGTTGTCCCACCCACCCATTAGTGACCTGATTTTATGACAAGAGCCTTAAAAGGATCCTAGCTTACTCCTTCTCTTTCCCCAACATCCAGTGCCTCTCCACATTCTGTAGCATCCATAAATCCTTTTCTTTCTGTGTTTACTGCTTTAATTTGGTCCGTTATAATCTCTCACCTGGCTGATTGCAGTGGCCGCCTAATCTGTCTCTCAGCTTCTAGCTCACCTCCTCAGTCTGTTCTGTTTCCTGACTGTTAGTAAGGTGCTATTTCTAATAAGCAAGTTTGATCATATGCCACCCACCCCACCCCTCCTTAAAATGCTTCCATGTACCCTACAACCTTCAGAATCAGGACTCAGCTTTTTATAGATGGTAGACAACCCTCTCTTGATAATCTCTTTAGCCTTATTTGTTTTCCACTGCTTCCAGAATTCTCCAGAAATTCTAAACTGATTATAGATCTCCCTAAACATCTTGCTGTTTCATACTTTCTTATCTTGAAATGCTGCCACCTAGAATACTCTCCCTATGTGGAAATTTCCAACTTATCCCTCAAAACTCAGTTCCAACTCACTTCCTCCCTGGGAGCCTTTCTTGACCCTCCCTCTTGGATAAAGAACCACTTTTTTTCTGGGCCACAGATGTGTATTTATTGTTAGGTCATTTTGTGATGATCTACTTATCTGCCAGTGTCCCTTGCTCCAGGTTGGAGTAGCCATTTTGCAGAATAATTGAGAAAGTGGAACCAAATCCCATCTCTGCCAATTACCAGAGTGAACTTGGGAAGTTATTTATCTCTCTTGTCTTAGTTTTCTCATCTATAAAATGGGGAAGTCATTGCCAGGTTAATGTATACCTGCTGGAAGCCAGTTCCAGGATGTCATAATTGCAAGAGTTTCATCAAAAGGTTGATGGAACTTGGGGATTCAACAAGGCTGAGTCACATATGTTATCACCTGTTGGAGTGGCTAAAGGCATTTCCCCAAACCTGAAAAAGATTTGAATAGATGATTGTTTTTGCTGCCAGACATCTCAGGACATTTTAATCTACATGTTATTGCCTTTTACTGGCCAAACACCTGAATAGCTGTAGGCTATTCCCCAATCTGACAATGCTTCTGTACAAAACCCTACCCTTTGAATTTTATATCTCCACCTTGCCTTAGGACAATTTGTGTTAATAAAAAGCAAAGGGTCCCAAGACAAGGAGAATTTAGCTCCCAATGCCTTTCAAAATTATCTTTTGTCACTAGACTCCTATTTTAATCTATGCACAGACCCTTCTCCAAATTGCTGAACCCTTCTAGATACCTGATTAAGACTCAACAGTGTTAAATCACTCCCAATGTCTGGTATATACCAAGTTCTTTGAAGAGTACCTGGCATATAGTAAGTATTACATAAGAATTTGCTCTAATTTTCAACTATGGGCATCTTGATGTTAATAAATTATGTCTCATTCATTTCCTTTTTGCCAGGGTCCAATGCTTGACACAAAGAGTATGAAGAACAAATGTTTATTGAAAGGAGGAAACACTGAATATTTGGCTCCTCTTCCCCCCCCCCCCGCCCCCGCCCCTAATATCTAATAAATCCCTAAGTCCTGCCAGATTTCCCTTTTCAATGTCCCCTGAATTTAGTTTTCTTTCTGTCATCACTCCTTCATTTATTCAACACAAATGTATTCATGATCAACAGTGTACAAGGCACCATTCTGCTGAGAGTTCTACTTTGAATAAGACAAATTTCATCTTCTATGGACCCTATATTCTAGCGGATGACACAGACACTAAATAATAGAGCATTAGTTATTTAATTATTAGTGTGGTATACAGTATATAAGATGATAAATTTAAACTAGTCCTTTTTTATTTTAAAGAAATGTTTATTGTTCAGATTATTATAGGTGTTTCTCTTTTATCCCCCCCCCCCCAATTAGCTCCCCTCCCTCCCCTTACCTCCCGCCACTGTCTTCATCTATAGGTGTAAAATTTTTGTCCAATCTCTTCCTGCACTCCTCACACAACCTTCCCCCCTGAGAACTGTCAGTCCATTCCCTTTTTATGTCCCTGATTCTATTATATTCATCAGTCCATTCTATTCATCAGATTTTTTATTCACTTGATTTTTAGATTCACTTGTTGGTAGGTATATATTTTTTGTCATTTTGTTGTTCATAATTTTTTATCTTTACCTTTTTCTTCTTCTTACTCTTCTTAAAGAATACCTTTCAGCATTTCATATAATCCTGGTTTGGTGGTGATGAACTCCTTTAGCTTTTTCTTCTCTGTGAAGCTCTTTATCTGACCTTCAATTTTAAATGATAGCTTTGCTGGGTAGAATAATCTTGGTTGTAGTGTAGGTTCTTGCTGTTCATCACTTTGAATATTTCTTGTCACTCCCTTCTGGCCTGCATAGTTTCTGTTGAGAAATCAGCTGACAATTGTATGGGTACTCCGTTATAGGTAAGGAACTGTTTTTCTCTTGCCTTTTTTAAGATTCTCTCTTTGTCTTTTGCCCTTGGCATTTTAATTATGATGTATCTTGGTCTGGTCCTCTTTCGATTCCTCTTGTTTGGGGTTCTCTGCACTTCCTGGATTTGTAAGTCTATTTCTTTCACCAAGTAGGGAAAGTTTTCTGTCATTATTTCTTCTAATAGGTTTTCAATATTTTGCTCTCTCTCTTCTTCTGGCACCCCAAAAATTTGAATGTTGGTACACTTCAAGCTGTCCCAGAGGCTCCTTACACTATCTTCATATTTTTGGATTCTTTTTTCTTTTTGTTTTTCTGGTTGGATGTTTTTTGTTTCCTCATATTTCAGATCTTTGGTTTGATTCTTGGGGTCCTTTGATCTATAGTTGAATTTCTGTATATTCTTTATTTCAGACAGTGTATGCTTAATTTCTGGCTGGTCCTTTTCCATTTTTTGGCATTCTCATTAAGGTCCTTGAAGGTTTCACTAAGCTCCTCAGAGGTCTCATCAAGTTTCTCGGTGGTTTTTAGAAGATTCTTGAGTAACCTTATAAATGTGGTTTTGAACTCTATGTCCAGTAGTTTGATTTCCCCCATTTCTTTCATTCATGACATGTTTCTTTGTCTCTACATTTTGCTGCTTCCCTGTGTTGATGGAGTAGTCTTCTGTGGTAGGTGACCTATAGGGCCCAGTGGTTCAGCCTCCTCTATCATCTGAGTTGGACACTCTTGGTGTATCCCTTTGTGGGCTGAGTGCAAAGTCTTGGTGTTGTTAAGCCTTGATTGCCGTTGGTACACTGGGAAGAATTGATCTCTAGGCCAATTGGATGTGAGGACCCACTGTGTTTATAATGGAAGAACTGCTGTGCTGGAGACACACTTATGGTGCAGGACTTGTTTCAGTGGGGCTTTGTTTCTCACTGAGTCTGCCTCTTGAATGTGTCACTTATGGATGTGAGGAGCTGAAATCAGGTGTCGTCTCACACTGACCACTAGGTACACTGGCTTCTGGATATCCAATGGAGTACAGGTCAGCTACTGTCTAAGGCCACCCAGCAGGAACTACAGTGATAACTATAGTTTTTTCCTATTTGCTTGGGGTTTGGAGGTTTTGGAGCTGTCTGACCAGAGCTGCAGTTTGTTAGGTTAAGCTGTGATAGGGCACGCCATTTATATGCAAAAGCCGCTGCGTGGAGCTTGGGTGAGTTTGTAAATTGTGCAGGGCAGGGTCTCAGGGAGTCACTAGGCTAGGGAGTGGCAAACAGCCATGGCTGCCAGTCAGTCATCTCTGTGTCCTCACATTTCTCCATCCCCGTGTCTCATGCCCCAGTGCAATAAACAATGATTGTTGCATGCACCTCCGCAAGAAAGCCACCCTCACTTTCCAACCCAATGGCAGAAATTCCAGCTTCTCCCTGTAGGAGTCTGGTTTCCCAGCATCTCCCCAGAAACTGGAGTTCAGAGTAATCGGGAGCTTGTCTTCTTTTGGATTGAAAAAAGCAGGGCATCCAATCACCCACTGCCAGCCCAATTCACATGCCTCCGTACCTCAGCTTTTCAGCGGTTGTGCATGTCTCAATGCTCTTTTCTCTTTCCTTCTAGTTGTAAAACTTCCACTCAGCCAGCTTTCCCATGGTTCTGGGTGATAGATGTTTTTTCTTTTAGTTGTAGTTTTGAAATTGTTGTGCGAGGCAGCAGTTTAGGTGTTTACCTATGCTGCCTTCTTGGTTTGTCTAAACTAGTCTTGAAGGTTTGGAAATTTTCTTCAGAAAGAAAAGATTTGAAACAAATAATTAAAATAAGATGGTAGAAGTTGTGATAGACACCACTCAGGCATAGGGAACAGCATATGCAAAGCCCAGAGTCAGGAAGATATTTGGCACACTCAGATTTTGAGTTCCTTGTGTTTGAAGTATTGCTACCTATATTACCTAATCTCTGTACAGAATGACCCTTATTAGACCTCTATAATCTCTGTACAGAATTACCCTTCTTAGACCTTTAGGATTAAACTTTCTATAATGTTGATTCCCTTCTCATAAACTTTTCATGATTCTCTAGCCTCCTCAATAACATACTAATGCCTTAGTTGTTTTTCATAACCCAATATAATTTGGGCTCCTGTAGTGTCCAGTTTTATCTCCTATAAATCACCTTCTTTTAGACTCATCAATAACTATTACAAACTACTTGATATTCCCCACACATCTCTTATTTTTTCTTACTTTCCCACATTCACTCAGATTGTTACTGTCACCAAATGCCTTTCTTCTCTACTCCCATCCATACTGTTGTTCCACAAAATAACTTTTACTTATTCTTTGTATGATGTTCTTTGATATTTTATTTTTAGTCTATTCTACCTTATTTTCATCTATTTCTATTTTTAAAACAAGCAAGTTGTAACATCAAAGTAGTTTCACAACCCACAATGAATCTTGACCCATAGTTGAAGATATTGCCCCAAATGGCCTTAGTGATTTTTTCCGAGTTATATGATTCTTGAACAAGGTTGAATGTGGTAGACTCTAAGTTTTCTTCCATCAGTAGAATCCTCTAACTCAGTTACATCTTGATTACTGGCATCTGTATTCTCTGAAGACATGATCAGTGATGGAGCTAGTCATACAAAGCCAAGACATCCTGAGGATACTTGGCAATGCATCTATAATAATTTGTAGATGTCATACTTTGCTATTTCAATCCCATCAATGTTCTGAACTAAAGTCCCTAATTGTATTGAGCTGTTCCAGATCACATATTGGACAGATGAACATAGGAGACTATTCATTTCAGCGATAACTGAGAAAACTAAAACAACAAAAACTTTTATTAGCAAATAAATCCATGATATGATAATTAGATGTATCTGTAACTCACATTATGTAATAAGTGTACCTTTGCAGAAAGATTTGCTTTATAATTTCTGAGAGATACACTTGAGTCTTTTATATGAACCACTTCTCATAGGATCTATTTTTCAAAATTATTTTTATATCTTGGGTTAACTTTCAGTGAAGAATTTTAGTATTTCACTATTTCTTCCATTTTAGATTTTGCAGGGCACCATCTTGTTTATGTTCTTCAAATCTTTATCTCCATCCAGATTGCATTCCTGTTTCATTTTCTGTATTTCCTACTGCCAGTTGGACGTGGTTAAAACAATGACTCCGGGTATCCTAAACTTGTCAATCTAAATGTGAATTCATTATCATCACCCTAAGTCAGCTCCCTGTCCTCTCTTAGTGCCATGTAGCTCATCATTATGTTATAATGAAATCAACTATTGATTTCAGTCTGGTAATGTGAGCACAGGAATTATTCAACACTATTGCTTTGCACATAATAGGTATATAATTAATATTTCTAGAATGAATAAATAATATTTTATTTACTTTCTGCAACATGGTAAGGGAACTCTCCTATGAAAGTGCCCTGTAGTACGCAGAGATAAGTCTATCCAACAGTGAAGTACTGGAAAATGGTTTTGACTGTAGATTTAAGTCTTGGTCACCGAATAGTTTATCAATAATAAAACTTACTTTAAAAAAATCTCCATGTGTTTTAATTGTCTTACTTCACAAACTCAGGAGGTGGAAAAAAGAGGGGGTTATTTTTGGATCCTTAAAATCCTAACATTTAAAGTCATCTCTTTTTTTACACAAGTACATTTTACTTCTTACCAGACTTCCCCTGGCTAATATCAAGATGCTCAGAGCAGTGGAGCTTACTCTCGTTCATCTATTTCTCACTTATTACACATCTATCAAGTGTCAGATACTATTTCACATTGAGTCAGTACTATTTGAGTTAGTTATCCTTTTACTGAATTCTACTCATAACTGAAAAACAAATAGTCTTGCAAACTCTAGAAATTTCTTTGAAGACATGTAGGCAAAATATAACCAAAGTGATGAAAGTCTGTGATTAGTCACAGGCAGTCAACACTTTTAGCTTGTGACAATGACAAAAATGTGAATATCAATGGTCAGCCTGCTAATGCTAATACCAGGAAAGTAGAAATGTTTCCTTATGAATTTTTTACTTGGGCAAAATTTGAAATAAGCAAAACTTTTCTGAACAGAATGATTCTGCAATTTTCATAAGCCAAGAACTCTTTAAAATATATTTCTGGGGCTCTTGCATAAATAATTAGAGACTCGTTTAATATTATCTTGATGTTCCCTTAACACATTTGCTGTATGATACCTTATACCTTTCCTGTTCCTTTTGATTGAAATAGCCTCCAGCTTCTCAGGCACCTGTTAAGCTCAAATATCATCTCTTGTATGAAGCACCACAACAGGATCACCTGAAATCTCTGAGGCAGAATGAACTCCTCAGCACTCTGAGTCCCCTCAGCATTTTGTGATTTGCCTTTCTAATTGCACGTATTACGTGTTGGTGGAGGTATCTCTGTTCCCTACTGGAGTGTGAGCTATTCATTAACTTTGCATCTGTAGGACCTATCAGTGCCTGCATCACAGTAAATCTTCCATATAGACAGGTTTAATGGTTGAATCATTCTCTCCCCCCCCCCCCCATCTTTCTGTGTCACTGTCATGTTTTCCAGTTTTGGCTAACTTCATGGATAACATTATTATTATTGGGATTTTTTTAAATATATTTTATTGATTTTTCCACAGAGAGGAAGAGAGAGGGACAGAGAGTCAGAAACATCGATGAGAGAGAATCATCGATCAGCTGCCTCTTGCACACACACACCCCCCCCCCCCAACTGGGGATGTGCCCACAACCAAGGTACATGCCCTTGACTAGAATTGAACATGGGACCTTTCAGTCTGCAGGCTGATGCTCTATCCACTGAGCCATACCGGTTTCGGCATGGATGACATTATTAAAAGTTCTGGTCTCACAATGCTATATAATAAAAGGATAATATGCAAATCGACCGAGCAGTGGAATGACTGATCACTATAACGTGCACTGACCACCAGAGGGCAGACAATGCTGAAGCTGCCACCTGGTGGTCAGTGCACTCCCACAGGGGAGGTGCTGCTCAGCCACAAACCAAGCTGATGGCTGGCAAGCTCAGCAGTGGTGACAGGAGCCTCAACTGCCTCCATGGCAGTGCTAAGGATGTCCATCAGTTGGACATCCCCTTGGGACTCCCAGACTGCTAAAGGGCACAGGCCGGGCTGAGGAGCACCCCCACCCTCACCCCCTGCCACACCACCCCCAAGTGCACAATGTCATGCACCAGACTTCTAGTTAGAATATAAATAGCCTTTAATTAGTCACAAATTCGTCTTGGAAAAAGCAAGGGGTTGTAGCTTTAAGACTCATCTTTATCACTAAGAGATTATGTGGTTTGGGGCACTCTATTTACCTGCCTTAGCTCCAGGTTTTTTCATCTATAAAATGATGACAATTAGTAAATTATTTCTACATCCCCCATCCTCTCTAATTCTAGGAACCAGTATTCTTTCCTGGATTTATTCAAAATTCATGGTCCAAATCATATCATTGTGTTTAATTAACACTTTTCATCAATCTTGACTTGGGTCCTATTCCTTTGCTTTGCTTTTTCTTAAAAACGCAATTGAAGTTTTTTTTGTTTTGTTTTATAGTTTTCTGTGTCTTTAGAGCTCTGAAAGTCACAGATAAAAGTTCAATCCTGGCTCTGCTGCTTAGAAAACTAAACTTATAATATTGGCAACTTCAATAAGCCTAAGCTCCAGTTTCCTTTTGCATGAAATGAAATGAATAATAATAGTGCTTGTTTCATAGGGTTATAGATATTCTTCTTCAGTATTTCTTGTAACTCCCTGCAGTTGCAGGCTATAGGTAGTAACGCAAACCTACTAATTTCAAAATTTTAGTAGAACTGTAAGTAACATTAATTTTATTTATTTCTACAGCATTTTGTAATAATTAAAGGTAATTTCATTATTGTTTTGTTCTAATACTAACTCTGTGATGTAGCTTTCTCTTTTACTGTTAAAAAAAGCCTAAGTTGGCCAGGTCTATTTAGGTCTATTCAGGCAGAAATAGGACACAGGCTCCCTGAGACCAGATCATCATGATAAGGATGTTTCGTGTCTCTTCTCTATCACCAATAATACTTTACATTTTAATTCTAATTCTCATTACATTCTCTTTAGGAGAGATTTTGTTGCCTTCAATTTACAGATGTGAAATCTAAGGTTTGAAGAGATTAAGTAAACTCCTCACCCCTTTCACTATGTCCCCTCCCCCCTTTCTCTATTGAACTTTAGTGTATAATGTATTTATTAATAATTGAAGAACTACACCTACAGAGAAGAAGCTTTAGAGTAGAATAGAATTTTATAAATTTAGTCTTAGTAAAAAGTGGTTATTTTCAACATTTTAAGTTTACATATATTTTAATTATAATTACCGATAAATATAAGAAATGTTTAAAAACAATGCATTTGTTTTATCCTTATTCCCTTTTTCTATATGCTTTCTGGAGGTGATACAAAAGAGCAATGAAATGAGTGAAATCCATGTTGCACACTAAAAAAAAAAAAGGAAGATAGAGAAGCTGTAATTTGTACAAATCCTTAAACTCCATAAGTCACTGCCTCTGTCACCCTATTTTAATTATTGAGATGAAACTATGAAGGGATCCAGGGAACTTCTAGAGTCACAGTGTTCAAAGACTGCTGAGAAAACATACCAACTATTCTTGTGCTATTCGTTGTTTTTGAGGTCAATCTTTAACCCAAGCATATTGCAGTAATATATATATATATATATATATATATGGCAATAAAGAGAATACAACAGCTGGAGTTATCACCAATAAACTCTGGATTGAATTTATGTGTTGCAAGTGACCATTTACTTCTACTTATAACGGCTCCAGTAATGGATTATTATATGGTGTTATAAGCTACATAAATAAAACAAAAACCATGAATACAGATGTATTAATACATATATTATATTAAAATTGCAGCAAAATTACTATGTTTCAGGACCAAAAGTCTCCAATTAGAAGATGAAGCACTTGTTCATTTAAGTTGTAAAGCTATGGGTATCTTTCTAGAATTGCAGAATTGCCATCTAAACTAAAAACAGCAGCAATGAAACAAGTTTTGTGTTCTTCCTTTATTTCACACATTTCTATTAATGTTAGCAAATGTAAGAAACAATTTAAAAATGCATAAACCTTTCTATAAGTGGCCTCAAGAAAGAAAGCTGTTCCCAGAAAAGAAGAAGCCTTTAGGATTATTCCAAATCAAATAAACTCTCAATATATTTTCATATTTTACCTACAAACACCTACTGTGTCAGTCCATATGCTGTCACAGCAATATCATAGTACATTATTAAATTTCCTATAATATCCCTCATTCCTATCTGGATCTCATATTCACTGATTCTATCTCCTTTTCACTATGCCTCCATACATCACCCCCACATGTCCTTACTCCCCTCCTTTCTTCACTGAAATTCTCTGGGCAACCATTCTACCCACCTCATGAACCTACCTTTGACTTTTTTTCCTGATTGTTTTTTCTTTTCCTCATGCCTAGCATAACTAGAGGAGTTGCAGATTACACAGGTGTATGCACTTGTCAAAGCATCACATTGTACACTCAAGAGTTATGCATTGCATTGCATGCATAAAACAGTATTTTATAAAAAAAAAAACTTTTTAATAACATATTTAACTCCAGATAATAGGTTTGTGTTTCACAATGACATTGGTTAGCAATTTTAAAACTTGCTTAAACAAATTAATAAATATATTGAAGGTAATGGGAGTAGAGAGAGAGACAGACGTTGATGTGAGAGGGACTCTTAGACTGCATGCATCCTGACTCAAATGGAGCCAGGATCGAACTTGCAACCCAAGTACATACCCTTACTCAGGAATCAAACCTGAGACTTTTTGGTGCATGGGACAATGCTCTAATCACTGAGAAACATCAGCCAGGGTGAGAACACCCTTGTTTTTAGAAAATATTCACTGAACCATTTAATGGTACAGATCACAAATGTCTTCAATTTATTGTCAAATAGTCCAGAAAAAAATCATGAGTATACACTAATCAAAACTCATAAGACACCAGTGAGAAAGACAACTCAAAGAGTTATAGCCTGGCTGGTATGGCTCAGTGGTTAAGTGTCACCTATGAACCAGGAGGTCAGGCTTTGATTCCTGGTCAGGGCACAAGCCAGTGTTGCAGGCTCAATCCCTAGTGTGAGGCATGCAAGAAGCAGCCAATCAATGTGGCTCTTTCATTATTAACATTTCTATTTCTCTCCCCCTCTCCCTTCCTCTCTGAAATCAATCCTATATAATAAAAGGCAAATATGCAAATCTACTGAGTGGTGGAACAACCAGTCACTATTCTCAACACAGGAGCTGCCCTCTGGTGGTCAGTGCCCTCCCACAAGGGGAAGGCCACACAGGCAGAAGCCAGACTCATGCTGGTGAGTGTTAAGGATCCCAAGGGGGATGTCCAACTGGGAGAGGGCACAGCCAGGCTGAGGGAAACCCGCCCCCCCCCACACACACACACATAATGCATGAATGTTGTGCACTGGGACTCTAGTCAATATATAAAAAATTATAGTGAAAATAGAAATGTATGCCAATGCACATTAAAGTAAAACTTTAGAAAAATAAAAACATTTCATGTTACAAACTGCATGTGGGATTAAAGTACAATGTTATTGTAGGAAGATCTCAACCTTTGGAATCAGAGGAGACTGCTGGCAGGGGTTTTGTTATTGGGTGTCCCAGCTGACTGCTCCCAGAATACTCCAGCAGTTACATGCTGGAAAGAGGAAGCAGATGTTATCAGGTGACTGCTCAGGAATGTGACCTAAAGGGGACACATTCAAAGAAAAAATCTTTTTAAAAAAATATATATTTTATTGATTTTTTTACAGAGAGGAGGAGAGAGGGATAGAGAGCTAGAAACATCGATGAGAGAGTAACATCGACCAGCTGCCTCTTGCATGCCCCCTACCAGGGATTTCCCCGCAACCAATGTACATGCTCTTGACCTGAATTGAACCTGGGACCTTTCAGTCCGCAGACCGATCCTCTACCACTGAGCCAAACCGGTTTTGGCAAAGAAAAAATCTTGAAAACAGTACAACTTTAATGAAAACGGAGTTCTCATTACAAATCATGGAAGTCAGAAGGAAATGGTGCATAATTCAAGTACTGAAAGAAAAACTATCAACCACAAAATTCTCCAACTTGCCTCCAGAAATAAATTCTCCAGAAATGTAGAAGGAAAAGAAATTTTCAGATGAATTAAAACAGATTTTATCAACGATAGAACCTAAACTAAAATAATAGCTAAGGTAAATCCTTGAATAAAAGAAAGGAAATGATTAAAGAAAGAATTGTAGCAAATTAAGAATGAAGAAAGAGAATGAAGAAAGAAAAACTATGAGTAAATGCAAAATACTTTTCTTCTTCTCTTGATTGTTCTAAATTTTAATAGTTGAAACAAAAGTATGGTATTCTCTGATGTGGATGAGGAAATGTATGTAGAAGAAATATTTAAGGTAACTATAGATGAAGGGAAGTAAAGGGGTTTAAAAAAAGGCAAATTTTTTACATTTGATTTTGACACCTGATTGGGAATCGAACTGTGATCTTCTGATTCATAGGTCAACACTCAACCATGGGCCATACTAACGGGGCTGTAATTTTTTAGAAGGCCTAATTAGAGTTGGATTCATATTTCCTTTGTTTGTAATACTGTGCTAAAACTGACCAGAAGGTGGCCTAATTTTTTCCAGATTATACAGGCTTTTTCACCCCCTTTCCATAGCAGCATAAATTTAAGGTAAGAAGTTAACTGTGTGGGCTCAAGGATATGCTTACCACTGCTTTCCTCAATACTCATCCAGTGGGTTCAACTTTAGTCTTGTTGACTTACATTTTACACAGACATTTTACACATCCTATGTGAACCAAGATAGAGCATGACTGAGTAAGTGTATTGTATATGCAGCCAACCGTAATCTCAAATTTTCTATTACTATTCCATATAAGAGAGTCAAGTACAGTAATAAGAAAAAAACTTATCAGAAAGCAGATGTCTTCTTCAGGGAAGGAAGGATTACAAATCTTAGACTGGTCAGAAATAAAGATTTATAGCATAAATATCCACATTTCATGTTACTAACTGCATGAGGGATTAAAGTACAGTGTTATTGTAGGAAGATCTCAACCTTTGGAATCAGAGGAGACTGCTGGCAGGGGTTTTGTTATTGGGTGTCCCAGCTGACTGCTTCCAGAATACTCCAGCAGGCAGGTGTTATGAGGTGACTGCTCAGGAATGTGACCTAAAGGAGACACTAACCCATACACAGAGACTGGTCATAGGCTCTCTTTGGTGGGTTGTTTTAAATTGTTGTCTGCAACTCTCAATGTCTATGATCCATACCTAGGTCACCTTCAACAATTTCTCTTCCTGTATACAGGAAGAGAAAGCAGTGCTGGGAAACAGGCAAGTGAGAGTAAACAAGTGTGAGGCATAGTCACTTCTGGCCCTGTTAGCCAGTATGGCACTACAAGCTAGTCCCAGAGTCAAGTTTAGTAATCCTTAGATATTCCTGGCTGCTTTGTTTACAAATTGAACCCTGAAGTAATGAATACTAGCAAGGTCGGAATGGTATTAGCTGAAAGAGTTCAGGATTTGAAGGGATCAAGTCTTAGTCCCATTACTTAATAGCTTTGTAGCCTTGGTCTTATCTTGGTCTTATAACCTATCTAGATGTTATTATTTCAATTTGTAAAATGGTGATTATAATAGTGACCCCTACAGATTAATGTAAAGAAATAAAAAAATATAAGGTGTGAGAAAATGCTAGAGGATGAATATTTATTGGTTCCTTTTTCATCAACCATCCAAAGTTTTGGTTGGGCGTTAGAAGACATTCATATATTCAAATTGGAAATTCACCCTATTCATGCTAACCACCCTTGTTATTGCTCAAACATAGCAGACATTTTTCTGCCTTAACACAATGAATCTGGCTATTCCCTTTCCCTGAATGTTCTCTCAATTATGCACAAAGGTTGACTTTTTTTATTTTCTTTAACACTTTGCTCAATTATATCCTCATTCTGACTTATACCAACCACCTCACTTAAAATTGCAATCGATTGTACATGTCTTTCTCTCATTACTGTACTACTGATTCTTATCACCATACTCCTTTTCTTCTTTAATACAATTTCACCTTCTGAACTCTATAAGATTTATTTGTTTATTCTCTGCCTTTCTTCACTAGAATGTATAATCCATACAGGCTAAACTCTTTATTTAACTCACAACTATTAATATTTCCTGGTATGTCATTGGGGCACAATAAATACAGGGTGGGACAAAAGTAGATTCACAGTTCTTTGTATGGAAATAATACAATAATTTTCCCCACCCTATATTTTTTTAATGAATGCACACAGGCATTTCAGACTAAATCAGACTACAGAACTTACTCGGGAATGGACTGTGTCCTGAATAAACTTCTATGCTTTTTTTTCTTGTTGTTGTTTTTTTACCTCCATATCCCCAGAATCTGGAGGGTAGGAAGTATAACACATATAATGGAATGGATGAAAAAAAAATATTCATGTACAATGCTGAGGATTACCCAGGTTCAGGCAAAGATCCATATCATTATTCTCTTCTTTCTGAATTTAACAACCAAATATGGTTTAAGAATTTTTCCATTTTTAACTAATGTTATGCATCTAAAAGGTCAAGAAAATGTGAAAATGTTAATTATGGCCTAAGAACTTTGATGTAATCACGGTGAATATTTATGCTCACTGAGCCATTTAAAGTTTGAATGTTGATATTTAAATTAACAATAAAATTGTGTTCATCATTTTTGTAATAAAAGAGCAATAAAATGAAATTCAGTTGCACCTCATTGCTACATAGTCCCACCTGGCTACCGCATGTCATTTTGAGTTTGGCTGAGTAGGATGTTGGTTGTCATATGCTCCCATGGGGTGACCCTATGTACCCCCACCCAAGCGAAGAGACACAACTAATGAAGCCCCTTCTGAGAAACTAATTTTTTGTTCTTAGAATGTTCTGCTCTATATAGTACTCTATATAATAAAGGGCTAATATGCAAATCCATCAAATGACAGAACGACTGGTCGCTATAATGTGCACTGACCACCAGGGGTCTGATGCTCAATGTAGGAGCTGCCCCCTGGTAGTTAATGTGCTCCCATAGGGGTAGCACCAATCAGCCAGAAGACGGGCTCACAGATGATAAGTGCAGCAGCCGTGGTTGGAGCCTCTCCCACCTCCACGGCAGCTGGATATCCCCTGAGGGCTCCTGAATTGCAAGAGAGTGCAGGCCAGGCTAAGAGACCTCCCCAAGTGCACAAATTCTGTGCACTTGGCCTCTAGTAAAGAAATAATCTTAATAGAATACAAACACCCTCTTAATACTAAGAGATGATACCATGCTCAGAGAATTTTTAGAGTTAAATACACAATAAAGAATAACTTCATGGTTGTGTTATTTGGAGGAATGCACACTGTGAGACATGGGACAAATAGAAATGAATGCATGTTATACATATAGGAAAGAAAGTTTACCAAAATAATGGTAAGTTTTTGTCAAGACTGCTAGAATTCAGATATGCTTTATTATCACCTGACCTCTCTCCCTCGACTTCTAGCAGTTAAAATGATGGCCTTCCCCATGAGATCTCTCTATAATGAAAACTTTAGGACAAGTTAACCTGATTTCACACAACTGCTGTGCTCAGTCATCTATACTCAATCTCATCAAACAACCAGGCATCATGCAAAGGCTTTATATGATGCTAGCATCTGATCTTGTATTATAACAATGCATTTATCAATTAAGTGGCCTTTGTCTTGTCTTCAGGTATCAACACAGTTCAGGATTTCACAGGTTTCACTGAATAAATATGATCTAGAAAAGCACTGAAATTGTCTATATTCTACCTCATCACTAACACATTCACTTACTGAACATCCAGGGTAAAGGAAACATGCAATAATTTTCTAAAACAACGTGAGGACAGACAATTATGTTCATCATTGTAGTAAATAATTTATTACCTCAAAAATATGTTTTAATGTGTGCAACAGTCTTAATGTGCTTCACTTTAAAGACAGAGCTCCCAGGTGGCAGACAAAACCACCAGCTTGTTCATGATTCATTCTAACTTCTTTACATCAAACTGCAATGGGAGACACAGAGAAGGAACAAGCAAGTTGATCCAGACTCTGTTATTGGAGATGATTGAGCTGAAATTATGACATCTGGAGGTCTGGAAGGAGAAATCAGAATATAAGACCATAACCCAGCAGTATACTATTAAAGTATAAATGAGCAAAGATGGGCGCCCCTACATAGAAATTCTATATCAAGTGGAAAAAATGAAAATACGCTTGCTCCCAATACTCTGACTACAAGTATCAGTCATGTCCCTGTGGTTAATTGTAAGATAGCAGTAATGGTAGAATGAGAAACATATCTAATGGTTAGTGAAAAAAATAAATTTGAGAACAACTAACTCAACCCCCCATAATTTTATAAAGGATGTAAATTGGTTTTTAATTGAAGTCAGATAATGTGTTCTTAATTCACAGTTGGTTGATATCAGAGAATATACCAAATAATAATAATAATAATAATAATAATATACCATCTTTGCCATTAAGTTATATTTGTCTTATTAGGTTCATCTAACATATTAGAGCATCAAGTTATATGATACCAAATAATTGAACTGGCCATGTGGTTCACTTAGTATTCAAATTTATGGATGAATATTTATTTTATTTTGTCTTTGCCTTTGGTATTAGTTATAATGTTCTTTTTTATTTCAATTAAAATATTATTTTCAGGTATCTTTTTTTCTGTCTAGACACAGGTCGTTTGTATAAACAGGAGTACCCAGGGTCTGTTCCTGGTCAGCCACCCTAATTTTTATCCGCAATTAACCACAAGGACGTGAATGCACAGTACTGAGAAGAGAGTCAACCAGAGGGCCTGCCATCGGGTGATTTTAGACATTGAACATTGGCACAGCAATTAAATTCAACCAGCTGGGGAAGCAATCAAATATAAAATGCAGATTACTATTTCAGATGCACGTCTCTGGTTACACAATGAAAACCCAGAAGCCACGGATCACAGCAGAAGTTGCTATAGTCAATTTAGTTACCAACTCACAGACTCATAGCTGAGAGTCATTTAGTAGTCAGCTCTTGCCCAAGGTCACAGAAGTCATTAATGTCTGACTCAGAACAAACACCAAGGATTCCTCACATGAGTCCAGGATTCTCTCCAACTAATTTTTTCCCCATCACCATTTATCCACCTTTACTCTCTTTCACTTCCACCCCTGACCCCAAAATCACCACACTGGTGTCTGTGTCCTTGAGCTCTTTCTCTTCTTCCTAACTAATTTTTAACAGTGAGAATAATGTAGCTCTGCAAGAGATTTGTGCATATTTCTCTGAATTCTATGGCATATTTAATTTCAAATGAATCCTACTTGAAGTTTGAAGGCTCTTTGGTTCATTTTGAAACTGCAAGTTATTTACAAATCTTAAAAATACTAAGGTAGACTAACTTTAGTTTGTATATTTAAAAAAAGGAAGGACAGATTGCCCCAAACCCCAAGCTGTTGATGCCGATGAATTAGATATGAGAAACATATCAGATGCCCACAAATGCAGTCAGTCACAAATTGTATGTGCTGGTGTGTTAGAAAGGTTTAAATCTAAGTGTAAGATGAGAAAGAAGATAAGGAAGAAGGAAAAGTAAAAAGGTACATTTTTCTCATAAAACTGTAAATTACCCTATTTAATGACTGGTCTCACCCAATTTAGTAAGCCAGGATGACAAAATTATTTTCTCATAAAGTGTGAATGTACCCATATGCTTTTTTCTGCCTCCAAAAGAGGAATCTATAGCACTTCAGAGCACTAGAGAATTAATGGCTGAGCAATCCCCTTCAGAGTGCTGCTTACTTCACTTGTTAAGGGATCCAACCTGTGATACAAAGAAATTGAATTTACCATGAATATAGAAGTAAAATAAAACTTCTGGTTTGCTGTTACCATTTTTAAGTATTAATTTTATGTCACAAAATATTTCACCTTAAAGTCTTCATCTGAATTCCTGGTGGAAATTGACAGGATCCACCTGTCAATTACATTATGCTGTAAAATGAGTGGATTGTAAACATTCATGATTTGAAGTTACTGGAATTTGGAGCTGTTTGTTAGAGCCCCAATCATCCAAAAGTTACTTACCCTGACTTATGCACAAAAGAACACATCTTTTTTTTCAAACGGGTTTTTTCTTTCTATGTGGTAGACAGTATATATAATTTTTCACCAATATTTCTTCTTCCTCACTTCTGTATACCTAAAGAATGTGATTATTGGCTTACTCAAAATTGAGTAAAACATTTGTGACTAGTTCTGGCCAATAAATTGCAAGTGAAAGTTATGTGTGGCTGAGGCTGTGGAAATGTGTTTAATTATCCATGCTCTCTTTTCCCATTCTGAGTGACTGAGAGAACGTGTGTTCTAGATGGTGCAGCCACAACACAGTGCAGCACCCACTGGCCTGGGTTCTTGAGTGACTGTGGAGTTGCGCTCCATGTCACCCAGAAAAACATATATAAATTTAGCAGGAAATATATTTTTATTAGATTAAGACAGATTTTGAGGTTATTTGTTATTGCAGTGCAACCTGCCCTATTCTAATATATGACATACAGGCTAGAATATGTGTTTGTGTATATATATATGTGTATATGTGTATATATGTATATATGTATATATGTATATATGTATATATGTATATATATACACACTGAGTAGCCAGATTATTATGATCTCTGAATGCATAATAATCTGGCCACTCAGTGTATATCCTATTTAATAAAAGGCTAATATACAAATTGTCCCCTCAACCAGGAGTTCAACCAGCAGGCAGGCCAGCCAAATGCCCATGTCCCCTCCCCCTGGGCCCCCACCAATGCACAAATTCATGCACTGGGCTAGATCATAATAATCTGGCCACTCAGTGTATATCATCATGTATATATACACATGTATTTGTAGACTTTATGTACCTATATAGATATATACACAGATAAACTCATTTGCATGTATTAGTCAATATATATATATATATATACTCAATATATATATATGTACACATATACCAGTATACCCATATGATTACTAACTTGTTGCATGAGGAATTTTGATGATATAAGAATGCTTTATTTAATGTCTTCAAAATAAAATAATTTTTAGCAATTTAGTCATTTTTATAACACCATACCAATTACAAACCATACACTATATGACTTCTGTTGGAGGTTCTGCAAAATGGTAATTATACCCTTTGTCCTCTCTGCAGTCTAAACAGTATAAAAAATAACAGCAGGAAGTAAGTGAACTTGTAGATATCAACCTAATATCTTTTTACCCTAATACATGGTCAAAATGGATTTTTCTACTCTCTACCACCTAATGTGAACTAACTCATCCATCTTCTGGCAGGCAGAGCAACTGGAGGGCCTGGGCTTTCCCCTAGATATGAGAAGCCCTGCTCCAAAGAGTTTAGTTAGTGTATGAGGCAGTTAGCAAAGAGGAGAGCAGGTACTACTTGAAGACATGCAAACGCTATCGTCTTGCACAACAATGACGTTCACCTCAATCTTACCCTCAGAGAAGTCAATAATGAGGCAGTTGCTAAGAGAGACTCATGATGGTCTTGTAATATTGTTTCTTCAGAGAGAGGCACAAAGGTTCCTTTTGTCAATGGAATTTTGAGAAGTTGATTAGTAACCTTTCCCTTCCCCTTACATAACCTTTTCTGACTCTTCTGCAGCTTTGCAGTTATCACTAGTAACTGTCTCCCCGTATTAAGGAGACATGACGACTGAGTACAATGTGATATGCTGACTTGGATCCTGGAAGAGAAAAAAAAATGGTTCTGAGTTAGTGGAAAAACTGGTGAAATCTGAACAAAATCTGGAATTTAGTTGATAGTGATGTACCAATGGTCATTCCTTTGTTATAATAAATTTACCATAGTTGTATAAAATGTTAATGTTAAGGATGCTGGAATACAGGGTCTGTGAGAACACTCTATGCTAACCTTGCAACTCTTCTGCAAATGTAAACTTATTTTAAAATAAAAAGATATAAAGAGAAATATCTATCTTCTATAAGTTATGGAGCACAATCATTAGAAATCTAATTATATGAATAAGTTTATTGCAAAGCCTGCTTAAAGGATTAATGAATTAGGCAAAGAGAGGTTGAGGAGATATTTTAGTGTTCCCCTTAATATCCCTTATTATTGAATTTATTGGAGTGATATTGGTTAATGAAATTATATCAATTTCAGGTATACAATTCTATAATATATCTGCATATTGTATTGTGTACTCCAAGTCAAGTCTTCTTCTATCACCATTTATCCCTCCTATACCCTCTTCTAGCTTTCTCCACCACCTTTCCCTTTTGTAATCACCATACTATTCCGACGTAAGCTTAATAGTAGTACTCTTCTGCCAAAACCGGTTTGGCTCAGTGGTAGAGCGTCGGTGTGCTGACTGAAAGGTCCCACGTTCGATTCCGGTCAAGGGCATGTACATTGGTTGCAGGCACAGTCCCAGTATGCAAGAGGCAGCTGGTCGATGTTTCTCTCTCATCGACGTTTCTAACTCTCCCTCTCCCTTCCTCTCTGTAAAAAATCAATAAAATATATTTTTAAAAAATAGTAGTACTCTTCTTATACTACCCTGGAACAAAGCTTTGACAAGATGGGCATATATAAGTAAATCTGCACTGAAGGCAAGTAAATTAAAAAGAAAAAAACATTTCAGAAAGCTGATATATAATATGTATAGCCGAATTATCATAATTTTGTGAATCCTAAAAGGCATTCTCCATTACATTGCTCTCAGCTTCCTTTCACCTGGGGAACTTTTTTTAAAATATCCACTGTTCAAGAATGATACCTACCCTTCTCAACTTCTAAAGCAAAAAGTGCAGTGTTAAAATTTTATCCTCACAGCTCTTTGAGGAGTCCTACAGAATTTTTTGCTGGACGCAACATGCACATCTCTACATTACAAATAAGCTCCATGACAAAAAGGAGGATCATTTTATGTAAACAACCCCTGAGAGTCAGCACAGTAGAAAAGAAATGGGTAATAGCTTTGGAACCAGAAAGAACAGGTTTAAACACCAGACATGCCACTCTCTGTCCAGCTTCACTTAAGCAAAATTTCTATTTAAGTCCCAGTTTGCTTAATCTTTAAAACTGTGATGATAGAGCCTACTTACAAGGTTGTTGTGAGATTTAAATGACACATCATACTCAGAATAGTTCCTGTGATGCACTGGGGAATTTCTACATATAGATCACACACTCTCTCAAAAAGAAAAAGCAGGATTAATTTTTTTCTTAATAGGATAGCTTTAAACTATGACCTCCAAGATGGAGGGAGAACCGAGTTTCAGTGTGAGAAGTAATGGTATGCGGCTGGATGGTGGCTTTGCTGAGAGATGCATACTTTCTTCACAGTTGTACCCATTCCAGATGGTGGCAACAAGTACAGTTTCAGAAGGCCTTTCAATCAGCATATGTCCACTTTTATGTCGCTGTTCATGACTCCATAAAAGAGTCACAAGACACACTCCCTGCCAATGTCAAGACTCATTGGAAAGCATAGCTCAACAGACTGTAAATGACAACTTATTTTTCTGTTAATTACATAATCACAGAAAATTCAGTCAAAATGAGTTTGCTGGTTGTTGCTCTCAGGCTTTCAGTACCCCACTGAAAACAGAACAAATGTAAGACTAGAACTGTAACAAATGGTGGTCATCTAACTTGGTTGAAGAGGAGGCCTTTATCCACCCAAATCAATGCACATTTATGTATTTTGAGTTTAAATTCCAGGTAATTGGTGAAAATATACATGACCTGAAAACTCAGTCACCAGAAACAATTCTAGGAGCACTGATCATTGTGGTGATAAATACAAGGGCTCTTAGAAAGAGGTTCCAGACCCTTACAAAACCAACTAATGATGTAATGATATTTTGTTCTGTTTAATTACCAGTCATAATGCAATGTAATTAAACCCAGTGGCAGAAGAATAACAGTACCAAGATACAGACCAATTAAGTTAACCACAACACATGTAAGATATATTTATGCACTACGTAAATCTTCTCTCAGGAAGAATCTAAATCTACCTTAATTTAAATAGGCATTTTTTCTGGCCTTTGCACATAATAAAAAATACTAATTTTTCATATTCAAGCAGCAGGATAAATTGTCAGTAATAGTGTTTCTAAGAATTGGATACTAAAATTAGCTGACTTTTAAAGAATTGGATTTAAGAGTCTAAGGATTATTTCTTCTAGTTCAAATACTTAGAGAAGCTCTGGATAACAAAAAAATAATATTAAAGAGTAAACATAACCATTTCTTTCATAAATTTATTTGCAATTCATCATATATTCTGGGAAATAATCATATGTTGTGTATATAGTGTAACTGTCTACTCTCACATCTGCAGCTTTTCTTTTACTTTTTTTATGCTATTTGACATATGAATTTTTAAATTTTTATTTTAACACATTTATCAATTTTCTCATATGGCTTATGTTTTTGTATAATACCTAAGAAAAATGATTTTTCATGTAGAATCTAAGAATAATTTCACTACCATTTGGCAATGTATATTTTTCCTTTTTTTTTTCTTCTAATAAAGATTTTCTTTTTCATATTTAAGGTTTTAATTTCTCTGAAATTTATTTTTGGGTAAAGTTAAAACCTCATTTCACTTTTTCTAAGGAAATCCACTAACCAAGACCATATTTTTAATAAACTACCCTTTTCTTACTGTTTTATAACACAGTATCTATTGATATAATTTATAAATCTATATATGTATACAGCATTTATATTTAAATTATATAGATTAAATATTATATTATACTAGAGGCCTGGTGCGCAACATTCATGCATTGAGGGAGGAGAATCCCCTCAGCTCAGCCTGTGTCCTTTCACAGTCTTGATCGCTCAGGTGATGGGAGGGGGTCTAAGCTGGCAGGCATACATCCCCCAAGGAGTCATTAGCACTGCTCTGGAGTTACACTTGCCAGCCTTGAGCCCAGCTTCTGTTTAAGCAGCAGTCCTCTTTGGGAGCGAACTGACCGCTAGGGGAACTGCCCTCTGGTGGTCAGGGCACATCATAGCGTCCAGTCCTTCTGCCATTTGGTCAATTTGCATATTAGGGTTTCCTTATATAGGATTATGTATACTAGAGGCCTGGTGCATGAAATTCGTGCATGGGGGGAGGAAGGAAGCCTCAGTTCAAACTGCACTCTCTCCAATCTGGGATCCCTCTCACAATCCTGGACCACTGGCTCCTAATCACTTACCTGTGATTAGGAGCCAGTGGTCCAGGAGTATTTTTTACATAATAAAAAATACCGTATTTTTTGGACCATAAGACGCACTCTTTTCCCCCCAGAAGTGGGGGGAAAAGTCCCTGCGTCTTATGGTCCAAATATAGCCTACACATATACTTTTAAAAAAAAGTTTTTTTACTTGCCCGGCTCTCTGTGGTCTCTGTGTGCTTGCCCGGCTCTAAAATGGTTCTAAATGCTGCTGTTTACAGGGTTGATTACATGTGTTTATGACTGTGATGTTGGGTTTTAATGCACATAAAATATTTTAGGACACTATTTGTTTCAGAATCTTTTTTTCTTCATTTCCCTTCTCTAAAAACTGGTGCGTCTTATGGTCCGGAGCGTCTTATGATCCGAAAAATACGGTACTCATTTTTATATAAATAAAAAATACCAGTGCCTGGTAGCCCCTAAATGCTACTCATGCCTGCCTGATTGCCCCTAACTGCCCCTTCTGCTGGCCTGGTCTTCCCCAACTGCCCTTTCCCTGCCAGCCTGGCCATTCCCAACTACCCCCTCCCAACTGGCCTAGTCACCTCTCACTGACCCCCCTGCCAGCCTAATGGCCCCCAACTGCCTTGCAGCTGGCTTGGTTATCCCTAACAGCCCCCACTGTCAGCCTGGTCACCCAATGCAGCCTGCTGTTTGGTCATTTGCTTGTCCCTCACTAACCCCCCTGCCAGCCTGGTTGCCTCATGCAACCTACTTGTTCAGTCATTTGGTCAACCCTCGGGCTGCTGCCATCTGAGGCTTGCCTGTGCCTCAGACCAACCCTGGGCGGCTGGGGGGCTTAGGGGACTTGGCACTGCCATCTTGTGGCTGTGGATGCTGCCATCTTTGAGGGCATGGCAGTCAATTAGCCTATTCCCTTCTTATTGGTTGTGGGCACCATCATCTTTGCTATGGCATGAGGATCAATTAGAATATTTCCTCTTTATTAGATAGGAATATTATATTATATTATATTATATTATATTATATTATATTATATTATGTTATGTTATGTTATGTTATACTAGAGGCCAGGTGCATGAAATTTGTACATGGGTGGGGGTCCCTCGGCCTAACCAATGATGGGGCAAATTGGGGTTGGCCAGCCGGGGCGGGAGACACACACACACACACACACACACACACACACAGGACAACGACACACAGACCATGGAGGTTGGTGGTAGAGCACACTGAACACTAGGGGGCAGCTCCTGTGTTGAGCATCTGCCCCCTGGTGGTCAGTGTGTGGCCAGTCATCCAGTCCTAATGGTTGCTTAGGCTTTTTATGAAAGTTTCTAGGCTATCTCTTCTGAATGTTGATCAAATTCCTACTCTTAATCAACCACTGCATTATCTTGATACATGGCTGCTCTATTGGTATAGTCTATTTTAGGATTTGGTTATTAACTGAATTAATATGCAACGTTTAGATGAAAAGTATTCTTTGGAGTATGGCCTTTCTGTCTTTGCTCCTGTAGTTCGTAGATTCGTCATTGCCTCCTCTACGTAGACTTCTTTAAGTCCCTCTTTTCCTCCTCCTGAGTTTAGTTAGGTGCCTTTCTTCTTTGGTGCTTCTTTATATTTTTATAATGTCCCATTCATTATCTTTGTTATGGTATATATCTCATTGCATTTGGAGGGTTGAAATTTTAACTATTTATACCACTGGATTATGGTAAAGTCTTTGAGGACAGAGACTATGTTCTGTATCCATGATGCTTCAAATTATTTCTAGCCAGATTAGTAGCTCAATAAATTTTCCTTGAACAAATGAATAGATGGTATCAATTGAACTTTTCTCTTATGTGGATAATGAGGAGAATATCTACTTTACAATTCAAGCATTGTTGCCCTAACTGTTTGGCTCAGTGGATAGAGTGTTGACCTGCACAATGAAGGGTCCCAGGTTTGATTCTGGTCAAGGTCACATGCCCAGGTTGAGAATCATTGATTGGCTGCCTCCTGCATGCCCCCTACTGGGGATAGGGGGCATGCAGGAGGCAGCCAATCAATGATTCTCTCACATTATTGATGTTTCTGTCTCTCTCTCTCTCTCTCTCTCTCTCTCTCTCTCTCTCTCTCTCTCTTTACCTTCTTCTCTGAAATCAATTTTTTTTAAAAATCAGGCATTGTTTTCATTAGTCTAGGACTCACTACAAATAGATGCACTCTAGTAATTTTAAATGCAAACATTTAAGTATGGTTCAGTAATGTCTTGATTTTCAATTTCCTCATTTGCTTTAACAGAAAGTTTGACTCTCATCACTGGATATTTAAAAACTGCGGTTTGTATGCAGTCCCCAGGCATTTGCTGTTAAAATGCCCCTTGCAGTTTATCTCTATTGCCACTATTTGCTTTTTAAATCAAACCAATTTAAATCAAGTGTCTACAGAATATCTGCTAATCCCAGCAGGAATTAAAAGTCTCAATACTCATTACGAACTTGGAGAAATGGCTTTCTTTTGCACGCATCTGGCCTCAGCTGCCACAAAAGAAGCTATGCTCATTGGATGCACATTCACATCCCTGACAGATCTTATAGAGCTATGAGTTTCTAATCAGAGACTCCTTACGATTCTAACTTATATTCCAACATTTAGCTAACAAAAGAGACAGTCAGTTCCCTTGATAATAGTTGTAGACTTTTGCATTTCAAATCAGACTTGCATCTCATCACATGTAACCAGCTTCTTTAATAAGCCATACCTTTTACAAGAATTAAACATGTTTTAAAAACATCAGAAGGAAATATTTACATCTTCAAGTGAAAATATTGACAGTTTTTAAATAGTCTTTAATCATCCAAAAGTGATTATAAAATCTATCATTTAATCTATTCCACTTATTAAACAGTGTCAAAATCATTTTTTGAATAAGCCAAGGTATAAATAAACATATAAATACATACCCTATAAGAAAGACAGATAACTGTGGTAAAGCAGAAACAATTGGCTAACCTGCCATGAATAAGAAGTGCAAGCTGATAGCCTAGAGTGGCGCTAAAATAACTATAACAGCTTAGCTGCAAACTACACAAACACAAAGATAATCATTTAAAAGAGACTCAGATTTGCTAAGCCAATTGAAGTGGAACACTTATGAATCTTTTATTAATCCAGTCTAAGACAATATGCATAATATTGACAAATGCTTCTGCATTCCACGTTAATTTAATGAGCTCAGTAATTTTGCAGATTCAACATTGACTACTTAGAGTCCTTGAGGCTTTCTTTAAACTTTTGATCCTCAGAAATGTGGCTTTTGCATCATCTACTTATGGTTAGATGTGATATTACAAGATTTGAAATGTGTCTTTCTCCTTAAAGAGCAAATGGAAGTCACAATGAGCATAAGCTCTCCCCTCACTCACCAGCTACATGAGAGCTCTGGAGCAAAGGAAAAAGAATATTGAAGTGGAGAAAGCAATTGCTTTGTCCAGAGGATCTGACTGCAAGTTAAAGCATAGCTCAGAAATAAAAATAAAAAGATATTCTGCTTTTATATATAACTAGAGGCCCAGAGCATGGATTTATGCTCCTGTGGGGTCCCTCAGCCTGGCCTGAGCCCTCTCACAATCCGAGACCCTCAGGGGATGTCAGATGGCCAAAACCGGCAGTCTGACATCCCCTGAGGGATGTAGTAGTGCTCGAAGTGGCCAGCAGCCAGGGAGGAGCCTGAACCCAGGGCTGGATGCTGCCCTGCTGTGCCTGCCACTACCACCACACAGTAGCATACTGCCATGGATGTGGGAGAGGCTCACACCACTGCAACTGCACTCGTCAGCTGTGAGCCCAGCATCTGGCGCTCACCTGAATTGTGCTCCCACTATAGGAGTGCACTGACCACCAGGGGACAGCTCCTGCATTGAGTGTCTTCCCCTTGGTGGTCAGTTGTGTGTCATAGCAACCGGTCAACAGTTATTCGGTCATTCAGTCGTTCAGTAGCTTAGGCTTTTACATATGTAGATGTAGTCAAGTCCTGAGGATTAAAATTCATATTTATTCTCACTTTCCTAGCAGGATTTCAAATTTTGATCTCGATTAAAGAGAAATATTATAAATGTTTATTCTGTTGATGAATAAAGAATGATTATGTTCCATCTAATATTAAATCATAAAGTTTAACATGTCAATATTGGCACCAAAATGCATGAGAGAATCAGCACTTTACCTTCAACTGATCTGATTTTTATTGGGCATAAATAATCTTGCCCCATCCCTACATTTCCCTACAGCAAAAGAAATGCCCCTTAAAGGGACTGAAATCCTCACCTATAGAGAAGTCACTCTTTATGAAGTAACTATTGATATACCCCATTAACACTTCAGTGTAGATGAGTTTATTGGTGTCTTTTTGCTTCAGGGATACTGGAAAAGAATAATTGTGAGGTTGTGGACAGCCTGGGCAGTTAGGGTTTCCACCAAATAACTGTCAACTTAGAATGCTGGGAGCATTGCAAAGGAAGTGAGAATCACTGGAGATTTTATTTTTGCATATATGAAATACAATTAATTCTTTATCTTTTTAATATCAATTTCCCAACTGGACTATAAGCATCATCACAGCAGGGCCATGACTTACCATTTTTTCCCAGCCCTTAACACACTATAAACACTCAAACAAAATCTGTGGGCCGATTGACTGTTTGGTGCAGTGTGCATATATGCAGCAAATGATTTTGGAAGAAGAGTGTTATAGCAGCAGGTTCTCCAGGGCAAGAGGGTGGTGACAGTATAGGCCTGAGAAGTTCATGGACAGAGATGAATGAGAAAATGGAGGAAGAAGTCAATTTTTTTCAATTTCACAATCTGGCCAACCTTCAGACTTGATGCTTCTTATTGGCACTTACTTTTCCTGTTTTCTGCAGCCTTCTCTTTGAGGATTTTGGTAGGAACAACCATAAAACAGTAGTGTTGGTCATGTGCAAGGCACTGTTCTAAACACAAAGTCACTGGTTTGATCATCACATAACCCTATGAGAGAAATACTTTTATTATTTATTGTAGGTTAGGAAACTAAAGCATTGAGAGATCGATTAAGTAATTTCCTCTATTCTCACAGATAGGATGCTCACTTCAGAATGCCTGCTCTTAATTGTGAGTCCAGAAGACATCCTTTCTTAATTAACATTTATTGCTAATTTCCTCTTTTCTTGCCCCACCTCCTTTTTAGGACAGTTTAAATTTTCTTGCTTTTCCTGTCTACTTTGCAGCTTGGGGTGACTCTGCAAGCCAATTCTGATAAATGAGGCAGAAGTAGGTATCTTCTGGAAAGAGAAGGCTTCTGGGAAAGCAATTATTTTTTCTGAAAACACAAGGAGATAACTGTACCCATGAGGGAAAAGTCAAAGGACCATAGAGGAGACCACCAAGGCCTTTACATTATTGAGGCAATGAACCAACGTCAGCATCTGACCATATCCATTCTCCTTGTTATGTGGTAAAATCACACCACAATTTGTTTGCCCACTGTTGGTAATGTTTTCTGTTACTCACAGCTAAAAACAAGCCTAAATGATACAAGTAAGCGAAAACATTACAAAAAATGGGCAAACAAATTAACAATTAATTTATGTTATTTTACCACATAAAAAAAAAAGTGTCAGTTAGGGCCGTGGAAAAGAACATCCAGTGTCATGAAGATTAGTGTTTAGATCTCTTCCATGGAGGAATGTGATGGTGACTGCACTTGCCATATCATTATTTTTATTATTATTACTATTATTATTATTATTATTATATTTATTGGGGTAACATTGGTTAATAATATTGTGTAGGTTTCAAGTGTACATTTCTATAACACATGGCCTGTATAGTGCACTATGTGCCCACTACCCAAAGTCAAATCATTTTCCATCACAATATATTTGGTTCCCTTGACTCTTTACTACTCCCCACCCTCTATTCCCTGTGGTAGCCACCATTCTGTTGTATAAGTCTATGAGTTTCAGTTTTACATCCTATGCATGAGTGAAATCATATGGTTCTTAGATTTTTCTGACTGACATACTTCACTTAGCATAATATTCTCAAAGTTCATCTATGTTGTCACAAATGGCATTATTTTGTCTTTTCTTATGACTTAATAGTATTCCATAGTATATATGTATCACATCTCTATCCAATTCTCTATACACTTTGGTTGTCTCCGTGTATATATAAAGAAGTCACACCAAACAAACAAACTTGCAAATAAATGTTTTTGGTGTATATAACCAGAAGAGGGATTGCTGGGACCTATGGTAGCTCTCTTCTTAATTTTTTGAGGATTCTTCATACTGTTTTCCATAGTGTACAAGTTTACATTCCCACCAGCAGTGAGGATTCCTTTTTCTTCACAACCTCTCCAACACTTGTTATTACTGGTCTTGTTGATAATAGCCATTCTAACAGGTGTGATGTGGAATCTCATTGTAGTTTTGATTTACATTCCCCTAATAGCTAGTAAAGTTGAGCCTCTTTTCATGTATCTATTGGTCATTTGTATATCTTCTTGGGAGAAGTGCCTGTTCATGTTCTGTGCCTGTTTTTGTTGTTTTTTTTTAAATATATTTCATTAATTTTTTTACAGAGAGGAAGGGAGAAGGATAGAGAGTTAGGAACATCAATGTGAAAGAAACATTGATCACTCCTACTGGTGATGTACCCGCAACCAAGGTACAGTACATGCCTTTGATCAGAAATGAACCTGGGACCCTTGAGTCCATAGGCCAATGATCTATTCACTGAGCCAAACCAGTTAGGGCTCTGCCTGTTTTTTAATTCAATTGTTTGTTTGTTTGATGTTGGGTTGTGTGACTTCTTTATATATTTTTTATATTAACCCTTTGTCAGAGCTATTGTTTGCAAATATGTTCTTTCATTTGGTTGGTTGCCTTTTTGTTTTTTGTTTTGTTTTGTTTTGTTTTGGTAGTTTCTTTTGCTGTGCAGAAGCTTTTTTGTTTGATTTAGTTCAGTTCATTTATTTTTGCCATTACTTCCCTTGCCTTTGTGGTCAAATTCATAGAATCTTCTCTAAGATCAAGGTTCATAAGTTTAGTTTAATGCCTATGTTTTCTCTGAAATAATTTATTGTTTTGATCTTATATTTAGGTCTTTGATCCATTTTTAATTAATGTTTGTACAGGGGGATAAACTGTAGTCTGGGATCATCCTTTTGCGGTGGCTTTCCAATATTCCCAGCATCATTTATTGAGGAGGTTTTCTTTTCTCCATTGTATGTTTTGGCTATTTTGTCAAAAATTATTTGCCCACATACATGTGATTTTATATCTTGGATCTCAATTTTGTTCCACTGGTCTGCTTGTTTTTTTCTCAGTAAATGCTATTTCAATTATCGATGCTCTGCATTATAATTTGAAGTCATGTAGGGTGATACTTCCAGATTTGTTCTTTTTTTTCAGAATTACTTTGTTATTTGCCGTCTTTTGTGGTTCCATATAAAACTGATTATTTTTGTTCCATTTCTTTAAAAAATGTCATTGGGATTTTGATGAGAATTGCAGTAATTCTGTATATTGCTTTGGGTAATAAGGACATTTTAACTATATTGATTTTTTCAATTTATTAGCATGAAATATCTTTCCATCTCATTGTGTCTTTTTAAGTATCTTTTAATATGCTTTGTAGTTTTCAGTGTATAGATCCTTCACATTTTTTGTTAAGTTTTTACTTTCTGTTGCAGTTGCAAAAGAAATTGTGTGGGTTTTTTATATTTTTCTGAAATTTTATTGTTAGTATATAGAAATGCAGTGGATTTTTGTACATGTATTTTGTATTCTGCAACTTCATTGTATTTATTAGTTGCTTCTAATAGTGAAGTCTTTAGGATTTTCTATAAAAAGACTCATTATCTGCAAAATAACTTTTACTATTGTTATCAAGCTTTTCCAAAAAATTGAAAAGGAGGAAATACTTCCTAACACATTTTATGGGGTCAACATAACCCTGACATCAAAACCTGGCAATAATAACACAAAAACAAAAAATACAGAACAATATCTCTGATGAATAAATATGCAAAAATCATAAACAAAATACTAGCAAATTGAATACAACAATACATTATAAATAATATACCATGATCAAATGGGGTTCATTCAAGAGGCACAAGAATGGTTTAACATGCACAAATTGATCAATGTAATATACCACATTAACAAAATAAAGGATAAAAATCAGATAATTTTATCAATAGATGCAGAAAAAACATTTGGTAAGAAACAACATCTATTTATGATTACCAGACCATTCTTGTGTCATTAACCTTTGTGTACTTTCTTAATTCTTAGTAATCCTAGTTCTTCAGGCTTTTTATGTTTCTGTGAGTTACGAATTCTTTTAGCCTAAATTACCCAGATCTAGTTATAGATTTTAGCAACCAAGAACCCAGACTGATACAACAGTGCTATGCTTTTATTTCCCCCAACCTTTACCCTCTAGGAGCTAAGTTCCACAATGCTTTAAGATAAAATATGAGATTCAAATGAGACTATGCATGGGGAGCTCAGTAAACATTCATGGGATCCGTCTTCCCAGTATTCCTTTTCCTCTGTTCCTACTTATGTATACTCTCATTCTGTCAGAGAGACAGACATATCTCCTAAACTGGGCCAAGCATAATAATTCACCATCACCTCATATTCAGTGATGGAAAGAAAGGGTGGACATGTGACCCCAGTCTTATCAATCAGACTTGAGTCTGAGTCTTTTAGAAAAATGTTGAGAGAGGTGTGGGGGGAAGAGCCTGGGAATTTACATTTCCCTGGGAACAGGCCTTAACTAATGACTAGTAGGTACCTGATTACTGGAACAATGCTGAGGAGAAATCTACTATCTCCAGAGAACCCCTGAAATGGGGACCCTGCTTAGTTTTCTTCCCTCTCCTGGCCTCAGTCTCTATTCCCTTGTCAGATTTTCCCAGGAATACTTTCTATTAAATCACTGTCAGGGTCTGCTTTTGGAGAATCTAATCTAAGACACCAGAGAAGTCAGCAGTTCTCTCTCACTCCTTGTGGATCACAGTGCTTGAGAGATAAAGTTAACAAGCAGGAAGGTAAATCAAATCTATTGCCTGTCATTCTAATTTCTCCAACAGATGAACTGATAAATTCCCATTCCTGTCTAAGCTAGGCTGAGTTTGATTTCTATTACTACAGCTAAGAAACACAATTCAACAGGGTGAGAGAGACTGACTTCGTTCCTTGCTCCATTTACCAAGAGATCTTGTAGACAAGTGAGGGATGTCCATGATATCACATCTTTTCTACAAGATCTGTGCATGAGTGCCAAGTACCAGATTTATGATTTATATATCTTAGTGATTTATATAACCTTAGTGGTTTCCAGACTTTTCCAAAATATAAACACTTGAAAAAGTTCAATCTATCTTAATGCATTGCATAGTACAAATACACATGTTAAAAAAAGAAAAAGAACACAGCTGGTGTGGCTCAGTGGTTGAGCATCAACCTATGAACCAGGAGGTCACAGTTCAAATCCTATTAAGGGTACATGCCTGAGTTGCCGGTATGATCCCCAGTTGGGGGCAATGCAGAAGGGGCAGCCACGCAATGATTCTCTCTCATCATTGATGTTTATATTTTTCTCCATCTACCTTCGTCTCTGGAATCAATAAAAATATATGTTTTTAAAAAGAAATAAGGAGAAAAGAGAGCAAAATCTTTCTAAAATATAAGTCTGTCCTCGCTGTTTTGGTTCAGTGGATAGAGTATCAACCTGAGGACTGAAGAGTCCCAGATTCAATTTCAGTCAAGGGCACATGCCCCGGTTGCAGACTCAATCCCCGGGGTGGGGGGGAGGGGGGTGCAGGAGGCAGCCGATCAATGATTCTCTCTCATCATTGATGTTTTATCTCTCTTCCCCACTCCTTTCCTCTGTAAAATAAATAAAAATATAGTATTTTAAATATAATGTACATTTGAGGATATCAGAGCATGTTTAAAGCTCTTCTAATCTAATCTCCTTCTCAAGATTCTTTAAAATGGTCTCAAATTGCTTTATTATGTAATGTCAAGTGCAATCTCCAATCACATTCTTCCCACTCCACTCCCATATTCAGCTCTTTGAGACATGTTCTTTCTTAGCCTTGGACTTTTGTCCCTTCTCTTTCTCCACTGTTCAAATGTCAGTTTCTCTCTTCACCTGCATTATTCCTTTTTAGGTTTTATGACTCATCTAAGATGTCACTTCTTCCAGGAAGTCATCTTTGATGTCCACCTTCTACCTCTCCTAGGTATTCCATTGTTCCCTTTACTTCCCTATAATTTCACATATCTAGTGTGATTAAATGTGTTGGTTTGAAATCAGAATATAATACCCTTGTGGTAAAATTATGTCTGTTTGCTCAATGTTATATTTCTGGAGTCTTACAAATTGGCTGGCTCATAATAGGTTCATACTCTCTTTGAACAAATAAATGAATAAAAGGAAAAGAGAGATTCAGACAGAGAGGGCAAATAAAGTCTTTTTGAACACTAGTATATATGATACACTAAGTTCCAGTCTGGAACTATCTCCTTAGGAAATATGTCTTAATGCAAAAAAAAAGTACATATATATTCACATCAGCATGTCTCCCTGAGCATCAGCACTTTATGATGGCTAAGGTTAATACCCACAAAATGCATAGTCAGCACCAAGGTAACTCATGTAATTTAACAACAGGATTAAGAGTCATTTGGCTGTGGTACCTGGCTTCCCTCCCAGAACAAGATACCCAAGTTCTCTTGGAGAAAAAGACAGCTGAGATAAGTATACCACTAGTGAGAGATTTGGGTCAATCACTTAACCTCTTTATTGTTATACTCAGTCGTGGATTAATGTTCATGAGCAACAAGCTGTTGAGACTCCTCGTTAAAACAATTTAATTTCCAAACTTGGATCATTTAGTAGCCAGATAGATTAAGTAATAAGGAGACACTGACTTCAAGGACAAAGTGCAAGACTGAAAGTTAGGAGTTCACACACTATAAAAGCAGAAATAGAAAGCACTAATCTACGTACGTCTTCTCTTATCCAGTGCAGTGACAAAATTACCCTTCTCTCAGCATAGTTTATTAGTTTTAAATTGCCAAGTTTTACTCTGTTCAGTATCATTATGCTGGGGGTTATGCCCTTGAAAATAGACTAACCATTTTCCATAATGGAAGATATGATCATGATATGCCCCTCCTCCATGCAGCCTCCTTGACTGGCCTCGCTAAATCATTAAGACATTCTCTTCCAGGAGACAGACTCATCCTCAGATGCATTCCTCCAGCAGTCACTACTGTCCAGTTAAACTTGCCATGGAAGGTGAAACTATTGTGTCACTCTGATTTTTCTGCTCAACCAGAGACAATTACCTTTTGAGATTTCAAACAATAATCTCTCCCATTACTGACCTCACTATGTCAATATTTACAGAACTACTTACAATATGCAAAGCCACTGCTCTTAGAGCAGACAGGGTGACATTTATGGACCTAATGAAAATAGCTGCTCACCCACATTGATTTTAAGCAGCATTTACCTCTTGGGAATTACTTTTGTCACCTTTGCTATAACATTATAGATAGTCTCTATGCTCACAGGTAGCAATGGTGCCTGAAAATGTGTCTGTCTCATGGTCAACCGGATCCAGTCCATTTCTATAGAAAAGGGGGTTGGCCATCTACCCAGGCAAGAGTATCTCAATCCTACCACACGTTTCTTTCATTTTTAGATATCTGATCAAAGCACAATTGACAAAGAATGCTTGAAAATATGACTTTTGTCCTTAAACTATTTGTTTTCCATCTCAGCATCAATCTTATCAGGACAGAAAAAAATCCCTTTTGTCTTCCATATTTCCTCTTTATGTTATAATTCATCCTAGAGTTTTCTAAAAGTTAATCATTTATATCCTACCTTCACAACCTTTGCCAACTATACACTAATGGATGACAGATAGATGATAAATGATAGGTAGATAAAAAGATAGATACATAAGTAGATAATCTGTGTTGAACTAACCCACTTTTTATAATCTTTCACTTATACTAAACAATAATAGCTATGAGCTACTTATATATTTTTCTGATAAACATTTAAAAACCATATCATTAAAATTTAAGGTGCTCCAGCACAGTCTAACTTGATCTGAATTATGACTCTTTGAGAAACAATGGTTTATGCCAGTGGTTCTTAATATTGGCACATCAGAATCACCTGGGAAGGCTTTTTTCTTTAATATATTTTATTGATTTTTTTACAGAGAGGAAGGGAAAGGGATAGAGAGTTAGGAACATCGATGAGAGAGAAACATCAATCAACTGCCTCCTGCACACCTCCTGCTGGGGATGTGCCTACAACCAAGATACATGCCCTCGACAGGAATAGAGCCTAGGACCCTTCAGTCTGCAGTCCGACGCTCTATCCACTGAGCCAAACTGTAGAGCAAGGCTTTTTTTTTTTTTTTTAATTCCAATGTTTAGATCTCATCCAAAACGAATAAAATCATAATAAAAATATATGAGAACAATGATATATCTAAAATACAAAAAATAAATGTGCAGAAGCTCTTTAATCTGTGAACTATGTGAAAACCTCAAAAGAAACACTTCCAATAAAAAAGAAGTTGAGAACTGCTTTATTACCTAAATTTGGGCTTCTTTGCCATCATAAGGAATGAATAAATTAGCATTCAAATTCTACTCTAATCAATGGTTCTCATAGAACTTTTAATTTTAAAAAGGTCAGTTATTTTTACTCCAAGATTTAATTTTCCAAGATTTATTTTAAATTGAATAAAACAAAATCTGTATAGAGAAATATACATTTTGCATTCCTCCACCTGTTTATATTGGGACTCAACAATAATTTCTTTAAATACAGGAACTTTATCTTTCTCACATCTATGGAACTATGTATCTAAAATCCCAAGAAGTGTCTGGTACCTCAATAAATGATCCATAAATAAATAAGTTCTAATAATTATAAGGAATCAAATTATGTCAAAAATAGTTTTTAATTACTTTCTCACTTGAGCCTCATCTCTACTGTGTGTATGGTGAGGCTTTCTTAATAGGAAAGCCTCCAGAGAAGTCAGCAGTTCTCTCTCATTCCTTGTGGATCACCATTCCTAATGGTACCTCTTATAGAACTGATGAATGGATATAGATTGAAACCTTCCCCCACCACCATCATTAATTTCTCATATAAAGAGCTAGCACTCACGCTTTCTGAGCTCCACCCATGAGCAAGTGACTGCACACTACTGGCAACTCACGTTATGGTGATGTCTCTAACTGAGCCATAACATTCTGCTGCAATTGCATTGTCCCTGATGGATGTTCTTAATTTCTCCTGAATTAAACCAGAGTCAATTCCTGCCATATGTTGCAGACTAAGGGCAAAACAATGTTAGAGTCTTCTCCTTTCCATTTCCTAGCTGCAGCCCAAGCTTTGAGTTTTCTAATCTTAAAAAGTGATGTCAGAGAGAAGCGTTTTTGTTCCATATTGCTGAGTTCATAATGAAAAATGCAAACTAAAAATTCCATTCTACTTTCTAGTACCAAGTGAAAGGAAAACACAACTTTGGTGAATAATAGCCAAGCAGTTAAACTGTTTCTGAGGGGACAGAAAGGATAAACATGGTGCTATATTATTCTAAGCACCACTATTATGAGATGCAGAGGTCAATGGCTCCATTCCCCTCAGAGAGTACATATTAGCCTACAAATAGGAAAGTGTGGGTGGTGAAACATCCTCCTTATGTGAAATCAGGATAAAAGCCATTGCCCTCTGTTTCTATTTTGGTGAAAATAGCCAAGAGGTTGATGAGGAACCAAGAGGAAGTTGGATCACATTCTTCTTTTTATCCATATTTATGTATTCTTTTTTTTTTTTTTTTGGTTTTGTTTTTGGTTATTAGGCAGAAGTCTATCAACACTTAGGAACACAAATTTAATTGATGTAAGATACAGGCATCAATAAACTGAAATCAAGTTGGAATATAGTCACCTATACAAATTATTGTAATAGAAAGCTTTCTGGAGATCATAACCCCTGAATTAAATTTGCTTTAGTTGAATACTAAACGAATGTAATTGACTAGGTAATAGTACTTTTACACTTTGGTAAAGTTATTTGCCACATGAGCAAATACACACTCATCCACACTAATTATGAAATGATGAGTGTAAATTAAACTTTGAGAGAAGGTAAAGATGGCCTGGAAGTGGATATGGTGCCATGCCATATGTGAGAACTTACATGAATAAAGACAGAGAAACAGTTTGGTGTACTGTGCCAATCACCAGCTGTTCGAATGGCTAGAATGCAAGAGAAATTAAGTAAGGTAACCATATTGAAGCATCCATCTTATATAAAAACTGCTGTTTGAAATTTTAACCCTGCTATTTTGGCTTCTGTAAATACTTGCTTTGCTTATATAATAAGGAAAATAAGACTACTCTCGCTTAAGAGAGGCCATTAAACCTTCCCCAGACGAAGTTATCAGTGCTGGCATCAGGCCAAGCCTTTGATTGAGGTTACAAAGCCCCAGCACATAAGGGTTCTTTAAAAACTTGCAAAGGGGACCGGAAACACCCCCTATTGAGAGACAAAGAAGATTAAAACATATAAACAAGGAAAGTTCCTCCATGTTGGAGCAGGAATTTGAAATAGTTTCTCTCGGTTCCTGAATAATAATAAACTGTAACTCCATCTCTCTAAGTGTTGCTTGGTTCTCCTCTGTCTTCTGTAACAATATAATTTATTGCTCAAAGTTGGACACTTTTGAAAGTGAAAAAGAATGCAAAAATAATTAAAATTGTATAATTTAAAAATATTTCTATATTAACATAAATTGTTGTTGTTATTGGTATTAATTGGTGGACTTACAACACAGATCTATTCAATAACTACTGTATTTTAAAAACAAAAGTATTTTTAAATTTAAGATAAGATATATCTATGTATATTAAAGAACAAAACACTGGTCATTGCTTATCTAAATGTTACAAACTATATGAGAATAATTATTCTTATAATGTTTATGTCAACATTATAAATGTTTGAATTTAACCAGTTTCCAAGACAGAACAAGTGGTTGGCAATATTAAATACATCTCTCTTTCCCCTCTGATACACAAAAGTGTGAACTATCTTTGCCATCATTTTTTTGTTTATTAACAAATATTCTGCCTTGTATCTTTAGAAGGAAGACCACAGTTCTATTATGCTTAGGAAAGCCTGGGCAAAGAAAGAAGTTTATCATTGATCATCTCTCAGATTAAGCCACATATTATAATAAGAACTCTGTTTAATGTACAAGCAGCTCGTTACTAGATAAGACAGGACAAAAGCTGCAAGTACAAAGTTGAGTAAACCCACCCCAGCTTATTTGGAATGTCTGAGATTTTTTAAAAATATATATATTTATTGATTTTTTACAGAGAGGAAGGTAGAGGGATAGTTAGAAACATCGATGAGAGAGAGACATCGATCAGCCGCCTCCTGCACACCCCCCACCGGGGATGTGCCCACAACCAAGGTACATGCCCTTGACCAGAATCGAACCCAGGACCTTTCAGTCTGCAGGCCAACGCTCTATCCACTGAGCCAAACCGGTTTCGGCCACTCCAGCTTATTTGAATGCATGAAAAATCCTGGGCAAATACTACACCGTCCGATGACGACATTAATAAATGTGAGGTTTTCTGAGTGGTAAGAGAGAACACTAGAGGAAGAAGCTGAGGTCAGATCCTAGGAGCTGCTCATGCCCTGCAGAAAGGAAGGGGAAGCCAAGGAGAACTACAGGCAACATTGTTTTAGTTAGAACATGCTGGCCGCTTTTGGAAGATGAATTTTGAGGAGGCAGAGCTATGATATTGTTTATTCAGAGAGAGCAAACCTGAAGCCTTTGAGCTGCATCCACTCCACACCCCTTGAATATTTTTTTATTTTGATTTGTTCTTTGCTGGCTCAGTGCTAACAGGTACAGTATTTAACAAGCTCAATTTGCAGTTTAAGCGATTAAAAGGCGGAAAATTTCACATAAATATTTGGATTGTTGGCTTCTATTGAAACACTGGGAGCTCTGGATCATAAGCCCTGCTTTTCAGGATGACAGTTGGCAGAAATTGACTAGCAGTTATCCTTGACCTAACTGCTGGACCTGCTCTCACTAACACACACTAAATGCCAGGGTTCTGTGCCACTTCAACTGGGAACTTCTAATGTACACTATTTTTTAAATGAGCAACACGTATTTAAACTAACAACCAAATTCCCATCAGATGTCCCAACTTAATGGCACAAAAGTGAGGACCAGACAAATGCAAAGACAAGCTTTATATGTGGGCAGGGGTAATGCCCATTCATAGGACCACTTCAAACATTATTTTGATCTTGTGACAAGCACACCACACGATAGCTATGATGGTACAATGACTCAAATGTAGAGCAATCTAATGACCGCTCCCTCCCTGGAATGGCAAGCAGTAACTTACCAGAAGGAACTATCATTTAAACTGTAGTTCATGGGTAACTCCAAGGTAATTAGAGCAGAGTAAGCCCACACTCGCCTCCTCTTTCCTCTGGCCCAGTGTTTCCGTGAGATATGGAACATGTAGCATTACGAAGGAGGTCCCCAAAGGAAGCCACTGGTCACTCCCTTCCTAACCCTGACAGAAGAGCAATATACCCTGCCAATCATTAACTCCTCTTTTCCAGAACCCATGTCATTTGTGACTTCGACTTTTCTGAGTACTTATACAGTGACTAGGTATTTTATTAAGAATGTTAGCCAAAAAGAAATGTTGTTATAGCAGTGGAAGAGTAAAATAAAAAAGGGTGTTTACCCCAGTTATACCATAACATTGAGGGTTTCCTCTTTAGTAAATGTTATAGGCCACAGGAAGAATTCTTAACTCCTTTTTATCCTATATAATAAAAGCCTAATATGCAAATTATTTGACTGCTAGCTATGATGTGTGCTGACCACCAGGGGATGGTGCAGAACGTGGCAGGTGTCCATGACACAGCACTGGCAGTGGGTGGCAGTGGAGGCCCTGCCAGCCCTGATGGGTCCCAATGAGAGCAGGACCATGGTGGGATTGTGGAGCAGGTGATCGGGCAGCACCAGGTCAAGGCAGGAGCAAGCGGGGCCTGATCACCCCACAGACATTGATTAGCAGCAGCAGCAGAGGTGGGGCTGCTGCCCAGCTCCCAGACACTGAGGTAGCTGGGCAGGGCGGGGGGGGGGGGGGGGTTTGAAAGAGGGGTGGTAGGGGTGGCCCCGATCAATCGCCCTGCAGGTGGGATGGTGGAGCAGGTGAGGGGGCGATTTCAGGCCACAGTGGGGTGTCAGGAAAGGCTGTGGTGCTGCAAGCTTGGGGGCATGAGCTGGGACCCAAATTTCCACAGGGATCCCACCTGTGCACAAATTCATGCACTGGGCCTGTAGTTTTTTATAAAAACTTTCATGATCTGCTGACCTCACTGCCCCCTCTATAGTCCCTTCTGCCCCAAAGTCAGTCTCCTTTTGTACTTACCTGTTGTCATGTCCTCAAACACATCATGTTTTCTCTTCCTGGCCTTTTCACATGCTCACGCCTCAAGTTAGAACTCTTCCACAAACACCTCTCCTGTTTGCTGCATATTGTTATTTATTGCTGTACAACAAATTAACCAAATTTAGCAAATTAAATCAACAAATATTTATCTCACAGTTTCTGTGGGGCAGGCACTTGGAAACAGCTCACCTGGGAGGTTCTGGCTTGGGGTTCTCGTGAGGTTACAGTAAAGCTGCTGGCCATGGCTGCTGTCCTCTGATGACTTGCCTTGGAATGGAGAAGCCGCTTCCACAATGGCTCTCAGATGGCAGCAGGTCTCTGCTCCTCGCTACCAACTGGCCATGTGGGCCCAGCAACATACCGACTGACTTCTGGAAAACAAGTGACCCAAGAGAGAGCAAGGCAGAAGCCATGTGTCTTTTATGACCTAGTCCTAGAGTGAAACACCATCACTTTGGCAATATTCTTTCATTTAAAATGAGTCACTAACTTCAGTCTAGGAAGGCAAAATAAGCTTCATCTCTTAAAGAGAATGTCGAAGAGTTTGTGGACACATTTTAAACCACCACAGCCATGCTAACGCCAAATTTCAACCTGGTTAGTTATTTTCTTGGTTAGTTCATGACTGTCTCAAGATGGGATTGGTAACTCTCTTTAACTTTCAAGAGGCATCTCTCCTAATAGCTACTGCATGGCTGAAAGTATTCCCGGTTTGCTAGTCTATCCTTCGTAGTAGAAAGTAAGCAGGTTAAAGGCAAGGACTGTGTCCTGCTCACGTTTTTTTCCTCCAAGCCTGATACAGTGTGTGGACTTCAGTAAGCCATTCAATGTTTTATTGAAAAATAAATTACCCCACTCAAAGAGGTGTTTTTCCTGCCTTCCCACATGATGAGCACAGAAAGAAAGATGGAGAAATAAATTTTATGGCACATCCCCTGCTGTGCCATGAACTTTTCATACATTATCTTAGTAACAGATGGGCGTGCTTCGAGAGAAGAATAATTGTGTGGTAGGAAAGAATGAAGAATTGTACTTTTATACGCTCCTGCCACCTATTACTGAAGCAACTTGGGCAGGTAATTAGATTCTTGGAACTTCAGTTTTCTCCTGAAAAGATTAAATGATATAATAATAATTGCCTTGCCAACTTACCCAGTTTAAGTGAAGTTCAAATAAAACAGTGTAAATAAAAGGGAGATACAAACTACAAAATATCATATAACTGTAATATACAAATATTATTATATCTCAAATTCCTATGGATAATATTGTCAAACATTAAGAAGATGCTTTCATCACTGAAAACTTAATCATAGGTAAAACTCTTAATCCAGTGGTAACCAATATTTTAATTCAGTCATTCAATATTAATTAACTTCTACCATGTGCATGTTCAAGGTACAGGCCAAGTGTTCAGATATGTTAATGTTTTCCATTAAGTGCAAAGACTAATCCAAAGTTTTCAAAATCTTTTTATACAGAGCTATTATAAATTCACTAGTACCCTGACGATGTGGCTCAGTAGTTGAGCATCTCCCTATGAACCAGGAGGTCATAGCTCAATTAACGGTCAGGGCACATGCCCTGGTTTTGAGCTCCATTGCCAGTAAGGGGCATGCAGGAGGCAGCTGATCAATGATTCTCTCTCATCATTGATGTTTCTATCTCTCTCTCCCTCTCCCTTCCTCTCTGAAATCAATAGAAATATTTTTAACAATTCACTTATAAAAATTTGCACTTTTAAAATGGCAGAGGAAGATGTCAAAACAACAGTGCAAACAGCAGATTAGAGGCCTCAGTCATTTCCTGAGTCAGAAGTCTGGTAGCACCTGCTGCTGCTGCTGCCACGAAGCACTGGTGCCTGGCATTCAGCAAGCACTCAGCGTGGGTTGAACAGAACTAACTAAGTGTCTATCCCTTGCACAAGCATCATTAAATGCTATGACTAGATGGAACAGCTGAGGTTTACAACCCAGTGCCTCTGTTTGCAGATGATGAAATAGAAACTCAATAAGAGTAAGTCCCAAGATCATGCAGACAGGTAATAATAGAGTTTAGACTCCAAATAAATCTCCTGACTCTCAATTCTGCATTTTTTCAACATAGAGCTCATTATCTTTAGCAAATACAGGATTCTATTTTGAGAGCTTATTAATAGAAATAACCTTGCCTCTGTCTCTGGATTTATAAAATGAGAAAAATAACTACACTGGCTTACTTAATAGGCTTCCTCAAAGGACTATAAAGTAATGGTTTCAATAAACTACTTCACATATTTCACAAAGTAGTCCAATTACAGGGACTGTGGCTGAAGCTCATAGACAAGCAGCAGAAGTACAAATCTTTCGGCCTCTAGGGTCACTAAAAATTGTGCATGAAAGGTCCCCTGCCAAAGGATAATGTCACAGCCTTCTTCTTGGTGTAACAATACCCACGTGAGCAAAGTGTCAATGGCAACACAGGAGTAAACTAGCACCAACTGTACTTCCATTTTGTGACTTCCCTCAATTTTACTGTCCTGATTATTAAAGAACAACAGTATTCTCTTACCCTCCAAAACAAAAATTAAAAAAGAGTACTTTATACCAGACAATCATTATGCTATCCAACACATGAATTCCCTTGTGTGTTACTTTTCCAACATGAACTATTCTGATGACACTGAAGGAAGATTATTTATAGTCTGCCTCAGTTTACTTGAGAAAGAGGAACAATTCCACAGGCTAATCTCAGTCATGGTTGAAACCTGGAAATATTTCAAACACTTCCCAATATCCACCAGTTGTACTCTCATTACTCCCCCCTCTCACTCAACTTCTGATCTCGGACTTGTGGTTTTTAGATGTTATGATAATATTCCTCATGGAGTGAGATTCAGATCAAATCATCTACGGCAAGGTGTGAGTTGAGCTGAGCCTACATCAGCTCTTGCTAAGGAATATGGAGGCCTTGAGGTGGAAAATGTCAAATTACAGAAACTATAATAGAAGAGTTACACCTCTGGACCCATCCATCAACATGAAATGTGATTCATTTCACGCAGAAGAAATATTCACTCAGTTTCATTTTCCAAGAGAAATGTGTCTGATCTGCTTGTCTGAGTTCCAAGGGAGAAAACCTTCAATATACCTGGCATTTGGGGGAAGGAACTGTAAATTGGAGTGAAGGTAAGAGGATTTATTGTGAGAGTTTTAAAGCAAAATCAGCACACAAAGTTGTGAAAAATACAGTGTGGTGGTTAAAATGTAAGCTTTAACATTAGACCTTGGTTTAAAATTAAGCTCTGCGTTTGACAGTTTCATGAGCCAGGAGGGATGAAAGATGAAAACTAATTTATAAGATGGAGCTAACATTGCCTATCTGATGGCAAAGTTGTGAGGATAAGGGAAATAATGACTCTAGATCATTTATCCTGTGCCCACAACATATTAAGTGCTGAGCACATTGTGGCTTTTATTATTACAAATAATAAAACCTAACAAAGGCAACTCATTCTCTAAGTAGTTCTCCCTACTCTTTAAGAATTCAAGAGTCTTTGCAATTTATACTTACTTCCACCACAAATATGTGAAGGAACTCTAAATTGATCTAAACTCTCTGAGCCTCATTGTTTTAATAAAAGAGAGCTGTGGACAGGGAATTCAGAGGGCTGGTCAACCTTAATTGCTCTAGTCTAAAGGGTCAGAGATAATTACTAGATATTGGTAGTTGAAGCAGCCCCTACCTGCTAATCCTAAATTCACTGATTGGCTTTTATTGTAGTTTCCTGCCTAGGGAATATGGGTGTATCCTATAATTTTAATCTTAACAAAAGGGATGGAAAAGCCAGAGCTAGGAGTCCTCCCATTAGAGTTGGACTACCACCTGGCCCCCATTTCTCAAATTAAATCTTTTCTAAGGCCTCTTTTCATTTGTGTGCCGCCTTCTCCAGAACCCAAACCCTGAACTGGAACCCTGAATCACGCTGGATAAGAAGTGGGTTTCCACACTTATTGATGAAATGAGACAACTTATTCCTGTCCCCAACCATAGGCCTGGGTGCTGTAAAGATGCAAAGCTCTAAACTCCAGGACATAAGTGGAAGTAAACCTAAGACATCTCTTTCACTGGGCACATTCAAACACTAGAGTAAAACACTAGTGTGCTGGTAAGAGTGGAGCTTTGCAAGGTGCTGGGTATGTCTTCCAAAACAGTTCCATTAACAAAATCTGGAGCTACACCACCCCAAAATGCTTCACAGCAAATTTTCTTCTTCAACCAATACAGATTTCAGCACTATGCAAGGGAAATGCAAACAGAGCAAAAAATCCAGAGTAATAGCATTCAATGCTATTTTGCTGTCCAATTTAATTTGCTTTTCTCTTGTGAGTAAGCCTAATGACATAAGTATAATGCAGAATGAAAAATCACAATAGTACTTTTAGTGTCATGGCAAGCAGCCAGTTCCGCCAAAGTAATGTTGACAGATGAAGTACAGGATGCCCAGTTAAATTTGAATTTATGATAAACAATGAATATGTATATGTATTTAGTATAAGTGTGCTCCAGGCTGATTCTGGCCTCTGAAGATGGTTTTAGAAAAATCATCAGGGTCGCCCCCAAGGACCAGGCTTCAAGTCAGATATACATTTGCTAAAACTGGAAACCCTACTGACCTCAACAATTATTGATATTTGTCATACAATTATTTGATCACCCTTCAAAAAATCATATTCTGATACCCTTCAGACATTTCTCAGCATTTGTTTCTTTTAAAGGAATAACAAAAAGTATTGATTAGAAATTTGTTGAATGCAATCACTTATCATTTTATTTTATGTAATTGCTCTTTATATTAATGATAATTTCTTGAAGAGGACCTTAACATGACTAAAAATAGGACTTAACTCTCCATAAACAATTGTGAAATAAATAGGCCACTGTAGGCTTCTGGGAAATTTTACTCTTATGATTGGCCCCAGCTGGAAGACTTTGTACATTAAAGCCTGTGACCCGTTAGACACAAAGAAACTTCCAACTTCAAAATCTGAACAGTTTATGCCAATGATGTTACAACATAAAAATAGATATTTTGGACTTGAAATTAGATCAATATCATATAATCATAGATTGAAAATTCAAATTTCACCTATGCCAATTTGGGGCATTTCCAAATTCATGCCATCAAGATTTTAATGCTTGCACAGCTAGTTTGGATTAGTGGTTGAGTGTTGACCTATGAACCAGTAGGTGTCTGGTTCAATTTTGGGTCAGGGTACATGCCTGAGTTTCAGGCTAGATCCCCAGTGAGGGGCATTCAGGGGCAGTCAATCAACGATTCTCATCATGGATGTTTCTATCTTTCCCTCATCCTTTGTCTCTGAAATCAATTTTAAAAAAATGTTTTTAATTACTTCAAAGCTTTTGGATTGCCTCTGGAGGCTGATAACAGTAGAATTCCGGGAAATGAATTCATTCCAAATCCCAATGAACAGTTAGAGTGAGGTTTCATCCCTGCAGAGTTTTATGGAATCTCCTTCTCACAAAGAGACTGCCTTATTCATCTGAATTGTTCAGTGTGTGAGAGAAGACTTGCCAGGATGTAGCAATGAACTTCAATGTGTGAAGTTGGTTTCTGAGGTTCCTCAGGCTTCAGTGTGGGTAGTAATCTTAATGATCTCTGGCCCCTGCACTTGTCACAGGAGGAATCCAAATCCTTATGCATTTCCTGTACAGTCCCTGGTGGATTTTGATCCAAAATGGCCAAGACCCAATTCTTGACCTCAGAAGTACCATGAGGTAAACAGAGCTGCTGTCTGAGTCCTTACTACTTCCCCTTCCTTTTCTATTGTGCTCTTCTTCCAGTCTTGTGGCTGGGACCCCATTACCCACCTCTATCCACTCATGGTTTATGGTACAGAGAGTCCATCTCCTTATGTGGATCCCTCTAGGCAAGCTGCTCTGGTTTTTTTGTTTTGTTTTGTTTTCACAATCTTCCTCTTCAAGGAACCAAGGAGAAAGTCCCCGTGCTGGGTCAGAAGACATATCAATAGTCGTGTCTCACTCAAAAGATTCTCTCTCCTCTGAGCTTGCCTCCAGTATCTCAACCAGGCTTCTGGGCATCCCAATTATTTTCTTTGACAGAGTGAGCTTCCTGCTCATTCAGGATGCTTTGCCAATCTTTCTCCCCCACCCCATCATCAATAATATGACCATTTACAGGGTACTAGGCACAATAGAACATGTAGGAAAACATTGTCCCTGCTCTTGAGAAGCTTACATTCTAAAAGAAAAAAATACACCTCTTTTTAAATGGTATTTTTATTTGGTGTTTTTGTAAGGTGCTTAGGAAATATTTCTCTCATCCTATTTATTGCAGCAAATGTCTCCTTGTTTTATCTCCCTGTGAAACTCTACCTACCTGGCATGGTCTGTCATTGGCTGCCTTTCAAATCTTTCTTCCTCTCTTCTTTAAATAATGGGGCTACGTTATACCCAAAGCTTGCCCTACAGACTATTTCCTAAGTACCTTGCAATCTTTCATTTTTTAAGACTAACTTTAGATTCTAAGTTTAGAACATTAGGTCATATTGTAAATGTAAATGTGTTCCCTGTTTCATCCAAAATACTAACATACTGTCTTAGTGATATGATTCTTTTATTCATTCCTCCATTTATTCAAGTAATATTTTGGCACAACAACATCAAACCAAACAGTTTGGTTCCTGCCTTCATAAATCTTGTAGCTCAGTAAGGAAGATAGGTGCAGTAAAAAATAACATTTTAAGAAACATATTATCTTATGTTTTCTCAATTCCCTCTAAATATTGTTGTCCTATAACTTCTCAAACATCAGAAGAATAACATTTCTTTTCTTTACAGAGAATTCATTTCTTGCCTAGCTCAAAGGGATCATTCATTACTCAAGTTTGGTTTTCAAATTGGACTTCTGTCTAAGTACATTTAAAACAGCGATGTTTTATTGAAAAAGATGTTTTCTGAATCCTAAAAATTTTCCATTAAGTATCATAGAAAAACTTGGAGGACTGACTAGGACATAAATCATAGAATAGAGAGGTCTGTACATAGGCAATAGTATAGTCTACGGCATCGGGAAAGTCTCAGGGCTTCCCAGGGCTGAAGGAGGAAAAATAGGAAGATTGAGAGAAGGTGAATCCAGGTTTAGATGCTGCCTGGGCCCGCTCTAGACCCAGCCCCCATTATCTCCTAGTCCTCAGCCCAGAGTGAGACTGGGGAGCAAGATTACAGGGGTGTGTGTGTGTGGTGGGGGACAGGATACGAAAGCCCATTGGATCAAACCGAGTAAAAGAATGAGATTAAGTTCCTGCTTGTCAAAGACATTCTAAGCAATCACCAAGATATCCCATTTATTTGTCCTTCTGGTCATATGACCTCCTAGAATTAGACATGGCCATGTGACTTACTTTAAACAATAAAATACAAGCACACGTGATTCTTTTTCACTTCTAGGTGGAAGCATTAAATACACATGACTGTCCATGCTCTCCTCTACTGCACAACTGAGAAGGATCCAAAGGCTGAGTTACATGATACCGAAGTTCCTGTCAGCTTCAATTTCTGAGTATGAAGAGCAGTGATATTTGGCTTCTACCTGCCATTTCCTTGCTTTATTTCTTAATTTGTCTTGAACTCAAGGGGAGAAAACAAGTGGTTTGGGATGAAAATAATGAATTTAGTATTAGCCTAAAAGCAACTTCTGAAACTTTAATATCGAAATTTTTACAATGCTTCAGACAAAGTGACTTCAACAGAATAAGGGTATATTTTCTTAAGCTAACCATTAATTTGCACATTTTTTAATGTTATAAAATAAATGGTACCTCTTACAAACAGGGAGGATTAGCTATGAAATTTAGGGAGTGAAATGAAAGGCATTTCTAATTAAAATAATGCTGAAAATTATCTCTAAAGTTTTATGAACAAGCTGGACCTGGTTGGGTGTAATAATAAAAATATTTTTATTCTTTCTCAGCATGCTCTGACAAACTTGCTTTGTAGTCCTCTTCTTCCTTACTCCTATATAAAATATCAGGTCTCATCATTTTGGGCTCACTTTTAACTAATAAAATTTCTCTCTTGTAACTTTCAAACATTGATGACTGCAGGTCGGCCTTGGAATTAGATAATTCTACTCTAATATTGTGTAAAAATTGTTTTCATCATCATTTAAAGGAAGAATCTGTACCTAAACAGATGGGGCCTATATGTAACCGAGAGAGCCTACAGTATTTTCTCCCTCTCCCTTTTGCATCTCTTCCCATTTGCTGGGAGCTGTTTCTCACCCCTTCCAGAAATTTTCCAAAAGAAAGAGGCAATGAGAGGAAAAAGCATAGTCAAAATTGCCCAAACAATTGTAGTCCAGCATTAGAGACCCTAGATGTAGATGATGCCTAGGTCTACACTTGCATTGGTTTCCTGGAGATCGGTCCCTGGAGGTTTTCCCTCTGCCCTCTAGTACAAGCTCTTGACAGACATTCATTAGCAAGCCCTTCGCAACCTCTTGGGATTTCAGTGGTCAACTAAGTTAACTTCCTTGACCCTCCAGCTAGTCTTCTCAAAAAATTTTTTTTTTCCTGGAGTCCTCCTTGGTTTCCAAGAAAGACAGTTTTATTGCCTGGGGAAAAGGTCTCGGTCTCTCTCTCTCTCTCCCTTTTTATCCTGCTGTCAGCAGGTGCAGCTGCAGCCACAGCTTCTCCTCTCTGAACTGAAATTATTTTGTGACTTTTTCCTTTGATTGACTGCTAAGTACATTATATAAGTAAAATTTATAATACTAATTTTTTGTCTATGAAAAGGAAGTTCTATTTGCTCTTCATGTAATTATTCTTTTATGTCAAGAACCTATTTGCTAGCCTTTTATTTTATAGTTTTGTATTTCTACTCATAAGTAATGTTGGTCATGTGTCTTTTTGTTGTTGTTGTTATTGTTTTTGTTTGTTTGTTTTTATTTAGTTTAAATATCACAGCTTTGAATTTTTTAAGATTATTTGAGTCAGTCCTATTGTTGTATGCTTTGGAGAAGTTGCTGTGGAATTGAAGTCAGGTTCTTCTTGACATTTTTTTTTTAATTTTTTAAAATCTTTCTTGTCGAGATTATTACAGATGTCCCACACCCCCCCCATAGTTCCCCTCCACCTCCACCCAGTTATCACCCCACCCCAGGCCCTCGCCACCCTATTGTCTGTGGCCATCGGTACTGCATACATGCTTATAAGATCTTTGTCTAATCTCTTTCCATACCCTTCCCACATCACCTTCCCTCTGAGAATCATCAGTCTGTCCCATTTCCATGCCCCTGATTCTATTACACTCACCAGTTTATTCTGTTCATCAGATTTTTTATTCATTTGATTTTTAGATTCACTTGTTGATAGATATGTATTTGTTGTTACTTTGTTGTTCATAATTTTTATCTTTACCTTTTTCTTCTTCCTCCTCTTCTCAAAGAATACCTTTCAACATTTCATATAATACTGGTTTGGTAGTGATGAATTCTTTTAGCTTTTTCTTGTTTATGAAGCTCTTTATCTGACCTTCAATTCTAAATGATAGCTTTGCTGGGTAGAGTAGTCTTGGCTGTAGGTTCTTGCTGTTCATCACTTTGACTATTTCTTGCCACTCCCTTCTAGCCTGCATAGTTTCTATTGAGAGGAAATCAGCTGACAGTTGTATGGACACTCACTGTAGCTAACTTTTTCTCTTGCTGCTTTAAGATGCTCTATCTTTTGCCCTTGGCATTTTAATTATGATGTATCTTGGTGTGGTTCTCTTTAGATTCCTATTGTTTGGCATTCTCTGTGCTTCCTGGACTTGTAAGTCTATTTCTTTCACCAGATAGGGAAGTTTTCTGTCATTATTTCTTCAAATAGGTTTTCAATATCTTGCTCTCTCTCTTCTTCTGGCACCCCCACAATTCAGATGTTGTTCATTTGAAGTTTACCCAGAGACTCCTTACATTATCTTCATATTTTTGGATTCTTTTTTCTTTTATCTCTTCTGGGTGGGTGTTTATTGCTTCCTTGTATTTCAAATCATTGACTTGGTTTTCAGGATCCTCTATTATATTATGATCCTCTAATATGTTGAATCCCTATATAGTATTCTTTTTTTTATAATATATTTTATTGACTTTTTACAGAGAGGAAGAGAGAAGGATAGAGAGTTAGAAACGTCGATGAGAGAGAATCATAGATCAGCTGCCTCTTGCACAGCCCCCACTGGTGATGTGCCCGCAACCAAGGTATATGCCCTTGACCGGAATTGAACCCGGGACCTTTCAGTCCGCAAGCTGATGCTCTATCCACTGATCCAAACCGGTTTCAGCCCTATATATTATTCTTTATTTCAGTCAGTGTATGCTTATTTTCTGACTGGTCTTTTTCCACTTTTTTGGCATTCTTACTAAGAATCTTGAAGGTCTCACTAATTTTCTCAGAGGTTTCTAGAAGATTCTTGAGTAACCTTATAACTATGGTTTTGAACTCTGTGCCAAATAGTTTGTTTTCTTCCATTTCTTTCATTTTGACATGTTTCTTTATCTTCAAATTTTGGTTGCTTCTCTGTGTTTGTTTCTATGTATTGGCTAGCTGCTAAATCTCCATGAGTTATAGAGTGGCCTTGTGCAGTAGGTGTCCTATGGGGCCCAGTGGCTCAGCCTCCTGAATCACTGAGGTAGACACTCTTGGTGAACCCCTTTGTGGGCTGTGAGCACAGTCTTGTTGTAGTTGAGCCTTGATTGCACTTGGTGTCACTGGGAGGAATTGACCTCAAGGTCAATTGGCTATGGGGACCAGCTGCAACTACAACGGGAGAGCTGCTGCGCAGGAGACACCTTTATGGGGCAGGACTTGCTTCATAGGGCTTTGGTGCTCACTAAGTCTGCCCCTTGAGGATGTGAAGAGTTGTAATCTGGTATGGTCTCACACTGACAAATGGGTACCCTGGTTCTTGGGTCTTCAGAGGCCACCCAGCAGTAACTACAGAGAGGTCTGCAGATTCCTCCTTTTTGTATCTGGTTTGGAACTACCCAGATGAGGCCCAGTTATGAAGCAAGGCAGGCTGGTGCCTGCTTTGGGCCTTTTATTGATAGCTTTGGGGCTCCCTGACCCAGCTACAGCTTGTTTGACAGGTTTTAGGCTGAGAAATCTCCTTGCCTGGCACTGGAGCTCAGAGGAAGCAGGAGCTTGTAAATTCAGTTTGTGGTGCTGGCCTTTTAAGAGAAGCAGCTGTGTTTCCAGCAGCCTGTGTGTCACTCAGCCCCAATCCACACTGGTTTTTATAGTCTGTAGTTCTTATGGCCCATAGGGACTTCTTTCTCCAGCTCTGGGACCCTGGGCTGGGGGGGCTGGTGTGGGGCTGGGACTCCTTGCTCCTCCAGGTGGCCTCCACAGAGGCGATCTCACTCCTGACTAAAAAAGTGGCACATCCGTGTGCCAGGCCAGTCTGTTCCACACCGCCTCCAGCCTAAATGTGCTTTCTTCTTTACCTCTCTAGCTGTAGTACTTCCACTCAGCCGGCTTTCCTGCAGTTCTGGAGATAATTGTTTTGTATTTCAGTTGTAATTTTGATGTGGTTGTGAGAGGCAGTAGATACAGGCATTTACCTATGTTCCATCTTGGTTCCTTTTTCCCTCTCCCTGACATTTTAAACACTTCCTCATACAACCTGCTATGTTAAGCATGAAGGAGGCTTTGCCAAAGCTTGGCCTGACGCTGGGGAGGACAAGCCAGCAGTCGTGTCAGGACATGCTCTGGGTCTCCAACGTGGCAGTCACCAAGACTAGGTAGGGAGGAAAAGAGATAGGTCCAAGTGAAGCTGTCAGGTAGGTCAAATAGGTCTAGTTTCTCTGGTACTTGTTTCTCTGACAGGCAAAGTTATTTTTCACCTTGTGGATTTGTATACATTTGCCTGCCTACAATATTTTCTATCTTCTCTTGCCTACTTCCTGGTCATCTTTCAGGTCCTAGGTTAAGTGTTACTTACTAAAAATATATATTTTTCACATCCATATTACTTGCAATTAGATCATGGATTATGGTTTTCAGAGTATCCTGAACTTTTACTTTGTTGTTGTTGTTAATCATCACCTGAGAATATTTTTTCATTGAGTTTTAGAGAGAGAGAAAGAGAGAGGGAGAGACAGAGAGAGAGAGAAACATCGATGTGAGAAAGATTCATCAATTTGTTGCCTCCAGCATGTGCTGACAAGGGCTAGGGATCAAGCCTGCAACCAAGCTACATGCCCTCAAGACCCTTAGATCCATGAGCTCTATCCACTGAGCAAAACCGTCAAGGGCATCCTAAACTTTTAATGCTAGTACTTATAGCAGTTTGTAGTTATGTATTTTTTTAAGTATATTTTATTGATTTTGTACAGAGAGGAAGGGAGAGAGATACAGAGTTAGAAACATCAATGAGAGTTAGAAACATCAATGAGAGTCATTGATCAGCTGCCTCTTGCACACCCCCCACTGGGGATGTGCCCGCAACCAAGGTACATGCCCTTGACCGGAATCGAACCCGGAACCCCTCAGTCCCCAAGCCGATGCTCTATCCATTGAGCCAAACCGGTTTCAGCTGTAGTTATGTATTTTAATGTGATCATTGTTTTACAGTCTGTTTGTGCCTTGAAAGAGCGATCTCTTTGAGGGATGTAGATTGTGTTTTCTCCCACAGTTGTGTACCCAATTTACTGTGTACCTAGTAAATTCATGGCACATAGCAAGTGCCCAGTAAAAATTTGTCAAACTAGTACAAAAATATCTTTTGTAGAGTAATGTATTCTTTTGTAATGCACAGGTGACTCAGTTTTTTGTTGTGGTAGTGGTGATGGTGGTGCCTCCATAGAAACCACATCTCTCTGAACCTCCGGAACTCATGGAATCAATACAGACAAAAAAATAATGATAGCATAGTTATGTGACATCACCAAAGTCCTGCTCATTTATGCCAGAACCTGGACCAGAAGCCATATACTCTTGATTTTTGTTCTCATTTAACTCCCAAGCCTCTCTCCTTTCCTACCAAATTCTATTCTTTCCACTCATTTACTATCCCTCCAATCAGAAGTCCCCCATCTGTCCCTCTCTATTTCTGGGCTCCAAGAGAAAAGTAGTGCCTTGGAGTATAAGGAGATTTAAAATCAGAAAGGCCTGGGCTCAAATCCTAACTCACTCACCTAAAACTTATATGAATTAGGACAAATTTCTTGACTCCACCAAGACTGTTTCCACACCCATAGTATAGATGTAGGGTTGTTATAAACATTCATTGAAACAGTTTACATCAACTAAGCATTCATCATAAGGCCTAGAACATATTAGTGCTTAGAAACTATCAATCTCTGTCATCAATAATTTGCTTTATGCCACATGTGAGCATTGATTATTTGCCCTGCCACTCTGTTTCATACTGTGTAGGAACACCCAAAGAGAAAGGGCTGAGTTCAATAGGATTAATATTGTACTGAGTGAGGGAGTTGTCTTTGATGCTCCAGCATGGGGGAATTGAAACAATCTCTGATAAAAAGCCTTCCCGCAGGCTCCTTGAAGCTGCAGTGGTTGTTACGAAGACAAGAAAATCAATCTGAACTCAATCTTTTAATTTCTTTTCATGATTACAGTCCTCAAATGGAGAATGCAATTAAAACTAATGCTATATTAGTTCACTTTCCTCGAAATGAACATTGACCAGGTTCTATGTGAAGGGTCTGTAACATCTCTTCCGTAATTATTTTAAAATATATTAACTGGGATCTGTGTATTGCAGAACAAAAGGGACTGTTCTGCAGGAAAAGAGTTCTGAGTTCTGGCACTAGCTCCTCCGTTCACCAAATATGCTGACCTCAAAAAGTCACTTCTCCTTGTTAATCCTCTATCTCCTCTATAAAATGGGTACATTACTACCTCAGAGTATTGTTTAAGGATCAGACAGGTCATTCATGTGAAAGGCAAGCATTGTATCACACTTATAATAAACTATTATAATATATACCCACATTCCTGAAAAATATGACCAATAGAAGACACACAAAAATCAGAATGATTATGTTTGACACAAATATGTTACAATGCTTATTGTCATTATGATATGAAACAAGTGTTACATAAAGTACTCAGGCCAACCAGTTTATAAGAAATTTCTTTTATTTTTATATGGCAGCCAAAGGCAAGTATGAAAACAGCTGAGATTTACTAGGAACAGGACTTTTCCTGCCCGCCCTGCCTCCCCGGGCCCCCGATGGATTTAGACACCCTGGTTTGGGCCTGGCACCTTCCGCCCCACCTCTCCAGACCCCCGATGGAACTGGACCCCATGGTTGGAACCTGATGATATCCGCCCCAACTCTCCAGGCCCCCTATGGAACAGGACTTTGGGGGTGGGGCCTCGGGCTGCCTGCTCCACCTCGCAGGGCTTCCCAATGGACCTGGACCCCACAAATGAGGCCTGGCACTGCCCACCCCAATTCCCCAGGGCCCCCCCCAGTGAAACAGAACTTTGTGGGCAGGACCTGGAACTGTCTGCCCCACCTCCCCAGGCCCTGAATGGACCTGACCTCACAGTTGGGGCTCCTGATGGACCTGCTCCACCTGGGTATGCAAATTTACCCACCATCTTGGTTAGATTAATTTGCATATCTCTTATGATTGCCTGGTGGCATAGCAGAGGTATGGTCAATTTACATATTAGTCTATTATTAGGTAATATTTATACCTCTGAATGATTCAAAACAATCAGAACCTGAGATATGATACATATATGTACATTTGCACTCTTTTCAAAAAGTTGACTTTGCTAATGTAGAATGTCAATCTAAACTTACTGTTTGTCATAAGTATTATCATGATTTTACTTATTTTTCTTCTCAATAACTTCTCTGATTCTCAACATATTGTTCTCTGGGAAATGCTTCACTGAGTGAATATTAATTTAGCCTTTGTCAAAACCTGTTAGCCATGAACTCTGATAGTGTTTTGGAACTTCAAGAATTCAGTTTAGAGGAAATAAAAAAAAAATTATATTACTATATATAAATCTTCCTTTAATAGCCCAGTTTTGGATTAATGAGAGCTACTCATAAAGCATATGTTGTGCATAAGGGGTATATAATATTGAAACACACATAACTATGTCAGTCTTCATTTATATTATCCATCACTGTGTCATGAATTTCATAGCACTATAAAATTTGGTCCTTCTACCAGCTCTGATTCTGCTAAACAAAATGCTCATTCTTTATTTCAGATCATAACACTGACAAGATTTATATCTGGACTGATGCCAAAGGAGATAAAAGTTTCCTGAAGGAAAAAAGGAAGTCATCTGTTATCTCAGTGGAAGGCAGGGCCAGCTGCAAGCTCATAACTGTCATCAGTAATTACCAGATAGATGGGAAATGAGAAATTGCTTTTTTGACAGAGGCAAGAAACATCAGCAGGATCCTGTTCTGTTGGCTATTACTTCAGAAGTTAACATTTCTTAGGGTTACCTAGGACAAAAAGAAAAATACAATTGAGGATGCAAAGGATATCCTTATGGAAAAAAGCCTGTTTCTTTTGACAAATATGTCATTATCCCTTTTCATTCTCTAAATGGCTAAGCTAAATTTTCATTCAACACTCAACAAATGTTTACTGGTTGATTAATAAGCTTCTTTCATTCTTCAAGGCATGATTTCTAGCCAGATGAGGCGCTGTCCTACATTCAAGGAGTACATTGTCTATGGGAAAGTAAAATGTGTAACCAAGCAAACAGAAAACAATAAGATATCTAGAAAAAAAAAACTTCTAGATGTCAACTGTGCACAGAATCATGAGTGATCTGTGTTGCCAGCTGAAGTGTTTCAATAAAAATTTCATGGAGAAAGCAACATTTAGCTGTCTTAAATGTTATGCTATGCAAAACAAGTCAGTTGGAGAAAGATAAGTATCACATGATCTCACTCATTTGTGGCATATAATCAATCCTATCTAATAAAAGAGTAATATGCAAATTAACCATCACTCTGCTATGCTCACTAACCACGCCCACCAGCCATTGGGAACAAGTATGAAATTAACCCAACCAAGATGGCTGCAGCCACAGAGAGAGCAGGAGGCTTGGGTTTCTCTGGCAATGGAGGAAGCTAAGCTTTCCGCACACCCTGACAGGACCAAGCCTCCACTCAAGGCTACAAAGTTATTATAGAAGATAAATAAATTCCAACAAAAATGGCTGCAGCCAAGGAGCTGCAGAGAGCAGGAGGCAAAGCTTCCCAAGCCCTGGACTGCCTTGGCCTCAACCTAAGGCTACAAAGTTTCAGTTATAGAAGATAAATAAATCCCAACAAAAATGGCTGCAGCCACAGAGCAAGCAGGAGACCTGGCTATGCTCAAGGCTACAAAGTTTCAATTATAGAAGATAAATAAATTCCAGATACCAGGACCTTCGCTTAGGTCACTGGATAGTGTGGCCGGCCTGCAAACCACCACAGGCCCCTTGCCCAGGCTACCCCATGCCCCAAGGAAACCCTCACCCTGATCTGGGACACCCTTCAGGGCAAACCAGCTGGACCCCACTCATGCACCAGGCTTCTATCCTATCTAATTGACTATCACTCCAACACCCAAGATGGATGCCCCCATGTGATCAAAGATGGCTGCCCACATGTAGATACAAGATGGCCACCAGAATCAGGCTATCAGGGGAGGGCAGTTTGGAAGGACTGCAAGGGAGGCCATTCGGGAGTGATGAATCCTGCAGGGGAGAGCAGTTAGGGGTGACCAAGCCTACAGAGGAGGGAACTTGGCTTGACCAGGTCTGCAGGGAAGGACAATTGGGGGTGGGAAGGGGGGACCCGGGCCTGCAGAGGAGGGCAGTTAGGGTTACCAGGCCTGCAGGAGAGGGCAGTTCGGGGCAAATGGGCTGGCAGGGAAGAAGTTAGGCATCAATCAGACTGGCAGGGGAGTGGTAGGAGGTGATCAGGCTGGCAGGCAGAAGCAGTTAGGGTCAATCAGGAAGGCAGGCAGGTGAGCAGTTGGAAGCCAGCAGTCTTGGATTGTGAGTGGGATGCCCAACTTCCCGTTTAGTTGGACATTCCTTGAGGGTTCCCATATTGGAGAGGGTACAGGCTGGGCTAAGGGATACACACACACACACACACACACACACACACACACACACTCTGTGCACAAATTTTGTGCATCGGGCCTCGAGTGAACAATATAAACTGATGAACAAAAGCAGAACCAGAAACAGAGAAGCATGGATCAGACCATCAAATCTCGGAGAGAAGGCAGGGTCAGGTGGAGATAAGAAAAAGAGATCAACCAAAGGATTTGTGTGCATGCATATAAGCATAACTAATGGTCAGAGACACTAGAAGCATGAGGGCATGAATGTGGGGAGGGAGTGGGGGGCTAAGGATACCCATAGAATACCTTAATCAATAAGGTAGAAATTTATTACCAACAACAACAGCAAAGGCATTCAAGAATAAAAAATATTTTCCTCTGTAGTAACCCTTTCTTTGATATATAAGGCATTGATTCATCAATTACTGGTACTCGAGGCAAACTTCCCACTGAAATAGATATAATAAAATCCTATATAATAAAATCCTAAAATGCAAATTGTCCCTTCGGGCGTTTATTCAACCAGGAGACTGGGAGTTCAACCGCTCGCTATGATGTACACTGACCACCATGGGGAGCCACGCACCATGGCAGGTGTTGGTAATGCACTGGAACCTCTCACCAGCTACCTGAAGGCAGGGGTAATGGGGATGGAAGAGGTGCACTAAAAATGCAGGGTGTCTGCCTAGCTCACTCTCACTCCCCCTGCTACTCTTCCCTGGGACACCAGAGCTCGTGCACCGGGGAAGGCCCCCCCCCCCCCACTCTCAGGTGCCACACATTCATGAGGAGCCCACTCCGCACCCACTCGGCCTCTTCTAGGTGAGCTCAGCCGCAGCCGCTGGCACGGCAGGCGCTGGTCTGCGAGGCCAGCTGGGAGAGAACAAGCTGCCTGCCCGGCTTCTGTGCAGCGCCACTGGGCGGTCCAGAGGCCCACACTGCACCCAACCCACGGCATCCAGCCACACTCATCTCATCTCTGCATGGGGACTCAGAGGGCACTGAGGAGCCCGGGGGCCCAGGTGCTTCCCAGGGCCCAGAGGGCAGCTGGGACCTGCCCTTCCATGCCAGATCCTCATGCTTCAATTGCCAGCCAGGGCTATGGGCCATACCCGTACATGAATTTTGTGCGCTGGGCCTCTAGCAATGCATAAAAACAAATTATAGCAAGGAAAAGTGTGAGCAGGGATCTATGTAGATATTTTAAATAAAATCTTTATGAGATTATCATCATCACTTCTCTTCTTAGTACAATGTATTATTGAAGAGAACAAACATTTGACGTCCTCTAGAGTGGCTTTAACTTAGTTTGGAATCACATGGTTTGTACACAAAGTAAACTCAGTAATGCCTCAATATTTAAGTTTTACGTGAAATTCGAGCATATTCAGTTTAGAGATCATACTTTATCTGCCTCCTGAGAGTATTACAAAAAAATTTACAGCAATAATATTGATATATAAATAAGAATCGTGTGGATTCACTTTATGTCCTTTTTTAAACCAACTAACTTATTAATATGGAGTAAAGACATTTAGCAAAGTTCCAGAATAAATGTCCACATTCAAGAAATGTTTCAACAGATATCATTAAATCCTAGAAATGCATGAATAGGGAACTTAACCTAAAGAGATTGCCTGCAAAAATTGTATTTTGTTTATACAATTACAATAAATAGCATGACAGAGTGAAAATTATCTGTAAATGGTAGAAGAAAAGATGTCTTATTTAGCTTTGCATTTAGGGATCTACAATAGTGACAGACTTATATAAGCTATTCATTATAGATTAGGCTGAATTGAATATATACCAAGCTCTATTCTTTCCCGGGAGAGCAGAAACAAATAAGAAAAGGAGAAGAGTTTCCTTACACACACACACACACACACACACACACACACACACCTGCACTTGGTTTATATGGCCAAACAAGAGTTTCCCCTGTCACCGCATTGCCTGACTCTCACCAGAGTGAAGAGAAGATGGAGGCATTGCCCACATTCTGAAAGTAGACAATTTCTATTGTCTCTGCTATTTTCTCAGGCCCTAGAGAATCACCCCAGGATTAAACTCACAAGCTCTCTTGTTTTATTTTTATTTTTTTGTGATTATTTCAACAATCTTTCTCATAATCTTTAATGTCCTACCATTTTACTATGACATTCCTGGGTGAATTTTTTTTAATTCACACCCAGTGAAATATTACATTTTGATGGCTCAAATATTTCTTCTACAAAACATTAGCAACATTTGGTTAAACAACAGATATTTATTGTCTTTCAGCTCTGGAGATTGGAAATGTGAGATTAAGCTGTCCTTAGGGTCAGTGAAGAAGGGAAAATCTGTCCCAAGCCTCTTTTCTAGCTTCTGGTGGTTTGTTATCCTTGATGTTCCTTGGCTTCAGCTGCATACCTTGATCTTTGCCGTCATTTTCCCAGGGCATTCTCCTTGTGTATGTGTCCATGTCAAAATTTCTCCTTCTTATAAGGACCTCCGTCATGTTGCTTTAGTGGCCCACACTAATCCAGTATGACCTCAAATTAATTACATTTGCAATGGCCTTGTTTCCAAATAAGATATTCTGAGATGCTGTAGGTTAGAATTTAAACATATGAATTTGAAGAAGGTGAGTAGAACATAATTCAAGACAAATTCAACCTCAGAAAGAAACCAACAGTGTCTTGTATCCATGTCCTCTCCCATCTTCATAATACAATAGAAAACAAGTCACATGCCTGCACACTCACAATAATGAAGGCTGAAAATGAAGTGTCTGGGTTTTACATTGAGGAGGTGAGGTTCATGGTGTGGGAATCACAGCAGAATGTAGGAAGGTGTTAAAAAATGTGAGAATCCAGAATTCACAGGTATATGTTAAAACTATACATATACTAGGTTTTAATCTTCCCCCTCTTGATCTTGAGTTAGCTATTTAATCACCTCAATCTTCTATTTCTTCATTTTAAAGATGGAATTTTTGTGGACTACACATTAAGTACTTAGCACTGTGTGTAACATATAATTGGGTGTTGCATAAATACTCCTTCTATTTCCTTTCACTTCTCTGAACCCTCAAGACTCTTCATTTCTTGTACGGTCTCGGTAAGATTCTCTCTGGTGTTTCTGGTTGATGTCATATTTCTGCAATTTTATTATCAGTTTCAAGAGCCAGGGACATATTTCTAGACCACTGCTTCTCAAGACATTTGTGATAAAAGACCATTTGTATATATCTACTCTTTCAAAGACCAATATTTTTGGTAAGATATAATAAAAATAAGTTATTAGAAAAAATAAATAAAAAACAAAGACATACAAAATGCAAGCCCCATTTTGTTATATTCAAATAATATAAAATTACTCTGTTGAATTGCTTTAAAAGACTCTAAATGCTTACTTTCAATTTCTGTACTTAACCCATTGTAGACCAGTAACCAATAGCTCAGTGCCTATGCCTGGTCTATGAACCATACTTTGATTGGCATGTTCTCTAGACTCTTGTTCCTTGATCCTCAACCAAAGCATACCTATAAGCTTGGTAGATATGAGAATCTCAGATCTTCTCTCAGATCTATTGAATCAGACTTGCACATTAAGGTTTGAGAAACACTGTGTTGGATCATTTTTAACCCCTGGCATTTACTGAGGTCCAAGTCTTCCATAAAACAAATGTTCAATCAAAATTCATAAAAAGTGTTGAGAGTGCAGATCCCCAGAAGAGACCCAATGTGTGACTTAGTGTATCTGGCAGGAGATTTTCATTTTATGGTGATCCTAAAATATCTGTTGATAAATAACTGAGATGAATAGGTAGTTTTATGTGTTTAAAGCACAATATTATTACATTTATACCCTTCATATATGTGTATCTCTGTGTGTGTGTGTGTGTGTGTGTGTGTGTGTGTGTGTGTGTGTATCAGTCAGTGAAGTATGTAAAGAACAAACATGAGCTCAACAGTAAATAATCTAGCCAAAACTAGTTTGGCTCAGTGGATAGAGCATCGGCCTGCGGACTGAAAGGTCCCAGTTTCGATTCCAGTTAAGGGCATGTACCTTGGTGGTAAGCACATCCCCAGTAGGGGGTGTGCAAGAGGCAGCTGGTGGATGATTCTCTCTCATCGATGTTTCTAACTCTCTATCCCTCTCCTTTCCTCTCTGTTAAAAAAATATCAATAAAAAAAATATATTTTAAAAAGAAGACATTATTTTAAAAAGAGAGTAAATAATTTGCTTTTTGTGTTTCATTAAGTCAAGATAAAGATTAATAGAGATTTATTTCAAAACCTCATCTACTATAGTTAAAGGGGATCAGCTTTGAAGTCTGAAAGGCCTCCATTTGAATGCTTGGTATTTTACATTATTACTACTTTTCTATAATCAAAATTTCCTCACTTTTAAAATACTGTTAGTGTTCTGATTCTGTGGCATTGGTGCAAGGTAAAAATAATATATTTTACGCACCAGTATGATGTCTCTTATAGTGTGAGTCCCACTAAACTGTTTTTCTGACAACTGAGGAATTAGTTTACATTAGATTTTTATTTTTAAAATGGGGCTATAGATAGAACTAAATGTAGGCAGTAAAATTAATGATGGAAAATATATAATAACAACTTAAGTGTGGAAAATTAATTTAATTTGGCATTAAAATACATATAAGATTTATAAGTTTAAACTGTTTCCATGTGTTACAATGCCATTGATATTCATAATCTTTTTCTTTTTGGTAAAACTGAATAGTCTGCCTAATATAAATAAGTCATGTGCCCACAGTACCTGCTACATTGCCTTGTTCATAGAAGATGCTCTTTAAATGTTTCTGGGAGAAATTGTGAGCTCTTTGCTGTCAGAGACCATATTTCATTCTCCTCATTCTGTGGTCCTCTCCTCAGTTTTATATAGCACAGCTTCCCACCAGTGTGCTCTGTGCCCCGCTGAGTTGCACAAGGTTTAAAGAATCCACTAATCTTGACCCCTAGTCCTGCTGGGCAACCACCTGGGGTTTGGGAAATTGCAGCAGCCTCTTTTTATTTTTTTAATATATTTTTATTGATTTCAGAGAGGAAGAGAGAGGGAGAAAGAGATGTAAACATCAATGATGAGATAAAATCATTGTTCGGCTGCCACATTGGGGATCTAGCCCACAATCCAGGCATGTGTCCTGACCAGAAATTGAACTGTGACCTCCTGGTTCATAGGTTGAAGTTCAACCACTAAGCCACACTGTCTGGGTGCAACAGTCTCATGTGTTTATCTCAGTCTTACTGTGTTCTCACATGAAAAAGGTTGGGTGTCAGGGGTGCATCCTACCTTCTTTCCTAACTAGAATCATTGATATATATTTACTCTAGGGAAAAATCCTTTGAATGAGGCCTGAATTTCATTTTCCATGATGTTACCTCCTCTTCCTTCCTCCTAGACAAGGACAATGCATCTTGCTGTGAGTTTGAGTAACATTCTCACCGATTACTTTCATTACAAACTTGACTCTTGTCTGTAACTGAATGTGTTCTATTTTATTACTTTTTAAGATTATACTGCAACTTGGTGCTTCCTAGCTTGGATACTAACGTCGTTTTGCATTAGTGTCATGTTAATTTTTTTCTTATTCAATTTGCTTTCCATCCTCAAATTCCAAGTCCTTGTTTGATATTCGTGTGACTTTAATCTTATCAATCTCTTGCTATTTTCCTTTTTTAACAACAATGATATGCACCTCAATATTTGAGTAGGCAATTAGGCTCCAACTCAAATTTAATAACTTTATCTTTATTATATTTATTTTATGGTTTCTTTTATTGAAAAGCAAATGGTAATGTTTCTTATTTAAAATATAGTAATATAAACCTTTTCAATATATGCTTAGTTAAGGAGTAAAATTAGTTAAAAATTTCAAGCAATCTCAGGTTTAAGGCTATGGTAGATACATGAAAATAACTAAAATTTACAGCACACAATATGACAGGAGAGGCTCTATGTTTTTAATCTGAAAACCTATAATGGGGCAACAACTTTGCTAATTACTTGAGCAAAGTGCATAACCTTCCTCAACTACAATTTTTCTCCCTTATCAGTAAAATAGCCATTATAGCAACTTCCTAAAAAAGCATTTCTTAGAGATTAAATGTCTGCGAGAGCACTTTGTAAACTAAAAATAATTATACATGTTATTTTATTATTTTTATGAAGACATCATAACTGACATCTCAAATTATAATTTATATCATGATGTTCTAAGAGAACCAAACAATTTGCAAGACATATGAGATGAGCATATTAAAATTTAAGAATGTGGGCATAACATCAAAAGTGATTTTTAAAGATAACATTGGTATCAGGTTTGTTTCCTCACACGTTTTATTATATGCCAAAGTATTCAGAGCCAGCTGAATACTACTAACAGAGACTGGAATGAGCCACACAAAATAGCAGGGCCACGAGAAATGACAGGCAATTAAGGTACTCCTTGGGCAGAGGATGAGTGGAAGAAAGCAGGTGGCCCTCCAAGGGGAGGTGAATGGGAAACTGTTCAGGGCCAGTCTGACCTCCTTTGAGCTCCAGCAATGTAGCCATGGGAACCTTAAGAAACCTGATGGGAAGCAGGAAAGAACGAACTGCAGAATATGTGGGACTTTCACACTGGTGCAAAGCCAGGCTACGTGCTTTCAAGCAGCCTGCCAAAGTACACAGCCTGCAGCAGACTGAGGTTTGAGGAACTTGGAGTACACTAGTCTCCGAATCGTCACAGCCCACATACTTCAAATAGTGAGAAGGAAAACGGAGAGAGATGTGGGCTTTCTGGGAGCTTCCAGAAGAGAAAGCCAGCTGGGCTCCCACAGGCTTGTTTACACACTGGATGCCTGATGGATTTGTTGAGGCTGGATGCTCGAAAGGGGTATGTATTTGAATCCCACAATCACTCTCTGTTCAGTGGCTTATGGAACCAGTCAAATGAGGCTCTAAAATTGGTAGTGACAAAGGTCTTGACCTTCATATAGCTTACAAACCTAACTCATTATTTATGTATGCTAATGCCTTATGCTACTAATGAGCCTTCAATATTTTTTAAGATCATAAAGGGGTCCTGAGGCCAAAATGGTTAAAAGCTACTGGACTAAGCTACCCAGCTGCCAGTTCCTTTGGACTAATTTTATTTTTGGTTTGGATTTTCTGGTGTTAACTTGAGGAAAGGTTGTAACTCCATTAGCAAATTCAGTTTGGTAGCAGCTAGATTACTATTTGTGAATGTGGGTGTCACTAGAGCACACTAGGAGAGAAACCCATTTTCTGATTGGCTCTGCCTATCCTGAGCTCCAGGGCTTTCACTGCCACTGTGTTTTGGGATATAGCTGTTAGCTATCTATGGAACTGTAGCAACATGTGTGAAGATTTTTGGTCTGATTTTAAAATAACTGAAGTTTTCTTTAGAAATGGCTGAACCTGTAATGTAAACACTGGAATCAGGCTGCTATACAATTATGTTAGGCCAAATTTATATATATATATAAAATTTGGCCTAACATAATTGTATAGCAGCCTGATTCCAGTATTTACATTCCAGTGTTTACATTACATTTTATATATATATATATATATATATATATATATATATATATATATATATATATTGCAAATACAAAGATTATGCAACAGAATTCTGACAGGGACTTAAATCCTTTCTCACACTAAAAACACTTAAAAAGGGGTATCATGCAGTGATGAAGAGTTCAGGCATTGAATTCAGGCAGAGTAGGTCTGAATATCATGTCTTGTACTTGTAACAATATGGCCTTGAGAATTTTAGTTAATTTTAAGTTTAATTATTTCTCTGTGACTCAGTTTCCTCATGTATAGAATAATAAATTATAGTAATAGTTTCAGATAGCATAGTAATATTAAAATTAAATGAGACAATATGCAATGTGTTTGGTGTACATTATTTTATTTAACCTTCACAGCAACTTTAAGGTCTATATGCTGTTATTTTTATACTAAAGGCCCAGTGCACGAATTCGTGCACCAGGGGGGTCCCTCAGCCTGGCCTGCAGGATTGGGCTGAAACCAGCTCCTCAACATCCCCCAAGGGGTCCTAGATTGCAAGAGAGGCCAGGGAGGGATGCAAGAGGTTGGCCAGCTAAGAAGGGACCTGCAGGAGGGCTCAAAGGCATGTCTGGTCCATCTCGCTCAGTCCCAATTGGCCAGACCCCAGCAGCAATCTAACCTACTGGTTGGAGGATCTGTTCCCTGGTGGTCAGTGCACTTCATAGCAAGCAGTTGAATGGCCTTAGCATATCATTAGGATATTATGCTTTGATCGGTTGAACAGATGACCGGACAATGGCACACTTAGCATATTAGGCTTTTATTATATGGGATTTTACAGACAGGAAAACTGGCATTTAGAAAAGTCAAATAGTTTTCCAAAGGCCATGCTATTATAAGTGGGAATTGCTTTTGACTGTGATTCTATGAACAGCCATATTATTGTGTTTTCTTAGCAACAACGACTAGAAAACTGCCAACATCTCTCATGTCCAGTCTTTAGGTCAATACTCAGTTTTGTGAAATACACACAATCTTTTTTTTTTTTTTAATATATTTTATTGTTTTTGTACAGAGAGGAAGGGAGAGAAATAGAGAGCTAGAAACATCGATGAGAGAGAGTCATCGATCAACTGCCTCTTGCACACCCCCCACTGGGGATATGCCCGCAACCAAGGTACATGCCCTTGACCGGAATCGAACCCAGGACCCCTCAGTCCCCAAGCCGACGCTCTATCCATTGAGCCAAACCGGCTTCAGCGAAATACACACAATCTTGAGATTCTTGGAAAGCAGGGCAAGAAAACAGCAGTGAGCTCAGATAGGGGAGGAGGGGGAGAGTTATTTGACAATTCCACAAGATACAGAAACTGACAACTCTTCTTTTAGAGATGTTTTATAGTCACACAGCACACACATATGCCACAAGTTTCCTTTAATATCTTCTGGAATAGAGTTGAGCATTTGTGACAGATACACAGGAATATTTGTTTATACACTAAGTGATAATTGCTAAGTGACCTTAAGAAAGAAAAAAATGTATTTCCTCATAAAAGGCCCTTAATGAAGCATTCTAGATGAATGGGCTTGAAATAATGCAAGCTCCTCATGCTGTAACATCAGATGGACAAGCTGAGGATAAGATGCCCTAGAGTTGGAATAATCTGGGCCTTGATATTGTAATGGAGACACAGAGTAATTGTGACTATTTCCCAGGTCTTGTTATTTAAGAAGCAATTCTATTTGGAGCAACATTTCATATGCATATATACACCAGATGAGTAGGTGGGGGACTACCTTGATGCTTCTTTATTCAGAATCAAACATGGAACCCTTTGCTCTGCAGGTTGACACTCTATCCAATGAGCCAAACCAGCTAGGGCTTGATGCTTTTTAAAAAAGACATTTATTGTAAATTCAGAGTAATAGACTAGGTATTACACAATTAGTAATCTATATATTTCCCTATATTACGCAGATGTGGTTAGCCAGGAACATTCTCCATTTCCTGACTAGCAATCTGAAATTGTAAATAAATTTTTATATTTAATGTTTGTGGTTACCGCTTTTCTCTGAAATATATGACAGGCATTGCTTGCAATTCAAATCATCTGATATTTCCTGGAGACACCATGCCCTTTCCCCCTCCTTCTATGCTACAGTTACAGATGTGACTGCTGCAGGAATTAGCGGTGAACTGGACTGAGTCATGCTTGAAGGAAGAGCTGCAGCTCCACAATGAATCATGGCCATGACCCGTGAGTCAAGCTCTTCTTTAGCTCAGGAAACCATCATTCTGACCTTATTTTTCCACAGGAAAGGAGATGAGAAATTGCATCTGTCCATGCAAAAGTTGATAGTTTTCTATTCCCCTTGTTATTATTGCACTAGGGGCCCGGTACTTTAAATCGTGCAACAGGTGGGATCCCTGGACCCGGTCCGTGATCAGGGCCCATCAGGGCCAGCCCAGACAGTGCTGGGCTGGAGAGGAGGCAATGGTCACTGGGCCAGGCATTGCAGGAATGGACACTAGATGCTGCTTCTGCCATGGTTGATCCCCAGCCACTGCGCAGTTCCCCACCTCCCCGCCTCCACCTTCCACGGTGGCAGGTGGGTGGTGGGCTGATCAGGGCCTGCTGTTGGAGGGGGGGGAGGCAGGGGGAGCGAGGGACAAGCCATGTGAGGTTAGCCACCAGCCCCAATGAGGGAGCCACCTCCCTCACCTCCCCTGAGAAAGGGGCCACATCCACCACCACCCACGCCTGGTTCCCCATCCTAGCCCAGGGCCCAGCCCTGATTGGGCAATTGGGCACTGCTGGCTGGGAGGAGGGACCACAGGAGGTCGGCTGTGGGAGTGCACTGACCACCAGGGAGCAGCTCCTTCGTTGAGCATCTGCCCACCTGGTGGTCAGTGCGCATGATAGCGACCAGTCATTCCGGTTGTCCAGTCACTTAGGCTTTTATATAGATAGATAGGTTGATATTTGGAGCTATCACATGTCTCTTTCTTACTCAGGTTATTGCTGCTATTTAAATTGCTCTGGAGTTGTTTCTGGATTAGAGAAGGCCAGCTGCAATAAGCTCCAACTTCAGTTTTCCCTCCTGCATCCTGAGGGCAGCACAGTTTGGGCTGTGGAACAAATAGGCTGATGCTCTGCATTTCTATAGCACCTTCCACCCCAGAGGAGAAAATGGCCCTGTATCTCCCTTTGACTTCATTTTTAGAGGTAAGAGACATAAGATGTTATGGTTTTCTAAGATTATATATCAAATTATGACTGTACACCTTTTTAGTCCATTCACACATATTTCCTCCAGAGGAAAAAAAATAGTTATCAATAAATTTTATTTATGCTCAGGTCAAATATTCTTCAAGGTTAAAACAACAATAAAAGGTCCAAGAAGTTATAGGTAGAATTCACCCATGAGAAGACTATACTCAGTCTATTTGACACAACAAAAAAGTAAATGCTTCATCTTGTAGGATTCCTTTTTTTTTAATTGATTAAAGTATTACATATGTGTCCATTGTAGAATTCCTTTGAATAATCACCTCGATAGCAAACCAAATGTTATATAAAAAGTAAAACTCAGCACTCTCAATCCCAAAACTTCAATTTATCCTGATTCATTCCTCTATCACTGTCCTACTTTTGATTCTCCATAGCTATTTGGAGATTCTCCATTCTAATCCTCCTTTTTTCACTCATACCTAACTTTTAAAAATTGACCATCAACACCATTTTCTTGGATTTAAGCTTGTTGCCTCCTTGAACATAATTTAAATTTTTACTCTTCCTCTGACAATGTTCTTTCTGCATCTTGAATAAATCTTAGCATATACATTTTTTACTTTAAGTATTTCATGTACTTCAAAATTATGTTTATTGCAGACAAAGCAATGGAATTAACTGTATATAATAAATATACATATGTATTTGCATATATGTATAGATATATATATATATATGTATGTATGTGTGTATATATATATTTTTTAAGTTATAAGAAATAAAGTTTTTTTGGCAGATAGTGCTAAACAAAACTAAAGCAGCATACATTAATAGCATAACTCAACATCCTTAATTGGGTATAAGTATGACACATTTTCTTGATTTCCTGTGTTCTGCTAAATCTAATGTAAACTGCTCTACAAAACTGATACACTAAAATTTAGCTTTATTGTTTTTGCTTACATGCTGATTACAAACAAATCTTTTCATAACCTTCTTCTATCTCAAGATCCATCGTAACATCCATATCATTCAAGTATGGATCACCAGCCCCTGATAAATCTGTTCCATTTTCTTCATAATCTGTGGGAAAGTCTTCTCTTTCAAGTAACTTGATATTACTGTAAGGAAACTACTATAACTAATTTAAATAAATTCCTAATTGCTTTAAATAGATCTCTCCCTTCAGCAAAGCCCCAGGAGTATCTTTTTTAAGACCATCCCTGTGGGTGGTAGTCTTATCTAATTGATTCTGGCTTTGAATCTGGCTGAACTTCTTATGAGAAGGAAATGAGAAAAGAATGAAAGGAGGGGAAATGAAGATCAAACATAACTTATAAATAAGTATCTTCTGAGCTAAAATTTCTTTGACATTCCAAGGCATCCAAAAAAAACCAAAAATTCTGGGACTTAGTTTACAAATTTTAAAATGTCAGGGTAGCCTCCAACTGCTTTTGTTAATGAAACTCTATCTATCACTAGTGTGTATTTTTAACCCACATTTTGTCAGGTACTGACTGCTTCCTGACATGTAGGGAAAGATAGAGTCAGCTGAGAAAATTTCCTAAGTCCTCTTACTCCAATTTCCCGTGGGATCTAGGAAGCTCACAGGAGTAACCTTGATCTTTACACTGAGCCTGAATATTCTGTTAAGTGCCACAGCTCTTTTTACCTCAAGCAAAGGGAATTCTTCCTCGGGACCCACAGATAGCAGTTGGTAGAGACCATGCTCTCACACATCATGCTCTATCATTTCTTGTTAATAATGTTTTTAAATACATTTTTATGGATTTCAGAGAGAAGGGAGAATGAGAGAGAGATAGAACCATCAGTGATGAGAAAGAATCAATGATTGGCTGCCTCCTGCATGCCCCACACTGGGGGTCAAGCCCGAAACCGGGAATCAAACCATGACCTCTTGATTCATAGGTCAATGCTCAACCACTGAGCCATGCCGGCCAAGCATTAGAAAAATAGAGACATGGATTTAGAGTTCTGACCTGATACTTATTATGTGATATGGAGAACATTTCTTCCTGTGTAAAATTAGTAATGATAATACTTGCAGATATATAATACATGGTATTATGAGATTAAAATAAGAAAAGTATGTCGTATGCACCTATCAAAATGCCTGGCATTGAGCATGTTCCAAATATATGTACCATCTCTAAGTAACTAAAGGAAGTACCAAGTTTCCTGTCATTGTATTATTGATGTCTTCTGCATCCATCTAATTAAACCAGTCCATCCTCCTCCTATAGAAACAGAATAATCACTCTATTTAAGGGACAACTGAGAAGTCTCAACCATGGCAGAGTCCATAACTGAAGTGTGTTAATTTCCATCTGAACATTCTAAAGTGGCCAACATAGATGGAAATGCTTGTGTCTTTCTCCAACAGATATGTCAGTTCCCTTACATATTTATTAAATTTGAAATGCATCATTTTTATCTTCGCAAGAGCAAAGATGGAAAGTTTAGCATCCCATCAAAATGACTTCTGGACATGTTTCCATGTGTTGCAGTTCCAACACATCCTTTCTGGGTTTAACTGATCTGAGATCAAAAGCTCAATACAAAATATAATTTTTTCAATGCAACGTAATCCAAAGAAGCCTTTTTTATTTCTAAACACATGATAAATCTGACCGTAAGCTGCCTCTCTGGAATCAATCCGGCATTAACCAAAAACAGACAGAGAGAACTAGATTGCACAAGCAAAAGAAACATACTTCATACTTCTATTTCTAGCTTCCCTTTTGGAAAACTGTTAATAAATGAGATGGAGGAGTCTGTCTTAACAATACAGCTCACATTTCCATTTATAATGACTTGACTATATATGACAATCTTTGATTCAATTGGATTTGTTGGAAAATTAAACTAGTGTAAGATGGCTTACTTTATTCTTCAAGTCATTTAATATAAATAGAACAACGACAGCAATATTACTGGAATTAGATTTTCATGTGTATTTGGGTTAAAAATAATTTACTTCAAAGGCAGAGTCATCTACCTTCCTTTATCATCTTTAATAATTCATACCTAAATCCCAATGTGCATGCTGTGGGCATTTGTTACCTCTTCCGGGAATGTTTCTGTAACCTTGACATTTTTTTTTTTCTTTCTTTCTTTTTTTTTTTTTTTTTTTTTTTTTACCATCATGACTCTTATGTAGAACATTACATAGAGTGGAATATCATGATTGTGTGTGACTCACCTCTACTTTCAGCGTGTCCTGATATCTATTGTGTACAACATTTCCAGATTCTTATTCCTAAAACACAAGCTTGGTAAGCCTCTTCCCCATAACCATACTTGTAAAAAGGCTTCCAATCTACATCATCCCCCTACCTAATACCTCACTAAATCCTTCAGTTCAACCTAATTGTTCTTCTCACTGGTACCCAGCCATTCATGAATATGTATCATTGAAAGGTGTTTCTAGGGGTAAAATAGGCAGGGTTAGTTAGTTTTAGGAGTTAGGGGGCCCATGGGGGAGGAAGGCATAGTTTGTCAGGGGCTATGGCGCTGCTGAAAGGCATGCATTCACAGAGAACAAATGGTGCCACAGGATAAGGGCAAAGAAAGGCATCCATTCACAGAAGATATGGAAAAGGCACAGGATATGGGGAGAAAGAGGAAACAAACTTTCATAGGGAATAGAGAAATGCTGACAAATGGAAGAGGAAAGCAGATTTCCACAGGAGACAGAGAATTCTACCACTAAAGGGGGAGAAAATGGAAATGTGGGGTTTGGGCTTTGAAGCTGATATTCTACCAGTTAGAAGGCAGCACCAAGAAACAAAGAAATGCAGCCTTCATAAACCTTAGGAAAACGAGTTTAGTGGGCTTCCTGCTTTGGGACCCCCTCCCTACCTAGGAGTCTGTACTTGTTTCCAATAAATTTCCGTCTACCACCTTTTGTCCATGGCTTCATTCTTGGAATCCCTCTGGACAAGAACCCGGGAAAGAAATCACCCTTGCATCCTGCTCAGAAAAACCATCAGACTCATCATGATTTACACTGTGGTCAATCCTCTTAACTGAAACATCTTTGTCCTCATTTTCTTCCTTTATAAGGAAGGTTTTTGAGATTTGGGAGGAGCTGTTCAGTATGGTATCTTTCCTTAGATATTCTGATTTTTTTTTTCATTGATTTTAGAGAGGGGGAAGAGAGAGAGAGAGAGAGAAAGAGAGAGAGAGATGGGGGGGGGGGGGAGATGTACATTGATTGGTTGCCTCTCACATGCGCCCTGACTGGGGATCAAACCTGCAGCCCAGGTATGTGCCCTGACTGGGAATAGAATCCATGACGTTCTGGTGCACTGGACAATGATTCAATCAACTGACACTGGCCAGGGCTATAAATGCTGATTTTAGATTAATACTCTAAGGAACTGAAGGTTGATATCAACAAAATGGTGGAACAGGCAGCTCCAAGCCCTAATCCCCTTAAGAACATCAAAAGTCAAGCAGAACTCATCAAAAGCAAATTTGTCTGCATTCTAGAAAATAGTAAAAGTTTTATAGCAAACCAGTAGATGCTTAACTAATAAAAAAGGAAACTTTAAAACAGTAGGAAAGCTTTGTGGCATTTTTATTTGCCTTTAGTCCACCTTTTTCCTAGTGTGGTGGCAGTCTTGACATGGTAGCATCTTATGCTCCTAGGATAGGACCCTGGTTCCTGATTTCAGAAGGAGTAGAGCAGACCTTACTTGCAAATTATTGTATATATATTTTTTATAACCTGTCTGAGGGCAGCCTGAAGGACTGACTAACACAAATCACTCATTTCTATTCTGCCTAGCTCAGAACTCAGTTCTCAAAAGCAGTAACTGGAATCTCAGAGGGAAGTCAGGGAGGGTGGGTGAGTGTGTGGGAAGTAATTAACCAAGGACCTCGTATGCATATATGCATGGCCCATGGACATAGACAATGGGATGGTGAGGGCCTGGGGCGGGGAAAGGGGAGTCAAAGGGGAGAGCTGGAGGTCATAAGGGAAGTAGGGGACATATGTAATACTTTCAATAATAAAGAATTATGTTTAAAAAAAAAAAAAAAAGGCAGCAGCCATTCCTTGAGAATGCTTCAGGGCAAACTAACAACATGCAGATGTCTAGCATAAAAGAATACAGTAGAGGGGAGTGAGGGCATGAGTGGGGAGGTTGGGGAGCACTGGGGGGATAAGGACATATATGTAATACCTTAATCAATAAAGAAAGAAAAGAATACAGTAGATATACAATAGTCAGCCTAAAGCCCATGAGGAATTTCTAGGGGAAATTTATTGGAAATTAGGATATTCAAAAGAACCATTTATATGGAAAAATTGTAAAAGTTATCCATTTTTTCAAGTTAAGATGCATACTCAAAAAAGACTCCAACCTTTCAGTTTGGACTGATCCGTAGGCTCACTGAGAGCCTGCCTAAGTATTGGAGTGCCCCAGCACAGAATCAATCAATAAAACCCAGAAGAGTTGCTTTTTTCTTTTCTTATTTTTTAGCATTAGAGGAAATCTCTGTCAAAATATTAGAACATGAACTAAAGGAACAGAGACTTTAATTACCAACAGGCTAAGGAATACAGTCTTTGTAAAATAGTTTGTAAAGGTCACTAAACAAATGGTTACTCCAGCCTTCAATAATCAAATAAATAAATAAAAGCAAACTCTAAAAATGGGGAGACTCTGACTGCCAGAGTAACCACATTACAACACTAAATGTTCCGTTTTTAACAACAACAAATACAAGAAAAGAAAATATGACCCATTTAAAGGCACAAAATTTGTTGTCATAAATCATTCTCAGAAAGCCCAGATATCAGCATTACTTACTCAAAGACTTTAAAATAATTGTCTTTAAGAGCTGATGGAAAACATGGAGAAATAACTAAAGGAGAGCAGTTAAGTAATATATGAGCAAAATGAGATTATCATAGAGGCATAAATTATAAAAAGGAACCAAACAAAAATTCTAGACCTAAAAAGAACAATAACTGAAGTGAAAAGTCTAGCAGAGGTTTAAGAACAGATGTGAGCTGGCAGAAGAAAGAATCAAACTTAAAGTTAGACAACGGGCCAAAACCGGTTTGGCTCAATGGATAGTGTCGGCTTGGGGACTGAAGGGACCCGGGTTCGATTCTGGTCAAGGGCATGTGCCTTGGTTGTGGGCATATCCCCAGTAGGGGGTGTGCAGGAGGCAGCTGATCGATGACTCTCTCTCATCAATGTTTCTAGCTCTCTATCTCTCTCCCTTTCTCTCTGTACAAAGTGAATAAAATATATACTTTTTAAAAAGTTAGACAATGGAAATTATCAAGTCTTAGGAGCAGTAAGGAAAAGAATAAAGAAAAGTGAACACAGATTAAGGGACCTAAAAGATACCATCAAACAGACCCACATTCCCAGTATGGGAATTCCAGGAGGAAAAGAGAGAAAATGGCAGGAAAAAAAAATTCAAAAAAATAATGGCTGAAAACTTCACAAATTTGAAGACATGAATTGACAAAGAAGTGAACTAGGTTTTGGACCAAGGTTGTCAATATATTTTTGACTGTTACTCTCATGCGTCACTTAATGACAGGAGCAAGTTCTGAAAAATACATTATTAGGTGATTTTGTTTTAGTGTGAAATGTTTTTTGGAAATTCTAGATAAGATATGACAATATTCCAGTTCATCCTGTTGTTCATACATATATTCTGTCTACTCAAACGAATTATAAGTCCCTAAAGAGTAACAATTGCTTTATCTCATGAAGTGACTAGACATGATTACAAAATCCATGATACAGAGTCACAACTATTAAGCTTGTGGAAGGATTGAGCTGCAGGACCTCAGAAGAATAGAGAATTCAAGAATAAGATAGCAGGAAACATGCAATGGTTAGCACGGGTAGGGTCATAAACTGAAGGTGAATGCTCTGGTACAGGGTCAGAGTAAAATAAAAGAAAAATGTGAAGCAAAACTCAGAGTCCCCATATTACAGGAAAGCAGTTGCTATCAAGAAAATTTTGTAGCAGGGTTTAAGGAAACTGTTATGATTCAGAGTTCCAAGTCATAAATATTATTTTTCATAGCATAGGGCAAAAGGGAGTAATGGGTGGTGGGGGGAGTAAGGTACAGATCATACAGTTTCTGGAAAAGTTACCAAGTCCTAGGTTGGAGCTTCAGGTCAAAATCTCAGTAATAAAATGAGAGCAAAACAAACTTAATTAGCAGCAAGGGTATCTTGATTTTGAGCCTCAGAAAAATGGTATCAAGCTCCTTAAAACTTTTCAGTCTAATTATCAGGGTTGTCCCTGAAAATGAATATGGGACTTAGTCTATACACTTAGTGTTCTTGTGGTGTGGACAAAGGTATACAGCACTAAACAACCACGTGGGTCCTGATAGAAACTTTTGCTGCTTAAAGTCCTCTGGAGTGTGTGACACAGAACCTCAAATTTAGTAGCTGCTCAATAAATAAATATAAGTGAGATAATAAGAGTGATCTGGACTCCATAAGTCTATCCCCACTTTGAAAATTTCTAATTAGGAAGCTCTGCAATTTTTTTAACATTACTTGTACACCCTTGTGAGAAAATAGCAAAAGCACCTTACCTCACTCTAAAATAACATAAAAAAGAAGATTATTAGTTTTTATATGTGTTTAGGCTTAAGAGCCTGCTAAAAATAGATCCTTCTGATTTTCCCAAGCAGGTAACATTTTTTTTTGTAGAAAAAAAGAACTTCAACTAAATGCAAAACAAAGAATAATCTCTGTGTAGCACAATTTCTCTATAGAATTTATGGGACTTTATGCCTAGGATTTTTGCCTGGCTTATATATAAGAGCTTAAAATAATGGAAATCATGGAAACAGACAAGATATTAGAGGCATTGTAAAAATGTATGAGGCATAAACGTTCCCATCAAGGTACATAAAATCTTAATGATTAAATAAGGCATGAACAGCACATGTATCCTAGAGATAAATATAAACTGCATATCTTAGACCATTTCATCTATTTCTGGCCATGCCAACCGAGCTATCTGGGCTCTCCCCAAAGTTTATTTACATAGAGAGGAATTTGATAAGAAGTGAAAATGATGAATCACTTTAAGATTGCCAGACACAGGACTTCTATGTGAATATGGTGGATTAAACACATCCATTTCCTTTGGCTCCCTCCCAAAAACCCCACTAAAGTAATAGTAACAAGATTTGGTTTAAAGATAGAAACACACAGAATCAGGAAAATGGAAGACAAGCCTACAATAACAAAAGTATGGATGCTGAAAGGCAACTAAAAAAGACAATGCTGAATCCTACTATAATCACAAAAGAACTTGATTAGAATTCAAAATGTCCCACAAACCTCAGGAACTGTTGGCAGAGCCAAGTGAAGAGAAAATTCCTAAAATAAGAGGATATTTGAAATTGACTTGGAGAAGTTAGAACCTCTTTCTTTCTCTACTCTGATCAACTATATGACATACCTCCTTCACTCTCACAGAAGTCTGGAGTAATTTTTGTTTTGTTGGGGGGGGAGGGATCTTTGAATTGTAACAGAATATCATAACAGAACAGAGGATATGAGCAGAAGATATAAACTGGATGCTGATTTTCTGGCCTCGTACCCTCACTTGGCTGCAGAACGTTGGAAACAAGACCTTTACCTTCCAGTCATAAACCGGGAACAGCCTAAGATAGAGATTTAACCAAGACAACAGAGAACTGCCCTGTCCTCCATCACTAGGCTAACACCAAAAAATACTCAGCACCGGCTTTCCACTTCAACTAAATGCAAACTTCCAGTCTTGGGGGAGGGACAAGAAGATGGAGATAAATTAGGGAAAGCTTAAAACTATGTTAGAACAAAAGGCTCTAAAAAACCACCCCCATGATAAGAACAAGGTAATAATATAAAAAATTTAAAGCTGCCGAAACCGGTTTGGCTCAATGGATAGACCGTCGGCCTGCGGACCGAGAGGTCCTGGGTTTGATTCCGGTCAAGGGCATGTACCTTGGCTGCGGGCACATCTCCAGTAGGGGGTGTGCAAGAAGCAGCTGATCGATGATTCTCTCTCATCGAATGTTTCTAACTCTCTATCCCTCTCTCTTTCTCTCTGTAAAAATTCAATAAAATATATATTTTTTTTAAAATTTAAAGCTGGTGGTGCATTTCAGGTAACCATAGCAATAATAAAACCTAAACCCAATTGATATCCTGACACTATGGACTCAATATCCCACACAAATGGCCCAGCAGAAAAAAAGGGTGCACCCCTTGTCAGTCATGAATACTACTAACCTCAGTCTCTACTCCTCTACACACTATGTTCAGCATTCAAAAGGAAAGTGTGAAACACACAAAAGGCAAGGAAAAAAAACCAACCCCAATGTCAAAGACAAATCAATCAGTGGAATGAGGCTCAGAGAACCATATAATGTATCTATTAGAGAGGAAATTTTAAATAACTATGATTAATATGTTATCTAATGAAAGGAGTGGACAACATTCATTAACCAATGGAGAACAGCAGCATGAGTAGACAGAAAAGTATAAAAGATACTAGGGGCCTGGTGCACGAAATTCGTGCACTGGGGTGGAGGGTCCCTCAGCCTTCTCTCACATACTGGGAGCCCTCATGGGATGTCCTACTGACAGCTTAGGCCCCACGCCCCATGGGGAGCAGGCCTAAACTGCAGTCTGGCCTCCCTTTGTGGGAGACAACCTGGCTGATCCCCCATCACCCCACTGCTGCAGCCACTCCCAGTCACCACAGCCACCAAGGTGTTTTTATCAACACGGACTCTAGTCCCTTCACCATAAAAAAATGACAACTTTCTTTAGGCATTTTTAAGATGTGTCTTTCATGGGATCTGAATTTCTTTCTTTCTTTTTTCTTTTATCCTCACCTGAGGATTTTTAGAGAATGTAGAAGAGAAAGGAAAAGACAGAGAGAAACATAAAAGGGGGAGGAACACTTTGATTGGTTTCCTCCTACATGAGCCCTAACCTGGGCCCTGGCCAGGGAGGAGCTGCAACCTAGGTACATGCCCTTGATCAGAATCGAATCCAGACCCTGCGGTTTGCAGGTGGAGGCTCTATCCACTGAGTCAAACTGGCTAGGGCAGGATATGACATTTCTTAGCCCTCCAGCAGCAGGCCTTTGTTTTTTTTCTCCAGAAGTGTGGTGGAAAAACCCTAGATCACCTTTTTGGATTCTTATTACCCAAGTTACTAAGAATATTACCGATGGCCTACAGGAAGCTTAGCTAATGTGCAGTTAGAAAAGGTGTTTTCTCTGTATTTCACACTAATCAAGGGCTGGGTCTTGCCCAGGCCTAAAGCCTCTGGCCCCTCCAGCTCCCTCTGATCACCAGCTCTGCCCCTGCCCAGGCCTGCCCAGGCTGAAAGCCTCTTGGGCAGGAGCAGACCCCCAGCTCCCTGCAATCGATCCAAGGGTTCTGCTCCTGCCCAGGCCTTACCTCACAGTGACCTGGGTGCCAGGATGTTCCTGGGATACAGGCCCTGGGCACCTATGTATACAAATTAACCGGCATTTTGGGTTAATTTGCATAGTCACTCTGATTGGCTATAGGCATACCAAAGGTACAGTCAATTTACATGTTTGTCTATTATTAGGTAAGATGGAAAAGTCAAATAGAAATGCTGAAGGGGGGCAATTATCACAGTTACGGAGATTAAGAATGCCTTCAACTGGCTTATCAATAAACTTAACCAAGTATAGTCACTAGATAACACTCAAACTAAAATACACAAGCAAAAGAGAGGGGGGTGGGGGCAAGGGGAAGAGAAAACAAAATAGAGCATCCAAGAAGTTCTGGGACACTATCAAAGAGTCTAACATGCATATAATGGTGGTAATTCCAGAAAACAGAAAAGAGAGAGAGAGAGAGAGAGAGAGAGAGAGAGAGGAGTTAAATAAATATTTGAAAATTCTTCGAAAAGATTAAAGCTATATCAAACCACAGGTTCTAGAAGCTCATAAAAACCAAAAGAGGATTTAAACAATTAATAAAATAAAATTAACACACCTAACACATAATACTCCAAATTAACATACCTAACACATGTCCCAACCATACACCAGGGATATGATATAAAGATAAAGATAAAGATAAAGATAAAGATAAAGATAAAGATAAAGATAAAGATAAAGAGCACAAACGATAAAGAGAAAATATTAAAATTATCCCGAAAGTGCTAGCTCGTTTGGCTCAGTGGATAGAGTATTGGCTGCAGCCTGAGGGGTTTCAGGTTCAATTCTGGTCAAGGGCACACACCTCCCTTGTAGGCTCTATCTCTGGCCTGGCTGGGGCTCGCTCGTGTGGGAGGCAACCAATTAATGTGTCTCTCTCACGTCGGTATTTCTCTCTGTGTGTCTCTCCCCCTTCCTTCCACTCTCTCTAAAAATCAATAAAAATACCCTCAAGTGAGAATTAACAACAACAAAATCATCCAGCTAAAGGGCCACATTACATAGAATAAACAAACATAAGAAATACATCAAACATCTTGATAAAAACTTTGCTCACTAAATGAAAATGCAAGTGCTAAGAAAAAAAACAAAAACTTCAATCACATATCTAATAAAATTATCATTCAAAAATGATGAAAAATAAACGTTTTCCAACAAACAAGAACTAAGATATTTCATTAATGGCAGATTTAAACTATCAGAAATATTAAAGGAAATTCTTCAGGAAAAATAATTATGACACCAAAAATAATTTAGACAGAAACTTGGGTCTACACCAATAAATAAGGATCCCAGGAAATGGTTAAAATAAAGATAAATATAAAAGACATTTTTTCATCTCTCTGAAGTTATTGACTGTCTAAAGTAAAAACGATCAATGTATTGCGGTCTTAGAACACATATAAAATTAAAATAGATATGACAACAATAACACAAAAGGTAGACGGCAGATATTGTGAGTATACTGTCATAAGTTCACATACTAAATGTAAAGGGGAATATCATTACTTGAACATAGACTGTGAATAAAGGTATATACAATGGAGAGAGAGAGGGAGAGAGAGGGAGAGAGAGAGAGAGAGAGAGAGAGAGAGAGAGAGAGAGAGAGAGAGAGAAAGAGAGAGAAGGAGAGAGAGAGAGAGAGAGAGAGAGAGAGAGAGAGAGAGAGAGAGAGAGAGAGAGAGAGAGAACTGAGGCCTAGATGTTATCTCTAGGGCTTAACAGTTAAGGGATTGGTTGAGTAAAGGCTTACATGGGAGTCTTAGGAGGCTATTCTCTGGCCCCTTGTTCCTCCTCTAAAGGGGTCTAAAACCACATGACTAGCAACATACTAGGGTATGAAAGTCAGGGAAGGGTCCCAACCACACAACCAGGGATATGTAAGGTCAAGGGGTCTAAGTCCCAGGACCAGAGATATAGAAAGGTCACGCTGGGGGTGAGGTCCTTGTTTTCCCAGTTTGCTTGCTGCTAGGCACCCATGTCTTTCCCCCCTGCCCTGGGCCATGGTCCTTGCTCTGCTAACTGCCTGCCACAGTATTACCAGGGGATTTGATTCTTTTAATGTTCTTGAGGACCCATTTTCACCTTCACTGAGGGATTTCACTGCTCTCAGACATACCTCCTAGTTATAATTGAAATCAAAGAAACCGTTATCTTTATTTCATAAACTTTGCAGACAAAACTAATTTTATACAACAATATGTATTTCTTTAATTGGGAGAATTACAATTTTTAAAGTTATTTAATTGGGGAGAAATACCTAGTAAAGTAAAAAAAAAAAGTGAGTCTCCTATTTGGCAAAGATAGGAGAATCAAAAATAATTCTAATACTAATGGGGCACCAAGATGTAACAGTCTTTGTACCATATCTAGCAGGAATATAAGTAGTTTTTGTAAACAGATATTAAATCTAGAAATGTCAACCCAATTAAGTAGACAAGAATACTTCATGTTAGATAAAACCAATGTGAAAGGTGGAAAAGGATTTGTTCAGTGAACAGAGACAATTTTAGTAGGTTGTGTGGCTTTTTTTTTTTTTTTTTTTTTTTGGAGTAAATAATGCACAGGAAATAGATAAAATTCAGGAAGAGATAAAACTAGAAAAGTAATATATAATCATTAAATGCTAACCTAAAGTTTTGAACACTAGTCTGGAGTAAGGACTGCCAACATTTATTAATTCACTGTCCTTCCGCCAGGCACTGTAATTAATCATCTCATGAAATGGAGACTATTACTTTAATGTGAACAAAGTCAGTTTTATGGGGGAAATGTAATTTGCTCAAAACAAAGCTATAATTACAATCCAAGAATTTCTGATTCTAAAGTGCATGTTCTTATCTATTCTAATATATTTCCAAACACCTGCTAATGTGCCCAATTATACCAAATTAGAAAACTGGAAATTCTAGCCATTTACCTGGAGAGGGTTCAGTTTTATGGTTCTGTTTCTCTGGAGAATTTTGACTAATACAAACTCTTTATCCACTTGCTCCTATCTTAAGGCTGCTCTTTTAAGTAAATATGAAACAATAGCCTCAGGAAAAAAGGCAATCCTTACCTAATCCATTTTCTTCTGACACTCACTTCTTTTGTCTAGATGAAAATATTTAAATAGAAATGTACACTTGAAACCTATGTAATCTTATTAAACAGTGTCACCCCAATAAATTTAGTTTTAAAATTTTTGAGAAAGATCTAGCTCTCCTTTGAGGCGGTAGTTTAAATTTTCCAGCTTTAGCTTGGGGATATAATAACATTAAACTTCTGAAAAGCTACAAATTGAGATTCAGTCTATTTAAATTTCAGGGCACTGGTACAGGGCACCTCCTAGAAAAACCATATGCAGTAGATGGAATGGGGGGGGGTCTCATAAATTAGTGGGGGGGGGGGGGGTTAATTATAAGACTAATAGAACAATTGGTTTGTGCCTGCACAGTTAGCCAGCAGGGAGTTATAAAAAGTCCACCTACTTGATATGGACTGCCCTGAGCCTGGATATGGTTTGGAATTACGCAGTGGTTAGTTGTGACTTCTAGGACAGCAGCAGTGACCTGGTATGATAAGGCTTGTAGAATATGGGATGCAGGGATCTACCTTCCACCTCCCTGAATCCCAAAAGGGAGTTCTTTATTAATATTCTTTTTTTATTTCACCCTCCTTTCTACACCACCTATTCCTCTAAGAATATAACTATTTTGTCCCATCCCTGTTTGAGAACAACATTTGTTAAAGACAGGAACCAATTGCCAAAAGCATTATTCCTGAGTTCAAGTTATGCGACATTTAAATCATAATATATATCATAAGCAAGGTGGATTAAACCCAGTAATGCAAGAATGCTTTAATACTGGGGGAGGTACACTCCTAATATACTTATCACATTAGCAGATTAAAATAAAACACATGATGCAAAATGCTAAAATGATTAAGAAGGGCCTTCAATAAATTTAATTCTTACCCCTGATAAAAAGTGAAATTAGGGAGAAAAAGTCTTTTTTTAACCTGATAAAAAATATCTTCCAAAAAATACAAAATAAGCATCATATTTTATGATAAAAGTAAGAGTTCCAAGATAAGAATGCTATTCACACTACCACTACTAAACTTTGAAATAGAAGCTCTAGAAGAATAATGAGACAAAGTTTGGAAAGCAAAAAAACAAATTATTCTTTGAAGATGGCATTATCTACAAAGAGAATATCAAAGACTCCAGAGACTCTGTGAAAACTGACAAGAGATTCAGAAAGCGATTGTATTCCAGTTTTATATACATAAGATCCATAAATAAATGGTTAGGTAAGAAGAATTACCATATTTTTTAAGTCAGATCTTTCAAGATCTCAAAAATATTTTTAGCAAAGTTTCTAACTTGATAATAGCATTTATATGATGACAGAAAAACAAAGAATAAATAATGACAATTTGAACAAATTAAAAAAAACACAAAGAGCAGGGGAAGAGTGTAAGGAAGACATAATCTATCCTATATAATAAAAGCCTAATATGCTAAGTGTCCAGTTAACTGGCTGGCCATTCAACCAATCAAAGCATAATATACTAATGATATGCTAAGGCTACTCAACTGCTTGCTATGATATGCACTGACCACCAGGGGGCAGATGCATCAACTGGTAGGTTAGCTTGCTTCTGGGGTCCCACTGATTAGGACTAAGCAAGACAGTCCAGACACCCCCTGGAGCCCTCCCAGGATCCTTCTCCAGCTGGCCAACCTCCTGTGTCTCTCCCCAGCTTTGACTGCACCGGTGGGGTTCCATTGCCTGGTCTGCATCCTCTCAGAATCCAGGACCCCTCAGGGGATGTCAGAAAGCTGGTTTCGGCCCAATCCCACAGTGGGAACACTGCTCAGCCAGAAGCCAGGCACAGAGCTGGTAAGCGTAGCAGCAGTGGCAGGAGCCTCTTCCAACTCTGCTGCAGCATTAAGGATGTCCAACTGGCAGCCTAGGCCTGCTCCTTGGGATTTTCATGCACTGGGCCTCTAGTTCTACCTAAGAAAAGAGTAATATGCAAATTAACCATCACTCCGCTCCACCAACCACGCCCACTAGCCAATCAGAGCGAGTATGCAAATAAATCCAACCAAGATGGCTACAGCCACAGAAAGCAGGAGGGATGCATTTCCCCAGCAACGGAGGAAGCCAAGCTTTCCACCTGCCCTTGCCAGCCTAAGCCTCCATTTAAGACTACAAAGTTTCAATTATAAAAGGTAAACAAATCCAAACAGAAACAGCTGCCCCCATGGAGTGAACAGGATGCTTGGCTCCTCTCCAGGCTACAAAGTTTCAATTGTAGAAGGTAAATATATTCCAGATACCAGGGCCTCCACTTGGGTCACTGGGGAGTGTGGCCGGCCTGCAAACCACCACAGGCCCCTCGCTCAGGCTGCCCCATGCCCAAGGGAACCCCCACCTTGATCCGGGAAACTCTTCAGGGCAAACCAGCTGGCCCCCACCCATGCACCAGACCTCTATTCTATCTAATAAAAGAGTAATACGCATATTGACCATCACTCCAACACACAATATGGCTGCCCCATGTGGTCAAAGATCCTGCACTTATGTGGACACAAGATAGCCAGCAGGTGAGGGCAGTTGGGAGGGACCAGGCCTGCAGGGGAGGGAAGTTGGGGGCAAACAGGCTGGCAGGGGAGCAGTTATACATCAATCAGGCTAGCATGGGAGTTGTTAGGGGGTGATCAGGCTAGCAGGCAGAAGGGGTTAGGGGAAATCAGGAAGGCAGGCAGGTGAGCAGTTGGGAGCCAGTAGTCCTGGATTGTGAGAGGGATGTCCCAGATGGGAGAGGGTGCAGGCTGGGCTGAGGGACAACACCTTCCTGCCTCCATGAATGAATTTTGTACACCGGGCCTTTAGTATATATATATATATACAAAAGGCTAATATGCTAAGTGTCTAACCATCTGATCAGTTACTATGATGCACACTAACCACCAGGGAGCAGATGCTCAACACAGGAGCTGCAGTTACATGCACTGGCCATTTTCAGAGACCTGGTGTCCACAAAGCAACACTTGGCTTCTCCCAAGTGGGACACAGGCCCTGCCACCACCCCAGAGTGACAGCCCACCAAACCACAGCCAACGCTGCAAAGACACCAAGGCACAAAATGCAGCCCACAGCCCAGCCCAGCCCAGAAATTATCTCTATGGGCACCAGATAATGACATCACACAGCAACTCCCAGCTTCCTCTACCTAGCAACTAGCCTCCTTCAAGTTTCTTCAGCCCAGGAATACAACTTGTTTTATAGCCAGGTAGAAACATTTTGCACTTTAACCAAATGTCTGTGAAGCGTCATCTCACTGATCCTCACAGAAGTCCTAGATACTTGGTGAAATCCTTTTTTCATTAGCCAGAAAATGGACATTTAGAAAGTTTAGAAACTTGACCCTACTGAAGAGAAGAAATGGTGGACCTTAAAAATGACTTCAGGTTTTCTCACTGTGCAGAATACAGTCAAACACTGCTACAGTTAAATATTTTACCCTTTGTTCTCCCTGTATGATCTACAATAATAATCTGCTTGGTGTTAATATTTACTGCTGTGTTGTTAACAATTACCTGAAAGAGAAGTTGGGATGCTTCACTGGGCTGGAACAAGTTTAGCTAATTAAGAAAGCAAGTCTAATTAAGCAAGCTTATATATATAGCTCTCATTGTATGTTTCCATCTGTCATTGTTGATAGTGAATTTGGTTGACACTTCTATTATAGAGAAAGGGCTAATAGCAATATTAAAATATTAAAATATTTCTTCTAATTAATTTCCTTTCAATGTGCATGAATATATGCACCAGGCTTCTAGTATACTATAAAGAAATGTAACTACTGTGTCAATTAAAACAGAGTAACCTTGATGTAAAAATAGAAGTATAGAATACAGATCTCAAACAGAACCAAGTTTTATGAAAACTTGTCAGAGATATGGTATTACAACTCAGAGGAAGAAAATATTCATATATCTGTGTGGGGGAAATAAACAAATAAAAAAAACTTAAATTCTTATCTGCTATCTTACATGAAAATAAATGTCAGGTAGAGTAAATAACTATATACAGAAAGGCAAATCTTTAAAACTATTACAATAATTTGGGGGAGGAGGAGGTTCAAAGAAAATTGTAGGTATACAACATAGTTTTAGACTTTCCAAATTCCCCTTTTAAAAAAATAAATAAATAGAAATACATTCAGACAAATTCTACAACAAAATTAAACAAAAAGTATCTCTATAAACCTAAAAGTTGGTTGAGTTGAGCTGAAACTAACTTGAGCACAGCTCACATACTACTGCCAACTGTGTGGAAGGAAGCAGAGGGTAGGCAAAGGGATTTCTGGGAGAACTGGAAGACTCAGAAATTGAATGGCTCAAGGACCCAAACTTGAGGAGTCCATTCTGGAAAGCTCGGTGGGTCGTTTTGGAACAGCACCAAAATAGGTACTGGTTTCATGAGCTCCAAATAGAGGGTGAGTGCTAAGGGAAAACAAAAGTGTAGATGTTGTAGGTCACTGTGTGCCCTATGAAAATATGAAATAAAACAGCTAAAGTCCCTCGGAGGACACAAAAAGATCAGGCTTCAGGAGAATCTTCTGGGAGGATAGAGACAGTAGGATCAAATGAAAGAAAAGATCCAGATAACAGTAAGGGAGGAGAACAGAGAAGGTGGGCTGCAGAAAGTACAAGATCATATCCTTTGAATATTTCATATTAATAAGAGGAATTTCTACAACTGCAAAGCTAGGAAAACTACCAGTCAACACTCCTCTTCTGAGATTTTCTAAAACCTCATCTCACTTAAACATGAACAGGAGAAAAGGTTGCAGTCAGATCATATACAGAGATATTGTAAGATAAAAGAAAATAATGCATAGAATCATATAGTAAAATTAGTTATGAGTATGTTTTCATTGTTTTCCTCATTTGTTACTTTTTGTATATTCTCCATATAAGTGAAATCATAAGGTTTTTGTTCTTTTCTGTTTGACTTATTTCACTTGGCAAAATATTCTCAAAATCTATCATGTTGTCGTAAATGACAATATTTCATCTTTTTATGACTGTTATTTCATCATCTTCTTTTATTCATTCATCCATTTATGGACACTTAGTAACAAGTGAACTAACAAAACAAAACAACAACAAGCTCATAGATACAGACAACGGAATGATGGTTACTGGAGGGAAAGGAGGTGGAAGAAAGGTGGATTGGGCCAAGAGGATCAAATATATGGTAATGGAAGGAAAGTACACTTTTGGTAGTAAATATGCAATAGAGTAAATATATATCAGATTATAATGCAGTAGCCCTGACCAGCGTGGCTCAGTGATTAGAGCATCAACTCCTCCCACTGAAGGATCAGGGGTTCAAGTCTCAGTCAAGGTTTGATCCCTGCCTGGTTGGGGTGCACACTCAATGTGTTTCTCTCTCTCTCCACTCCCTCCCACCCTCCACTCCATTCTCTCTAAAAATCAATGGAAAAATATCCTCCAGTGAGGATTTAACAAACAAACAAAGGAAAATTATAATGTAGTACATCTGAAATGTATATAATGTTATTAACCAATGTTACTTCAATAAATATGTCTCTGGTCATATAGCCAGGAAGTGATGGAGCTGAAGAAGATACATTCTGTGTTTCCCATTTCATCATCGTGTTCTTCCTCTCTTTTTCTTTCTTCCTGCTCTATATGATGTCTTTAAAATTCTTTTTTTCTTCCATTTACTTTCTTTCTTCTCCGTTACTATTATTATTATTTTTCTAAATAGAGAGAAAGGTACTGTGAGAAAGACGAGCAGATGGATGTCAGGGAGAACATGTTCTACAACTAACATATCTGACAAAATCATGATTAGAGCAAGCTTTTGTGCACTCCCCACATCAGCTTCCTGCTTCTAATATCTGTTCACAAAACCTGCTCAAAGAAGAAAAGGGCATTTTCCAAACAAAATTATTTCATGGCTGCTAGTTTTGTAGAAAAACAGAAAATAACAAAAAGTTTTTATTATTATTGTTATTATTATTACATTTCTGCTCTTCTTTTTTATGGCCAAACTATCATAGTTACCATGAGTATGAACTGTAGATAATTTTTCTGGCAGTGACATGTTATTGATCACCTGTTGCCAAGAGTGATTTGCATTTGTTGGAGTTACCAATAATGATTTGTTTTTACTAAAAAAAAATTGTGAATCCTTGATCTTGGATTCTTTAGTTAAAATATTTTATCTGGCAGAAACCGGTTTGGCTCAGCGGTAGAGCGTAGCTCTGTGGACTGAAAGGTCTCAGGTTTGATTCCGGCCAAGGGCATGTACATTGGTTGCGGGCACATCCCGGTAGGGGGTGTGCAAGAGGCAGCTGGTCGATGTTTCTCTCTCATTGACGTTTCTAGCTCTCTATCTCTCTCTCTTCCTCTCTGTGAAAAATCAATAAAAGACATGTATTTAAAATATTTTTACCTGTTACCCAGCTGGCTCCATGGTTGAGTGTTGACCTATGAACAAGGAGGTTACAATTCGATTCCCACTCCAGGCACATGTCCAGGATGCAGGCTAGATCCCCAGTAGGAGTCAAGCAGTAGGCAGCTGATCAATGATTCTCTCTCATCATTGATGTTTCTTTCTCTCTCTCTCTCTCTCTCTCTCTCTCTCTCTCTCTCTCTCTCTCTCTCTCTCTCTCCCTTCCTCTCTGAAATCAATGAAAATATATTTAAACATATATATTTTTTTTATCTGTTGTTACTCCCAGGATCTTTTTGAAAATTCACTGAGAGTTCCATAAGCAATTTCTGTAACCTTCAGGGCTGGCATAATGATTATACCAGCCAGCCTGCCTTGCAGGCACTGATTTTCTGTGATCTGCTGAAAAAGAAAAAGCCTTTCTTCCATTCATTCACATGATCAAATTGTGTCCCTGAGAATTGCATTTTGGGTCATTAATAGACACTTATTACTACAGAGCAGTTATTTAGCTGCACAATTACCAAATTACTGTTTCTGCAGTACTGGGTACAGAAAATGACCTCCAGGTAGAAGTGTGAGACTTGGCTGTGCCACAGAGAATGTGAGGCAGTTCCTTCATGAAGTAACTCGCTGAGTCTATGGCTAGACTCAGTAACTCAGCAAACAAACCAATAACTCAATAAGCTTTAACTAAGTTTACAGGGTAGAAGTGTGTGAAGGTCAGCATCACTGAGCTCTACTTTTTATTCTCTTACTTTTTAAATGTATCTAAACATTGAAGTCAAGCATGTATTCAGATAATTTATCCATGAAATGTGAGAACCACCAATTTTTCTTTCTTCCCATGAAGAAAAGTTGGGCCTGAAAATAAATAGGGCAGTTTTCTTAAGACTTCATTTCTTGAATCTCCTGAATCCATAGTGACTAGGAGAACTTGAAAGTAAGTAGGTGAACCTAGCTGTCAGGCTACATGAGATATATATCTATCGCTTTCTCCTTTTCCTTTACTCTCTGAAATTAATAAAAATCTATTTTTTTCTAAAGAAAGTACGTAGGTGAATTAATAGTAAAGAACAGTTGGAATTGCTTCTTCGGCTTCTTCTTCTTCTTCTTCTTCTTCTTCTTCTTCTTCTTCTTCTTCTTTTGTTAAGTAATGTAGAAAATTTAATAGAGGAGCCCAGCTGATGTGGCTCAGTGGTTGAGTGTCAATATATGAACCAGGAGGTCATGGTTTAATTTCTGGTCAGGGCACATGCCTAGGTTGTGGGCTTGATTACCAATGGGGAGCATGCAGGAGGCAGCCGATCAATGATTCTCTCTCATCATTGATGTTTTTATCTCGCTTTTCCTCTCCCTTCCTCTCTGAAATCAATAAAAATAAAAATTTAATTTAATAGAGGAAAAGATAGCCTTTATATATTTCAGCATCAATCACTGAGTGTGATTTATCTTCAGTAGCATACCTATAATTTTTTATTGATAAATATGAAGATGGTTTATTATCAACCAGTCAGTAGGTCAGCATTCCTATGGGCACTGTCCCTTATCAAACTGCAGATATCCCATGAAACCCCTTATTAGTCAAAGACATGTGAGGCAGCACTGTAAAAAATATGGATTTTGGAGTCAAGAGGACCTGGATGGGAAGCTTGACTCTTCCATTTAATGGCTCCAAGAACTTAAGCAATTGACTTCTATCTCTAAAACTTAGCCTCATAATCTGTAAAATGGGGATAATAATAGTACTTGCTTTATAAGGATATTGTGAGCATTAATTGACATGAAGCCTTTAAAGCACTTAAAAATGATCAATAAATTATAGTTGGTGTGTTCTTTTTAATAGGTTAAAAGTAATTTATCTGCCAAAACTGGTCTGGCTCAATGGATAGAGCGTCGGCTTAGGGACTGAAAGGTCCTGGGTTCAATTCTGGTCAAGGGCATGTACCTTGGTTGCAGGCATATCCCCAGTAGGGGGTGTGCAAGAGGCAGCTGATCGATGACTGTCTCTCATCGATGTTTCTAACTCTCTATCTCTCTCACTTCCTCTCTGTACAAAATCAATAAAATATTTTTTTTAAAGTAATTTATCTGGCCGAAACCAGTTTGGCTCAGTGGTAGAGCATCGGTCTGCGGACTGAAAGGTCCCAGGTTCAATTCCGGTCAAGGGCATGTACATTGGTTGTGGGCACATCCCCATTGAGGGGTGTGCAAGAGGCAGCTGGTCGACGTTTCTCTCTCATTGATGTTTCTAGCTCTCTATCTGTCTCCCTTTCTCTCTGTAAAAAATCAATAAAATATATTTTAAATAGATAAATAAATAAATAAATAAATAAAAAGTAATTTATCTGATTGCAGTCATCAGTTAGCTTCCAGTGTTGGGTTTGTAAATGAGCACCTTCTAGATGAAGGGAGAAAATATATATTCAGAACATCGGAGTGAATGTTTATTTAGAAAGTGCAAAATGTATTGGTGTAGAGAGACTAGATTGGGTTATGAAGTAACAGGGGTTCCTTAAGGAAGAAAGGGATTAAAGACAAACTGCAGTAACTGTAATTGGAACTCACTTTTCCAGTGATGTTTTCAACCTTTGGAAATGTGCTTGCTGTCTTTTTGGTTAACCAAGGCCACAGATCCATAGTAACTAAGTAGATATCATCTCACATCAAATCAATGCAGCACTAGCAGACACAGGAGAATCCAGCTCTCCCTGCTGCAGACATAACCATCATCCAGTGGCCCTGAGTTCTTTACTCAGCCAGGAAAATTCATCTGCAAAGGTCCAACTTGTTTTGGGAAAGGCAAAAAGAGTGCTGAAATCTAAAGCAGTGTCCACTCATTAATCAAGCCTGAGTGAAAACATCGCTTCTGCGTCCAGAGCAAGCATCTTCTGTATAAACTAGAGATTTTTTTCCCCTTGTGGAAAAAAAAAAAAACTTTCATTTCAGTGACTACATCAATTTTTCAAAACTTATAAAGTACCAACAAAAAGGAGTGGGAAATAATCCAGAAAAAAATAGCTTGTACTGAAAATAAAAAGAAGCAGCATAAATGTAAATTGAGGATCACTGTAAATTTCTGCCTCCTTATTAAGCCAGCTCCTGTTTAACTAAACATTGTGAGAGTATTCTTTCCAGATTTCTCAATATTTTTTAGCAGTTGCTCTTAGGATTTGGCTTTGAAATTTGGAATTTGAATCTCTGTCATCTGCCAGGAGAGTAACCTGCTCCATCCAAGAAGAACAAAGAGATACATAGAGCAGATCTGGACCCAACATAGAGAATGAAGCTAAGCCCAGCTTGTCAATAGACCCATGGGTAAAACAAAGAAGAAAAATTAATATTTGTTTGTGTTAAGTCACTGAAACTTTGAAGTTTGTTATGTAGCAAAAGCTGATATAAATATCAGGGAAAGACATGAGGCAGAGTCTGGATGGTTATAAAATGGGGGGGAAAATAGAGCAGGAAAGAGGAATAAAGAACCAGAGGAATATATTAACCTAAGAAAAATATTACCAAAAAAAATGTACAGGGACATTAATGTGTACTTTCTGTAAGCACAAAAAAAAAAAAGAAAGAAAAAGGTCTTCCACAATTTATGAGAAGCACCTGGTAATTTAACCCCAAGATTGTTAGCTCCTCTGATTCAAACAGCTCCTCTATTCAAACTTCTAGAGAAGATTAGCTACTCTCAAGGCTGCATTCTTGCATCTCCTTCTCCCTGTTGTTTTCAGAACTCAGGGATAATTCACACCAAGGAGTCTCAAGTGAGTAGAATGTTTCATTCCCCCTACTCCTTCAAACAAACCTCTTCTGAACTCTTCATTGCTTTTACTCTAAGCATGTTTTACAGGCTTGGAAAAAATATTGATATTCACCTCCCTTGGACATTTGCCATATAGTTTACTAGAAAACAAATAAACTATAACTTTTCAAGACAACCCCCTGACATCTACTCAACTTCAACCCAAACCCCTTTTATCCATGTCACCTAGCAACAGCAGCCATTACTCTTTAAAAGCAGAGCCCCTTTTAGTTTCTTGCCCTGTATTGATTAGCAATGCACCAACCCTTTCCTCTCTTGGAAAGTAAAATAAACTTCCTCTCTGCATCTTTTCTTTTAGTTGTGAATTCCTTTGCAGCCCATATTACTGGCAAAGCCCAAACACTTTTCTCCTAGGTATAAAATAAGACTAACAAAAGCGCCGAAACCGGTTTGGCTCAGTGGATAGAGCATCGGCCTGCGGACTGAAAGGTTCCTGGTTCGATTTCGGTCAAGGGCATGTACCTTGGCTGCAGGCACATCCCCAGTAGGGGGTGTGCAAGATTCAGCTGGTCGATGTTTCTCACCGACCTTTCTAGCTCTTATCCCTCTTCCTTCCTCTCTGTAAAAATCAATAAAATATATTTTAAAAAAACAAAAAGACTAACAAAAGCAACCTCTTGTCTGCCACACTACCAATATTACAACAACATTTTCTTAGAATCAGATTTCAAGACTTCTGGGAATTAATTATGTCGTACTTTCAAAGGTTCTAGCAGTTATGTTTCTTTGGATGAAAACAATATAATCTGAATTGATTAACCTAAGCAAAAAGAATTTTTTTAAATAAATCTTTATTGTTCATATTATTTCAAATGTTCCTCTTTCCCCCCGCTCCTCCATTGCTCCCCTCCACCAGGTTCCCACCCCACCCTCTGCCCTTTCCCCACCCCTCATTGTCCTCATCCATAGGTTCACATTTTATGTTCAGTCTCTTCCCACATCCCCCCCTCCCCTTTTCCCCGAGAATCATCAGTTCACTCCCCTTCCATACCTCTGATTCTATTACATTCACCAGTTAATATTGTTCATCAGATTTTTTAATTCCCTTGGTTTTTAGATTCACTTGTTGATAGCTACGTATTTGTTGATCATAATTTTTATCTTTATCTTCTTCCTCTTCCTAAATAACCCCCTTCAGCAATTCATATAATTCTGGTTTGGTGGTGATGAACTCCTTTAGCTTTTTTTTATTGGTGAAGCTCTTTATCTGGCCTTCGATTCTGAGTGATAGCTTTGGTGGGTAGATTATCTTTGGCTGTAGGTTCTTACTATTCATCACCTTGAATATTTCTTGCCATTCCCGTCTGGCCTGCATGATTTCTGTTGAGAAATCAGCTGACAATCGTATAGGTGCCCCTTTATAGGTAACTACCTGCTTTGCTCTTGCTGCTTTTAATATTCTCTCTTTGTCTTTTGCTCTTGGAATTTTAATTATGATTTGTCTTGGTGTGGTCTTCTTTGCAACCGCACCAACTTTTTGTCCTCCATTTCTTTCTTTTGTGATCTATTTCCTTGTCTCGGCATTTTCGCAGCTTCCCTGAGTTGGTCGCCTTAAAACTCTCTGTGTTCTGCTTGGATGGGGCGAAGTTTCAGGGTGGAGCCTTCAGCCTTGGCTTCCATCAGCCACATCTGCCACGTCAGCCACGCCCTATGCGACTCCTGAGTCTCAGTGTTTCTCAGGGTCCTTCGGTACTCGCTGCAAGCACCTCTGAGAGTGAGGTACCCTTGAGTTTCGCCTGCTACCAAAAAATCTAGTCTCTCCCCCAATGAGCCCAGAACTGGGGTTCAGTTCAGTTGGAAGTGGGATTGGAAGTGGGGTTGGAAGTGGGGTTCAGAGCAGTCTGGAGCTTTTGTCTCCTTCCTGCCAGGGCAATCCCAACCGTCCCTTCTCTGCTCGCAATGGGTGTGCCTCCAGGAGCTCTGCCTTTCGCCGCTCCCCTGCTATTTCACCTCACAGTTCAGGCTTCCTCTGTATGCGCCTGGGTCCCCAGGGTCTGGCCTAGAACTGGGGTTCAGTGCTGTCGGATCTGGGGTTCAGCCCAATCCGGAGCTTTTATCTTTTTCCCACTAGGGATCGCCAGCCAGGCACTCAGCCTCCCTCTCCTCTCCAGCTCTTTCCTCTCTGCAGCATGTCTCCGTACCTTAGGCTTTTACAGTTCCTCTGATTTTCCTTCTGGTTTTTTCTTTCCTTCTTGTTGTAGAATTTCCGGTCAGTTGACTTTCCTATAGCTCCGGGCAATGTCCATTTTATATTTTAGTTGTATTTTATTGAAATTTTATATTTTAGTTGTATTTTATTGAAATTTCAATTTTATTGAAATTGTATTTTATTGGTGCAGTTGCAGTTAGGTATTTACCTGTGCAGCCATCTTGGATCCTCAACCGAGTTCTCCAGCAAAAATAAATTTTATTTTGGAATGTTATCTTCCTTGTAGTGTAGCATCAGATAATCAAGATTGAAGTTAGAGTAGCTCTGAGTATTTTTGCATGACCTAATAGATAGTATCATCTAGTATCATCGGGGTTTAAATAAGCTGCAATTATTTTTTAAATATACTTTTATTGATTTCAGAGAGGAGAGGAGAGGGAGGGAGAGATAGAAATATCAATGATGAGAGAGAATCATTGATTGGGTGCCTTCTTCATGCTCTCTAGCTGGGGTTGAGCTCACAATCTAGGTATGTGCCCTGACAGGGAATGGAACCATGACCTAAGTCATGGGTTGATGCTCAATCACTGAGCTACTTCAACTAAACAAGCTGCAATTATTTTTATCTTGTGTCCTTCCCCACAAGTTTCTGAAACCCAGGCAAGTGAGATTGATTTCCTAGAGTTATGCCATGTCCTTCTTCACCAACAGTTTGCAAACAATGGAGGACAGATAAATTACCCAGAAAGAAATTGTAAATTGCCAAAAGGGAAAGGAGGGTATGGATGCTAGGTGGCAAAAATAACAAATGTACAGAAAGACAGTTCTTGTTTTGTTTTGTTTTATTAATATATATCTATGGTGTCAGAGTGTGGCCCATAGTGGACACTCAATAAATATTTGTTAAACAAATATTGAACAAATGAACCTGGAGTGATTGATCTCAGTCTCATTGACAATCCCCTCTTTTTCCTCTTTTGTAAAATGGTGATATCAGTATCTGTTCTATTTTCCTCTCATTTATCTCAAAAATTAATTGGGGTGCTATGACACAAATCATTTTTAAAAATTTAATGTGTTACATAAACAACAGGGAGTTGATTATTTTATTTTTTTTGTCTACAATAACTTGCATTTGTTTGGCACTTCCAATTGGCCAGCCACCATGCCGAGTACCTTGTATAAATCATTTAGTTTGTTCTTCAAACCCTACAAGGTATTTGTTATTATACACTCCTTCCTTGCTTTCATTTTACAGATGTAAAAATTAAAGTGTATGGAATGGTATATAAATTGTTTAAGGTGTTACAGTAAATGACATAGTAGGCATTTGAATCCAAAATTCTATGACCTCAAAGACCATACTCAACCATTTCACTCAGCCTCTTGGACTTTTCTGATCCAGAAGGTTCTTGCAGATTTCAGAATTATCACATCAGCACACGTTATCTTTTCAATACTAATGTACAATATTGGGAAAGTGGCTCATGTCATTTGAGCCTTCTAGTTTAAGTTATGGAAGAATACATCCAATTATGAAGTCAAACATCATTTCTTTCAGAAAATGTTACCTTTGATTAATGTAATATTAAAACTCTGGCTAAACTCCAGAACAGCCTTGGTTATTTAGGTCAGATACATTTTCCATAAAAGCCCTGTTAATTTATGAAGGTCTAGTTAATTTCTTTCATGAAAAAGATCATATTTTTAGGTTCCAATGATTTTACAATGACATCCAAAACAAAGATCTTTTTTAAACCAAAATATAAACTTTACAGTTTAAGTTATGTGTTCCAGATTACATCTCATAAATTTAGAAAATGCTGCTCAAAAGATTAGAATGCAATGAAGTTAAACTGTTTATATTATGAAATTGTGAACTTTTAGAAGAAAGGCTAACTGGTCCCCATCATCACTACTTAAAACAGTTCATGTGTATTTAATGGCTATGAGGATTTCTTTCCTCGCACTGTGATGGTGTTATAATAGTAACAACTTTGAAGGAAAAAAAAGCATACTTTTTCTCACTTCTGCATTTCTTTTTTATAACATTATCTACACAGTCCAAAGAAAAGCAAAATTAGAATCCTTTCTTTTTTTTCTCCACTGAAACTGCTATCACTAAAAGATTTGGAAGCCTGAATTATTTTGTTGAATAATAACTCAAGCTTTCAGTTTTGTTCAGCAAAATAACCTTTAAGGAATCAGTAACTATGGCTTTTGAAGCTGAGGAAGTGCTTTGAAATAGCAATTATTTATCAACTAGAATGATTCCAGCTACCATTAAAAAGAAACACAAATAATTACCCAGGAAGAAATTCTAAATTGCCAAAAGGGGAAAGAGGGCCTGAATGCTAGGTGGCAAAAATAACAACTGTGCAGAGGGGCAGTTCTTGTTTTGTTTTGTGTGTGTGTGTGTGTGTGTGTGTGTGTGTGTGTGTGTGTGTTTTCTTTTTTCATTTATATCTTGGGTGTCAGAGTGTGGCTCCTAGTGGACTCTCAATAAATATTTGTTAAACAAATATTGCACAAATGAACCTGGAATGATCTCAGTCTCATTAACAATCTCCTCTTATTCATCTTTTATAAAATGCTGATATCAATATCTGTCCTATCTTGTTTTTTAGACTCCACATTTAAGTGAAATCATGTGGCCCTTGTCTTTTTCAGTCTAACTTATTTCACTCAACACAATACCCTCTAGGTTCATCCATGTTGTTACAGATGGAAAGATTTCATTCTTTTTATGGTTGAGTCATATTCCATTGTATAAATGCACCACTTTTTTATCCATTCATCTATTAATGGACACTTAAGATTACTTCCATACCATGGCTGTTGAAAATAATACTTCAGTGAGCATGTGTATAATAGATAAATTCATTACAATTTTATTATTTATACTAGAAGCTGGATGCACAAAGATTCATGCTAGAATGGGCTTTCCTTTCCCTGGCTGCCAGCACTGCTTTCCACTCAGGCCCCCAGGGCTGCCTCTTTCTGCTCTGGCCTCTCCTTCCCACTCAGCCAGAGGTCCTAAGAGACTGGGGGTGAGCCAGAATGCCTGCATCCTCCCTATGGCAATGACACAAGCATCCTGCCCCCATCACTCAGCAGCTGAATATCCAAATTAACCTCCATTTTTGTTGGATTAATTTGCATATCATTCCTGATTAGCTGATGGCATAGCAGCGGTATGATAAATTTCTATGTTTGTCTATTATTAGGTAAGATTTTTTTAATGTATTTTTTTTCTTCTTCTTAAAGATACATCTCTGCTTTCTGAACTTATTCTTCAGCAGTTTAGGGAAGTTTCAAGTCATTATTTTTCAAATAGGTTTTCAATTTCTTGCTCTCACGTGTTCTTGTTCTGGCACTCCCATAATGGGAATATTGGTACACTTGAAGTTTTCTCAGAGGCTCTTTAAACTATCTTCATGTTTTTGGATTCTTTTTTGTTTTTGCTATTCTGATTGGTTGTTTTCTGCTTCCTTATCTTCCAAACTGTTGGCTTGATCCTCTGCTTCATCTACTTTACTCTTGATTCCCTGTAATGTATTCTTTATTTCAGTTAGTTTTCTTCATTTCTGACTGGTTCTTCATTTATGTTTTCTATCTCCATTTTTATTTTTTTGTTTCTTGTTTCTTCATTCCAGTTCTCACTGAGATTATTGAGCATCCTTATAACCAGTGTTTACTTGTTTTCTTGACTTCTTTTTTAAATAACCAGGTTTTGAACTCTGCATTTTGTAGATTGCTTGTCTCCGTTTTATTTTGTTCTTTTTTCTGGAGTTTTGGTCTGTTTTTTTTTTTGTTTTGTTTGTTTGGTTGGTTATTTTTTTTGTTTTGTTATGTTTTGGTTTGGTTTGTTTGTTTTTTTGTTTTTGTTTTTGTTTTTTGCTAGAGACATGTTTCTTTGTCTCATTTTGGCTGCTTCCCTGTGTTTGTTTCTATGTATTTGGTAGAGCTGCTACATCTCTGGGTCTTGGTAGAGTGGCCATATGTAATAAGTGTCCTGTAGGCCCCAGTGGCATAGCCTCCCCAGTCACCAATCTGGGTGACCCAGGTACACCCTCCTGTTGTCGTTGAGCCTTGATTACTATCAATGGAAGAGATTTACCCCCAAGCCGATTGACTATAAAGATGCGCAGTGACCATAGCAGAGGACCACAAAGGAGAACTCGCTTCAGCAGGACTCTAGTGCCCTCTGAGTCTGCCCCTTTAGTATGTCAGTTGTGGAGATGGTTGGGTGGTGTTTCGGTGCAGTCTGAAACTGTCCACCAGGTGTGCTGGTTCTGGGGCCTCCCAGGAGTGCATCCTAAGGTTAGTCACTGCCTATGCCCTACCTGGAGCCACCTGGCATGAGCTACATAATAATCTGCAGAGGGCTGCTACTTGTGCTGGACTTGGAAGTGCCACTTAGTGAGAGTTACAGGGCATGCTGAAAATAGATGCTGCCTGTTTGAGAAATTCTAGGAACATCAGCAGCATGAAATAAGACAGGCTGTTTGTATGGAAAAACTACTAAAAAGGGTTTGGGTGAGCCCAAATGTTGGGTGAGGAAGGGTTTCAGGGAATTATTAGTGTGGGACTAACATTGTTAGCCAGGTTGGTGGAGATTCAGATATGGTACCTGCCAGCTGGCTCTGTGGGAAGAGGGCTCAGTAAAAGAACAATGGACTTTGCCAACAGTTCTGTCGGGGAGAAAACTGTCCCTCCAGCCCTTGCCCTGAGGCCAGACAATTCAGGACCTCACCATGTGTTCCTAGCACCTTTCAAAGTGCTGCCTCAGTGCTGAAGCTCAAAGAGAGTGAATCAAGAAAGTCCATGTGTGGGCCCTTTAAGAGAAACTGCTTGGGACTCCCGCAGCTCTCCATCTCACTCAGCCACAATCTCTGCTGGGTTTTTCAGCCAGAAGTTATGGGGAATTCTCTTCCTGTTACTGAAACTCTGGGCTGGGGGGCCTGGTGTGCGACTTTGATTCCTCAATCCTCAGGGTGGGACCTCTGCAGCCAAGATATTTCTCCCAATTTTTAACCACCACACATGAGTGTGGGTTCAGCAGTTTGGCATCTCTGCCCCTCCTACCAGTCTTATGTGACTCCTTCTTTATACCCTATACCTAAGGACATTGGTCTTCTCTTCAGCCAGATTTCAGGCAGTGTTTAATGATGGTTGTTCTGTAGGTTAGTTGTAATTTTAATTTTTTAAAATTTATTTGTTGATTGATTTTAGAGGGAGGGAGGGGAGGAGAGGAAAAGAAGGAGGGAGGGAGAGAGAGAGAAACATTGATTTGTTGTTCCACCTATATACATCCATTTGTTGATTCTGGTATGTGCCCTAATCAAGGATCAACCCGCAACCTTGTCATAGTGAGACAACAATCTAACCAGCTGAACTACTCAGCCAGGGTTTGTTGTAATTTTGGAAGGCTATTTTATTTATGGTAGAGGAAATGGTCTTGATCATTCAAATGGCATATATAGAAATTTATGGTGGGGGTGGGGAGACAAGAGCATTAAGAAAATGTTCAAGATACTAGGATAATAGGTCATTCAATAATTTCCTGAAAAGTTTCCTTAAATGTAATCTCCTGCAGATGTCAGCAAGATGCATGCCCAGTTACTGCGAGCAAATAGGAATCTATTAGCAAAATTTAATCTGAAAAGAATATGCTATGACAAAAAATCCTCCAAAATATAACCAACATATCATGTCAGTTTATATAGAAGAGCTTAATAGCTCAAGCAATTTTTTATCATGGGCTAAATATTACATACATTTATGTTCTCAAAAAGAGAGCAGTAGCTACTATGTGCGATTAGTACATGGGAATATCAAATTGCTTTTGTGAAGAGCCTGAGTTTTGGGGAAACACATAATTGCTTATTACATATTTGGTATTTAAGAAATATCTGTTGAATGGATTAATGAGCGTACACTTCAAATCTGATTACATAATTGTGTACTACTGGCTATCCATTTCTGACAAAAATTGAAAATCTTCTTGTTCTAGCTGGTTTGGCTCAATGGATAGAGCATTAGGCTGTGGACTGAAGGGTCCCAGATTTGATTTTGGTCAAGGGCATGGTCGGTTGCAGGCTCATCCCTGACCCTGGTCGGGGCACGTGCAGGAGACAACCGATTGATGTGTCTCTCTATATCAATGTTTCTCTCTCTTTTTTTTCTCCCCCTCTTGTCCACTATCTCTAAAAATCAATAGAAAAATATCCTTGGGTGAGTATTAACAACAGCAAAAAATCTTTCTTCTTTATTATCCCACAAAGTAAAACAAAAAGGAGATTTTTAATTTAATACTATCTGAATCAATAACCAGTATTTCATTTTTCTACTGACATAAATACTACATATTGAGAAATATTATTTTCTTATATAAACAAGTTTATCTAATAATTTTCTGATAAAATTTTGTGGAAATTTAAAAAAGAAAGAAAGAAAAGTAGAGAGATAAAGATAAATGAAATGAAGAGAAAAATAATTGAGCTGCTTTTGCAGTCTGATTACTCTAGCTCTGGCTCTTAGGTCTCAAAACAACTTCACTCCCCCTTATTTCTACTAATACACATAATAGTTTAGTTTCCTGTGAGGATTGCTGACTTCCACAGTCCCTAAACATCATTTTCCTCGTATTCAAATTACCTCTCCCAGATGTTGATTTTTTTTTTATCCAACCCAGACCTGGAAAGTCTGTCTTCTTTGATCCAAACTGAAAATAGAAAGCAAAGGATTGGGTTTGTTTTACATGATCTGTCCTTTCATCAAGCGTGTCAAACTCTCAGCCCACAGGCTGCATGTGGCCCACAATGAATATTTTTGCGGCCCAGCCAGGTATGTAAGAAATGTTTTCATAAACATTTCATAACTTAATTTTTACAATATCATTTATACATAATTATTAATAATGAACTACAGTGTTCACTAATGACTGATTACTATAATTGTATTGTATTCATTTTCGTTACATGCCTTACACAAAGACGCACCATTTTTCTCCATGATACTAGCAGCAAATATGTGAGCAGCCAATTGCCATCTCATTAGACTTGGACTGTTTTGTTTGGTGTGCAAAACAGGAAATATTTTGCTTTCAGAGAACAAGAAATAGGTTTATTTGGGTTATACTTATTAATTTGTGCTATTATTCAGTGCCTGGTAAGTTAATGTTCAAGAACAAATATTAGCTCTAACCAGTTTGGCTCAGTGGAGCATCGGTCTGCGAACTGAAGGGTCCCAGGTTCAATTCTGGTCAAGGACATGTACCTTGGTTGCAGACACATACCTAGTAGGGGGTGTGCAAGAGGCAGCTGATTGATGGTTCTCTCTCATCAATGTTTCTCCCTCTCTCTTCCTCTGTAAAAAATCAATAAAATATATTTTATAAAAATGAACAAATATTAATTTTTATTAAAATGTTCTATTATTTTATGTTAACCATTACTCATTTATTTCAGCCCTTTGTATTCAGCATGCCTCTATTGAAATAACCCTGCCTTTTCATGAAAATTGAAGCTTTTGTTTTTTTGCTGCCCACATAAACGTAAACCATGTTTATTTGGCCCATGTTATCCTTTGAGTTTTACATGCTTGCATTTCATCTTCTATTCTTAGCCTAAAGCATGAAGGATAAAGCAAAGTGCATCTTTTTTATTTTTTAACTTCTTTCAACCAAACTCTATCATTTCTGCGACATTCACTATAAAAAAAAAAAAAAAGTCTATAGAAGTTCCACGAATCTGAAGGGAACTGGAAAATTCTTAGAAGACAGTTATTATATATATAGTTCTATTCCTGGCAGAACAGTGGGCTTTGAAATTTAGAGGAAAAAATGGATAATGCTATAAATAAAACCAGACTGGAAGCCTGTTTCTGGAATTAGTTGGTTTTCAAGTACATTAGTCAAGAGCATTCAATTACCTCTCCTTGACATGTTTGTGATTTGCACTCTTCTATTCTGTTCTGTTCTGTCATCAGAAAATCATTTCAGACACAGTTATCATTGCCACAGCGTAATTTTGATGTAATGTTGTCATGTACAAAATCATTTCAATATTTTATGTTTTATTTATGCTACCAAGTACTCCTATCTTTAATCTCTTTTCTACTTTACAGTTTATTTTAAAGCTTGTAGTATAGTCTAAGTTGTTTTCTTTTCTGGGTGTTTCACAATTATCTTTGGATAAAAGCACTAAGGATTTGATTAGCTTATCATGAACTGTGTGTCCTGTCCATCTGGATGATGATAAGAGGTCCTTCAGAATCTGTGTCCGCATCCACAGCTCCTGAGAGCCCTGACTCCAGCTCAGCAGCACAACTTGCAGGTTTATCTGTTTCCTTCATATAGTACCCAAAGCAATAAATATTCTTATTTATTAAAAAAATCCCTAGACCAGTGGTTCTCAACCTTTCTAACGCCACGACACTTTAATACAGTTCCTCATGTTGTGGTGACCCCCAACCATAAAATTAAATTATTTTCATTGCTACTTCATAACTGTAATTTTGCTACTGTTATGAATTGTAATATAAATATCTGTGTTTTCCAATGGTCTTGGGCTCTACAGCAGGGTCTCCCTAGAACAATACTTAACAAGAAATACAATCCAGTGCATTTAAATCCAATTTATTATAGGTTGATAGTAAAAAACAAAAACAGTAGGTTTTAAAAACAAAGAGATAGGATAGGAAGAGCCTCTCCCCCTCCCACCCCCCTCCCTGATGATTTTACATCTAAATAGGACTAAGATGTCCTAAATGGAAGAAAAAAAGTGGGGGGTGGGCAGGAGGGGAGAGAATGGGCCGGTAGATAACTTTACATTTTTTCAAGTCTAAGATTCTATGATTCTGTTAAGAATAAAGGATGAGTTAGGTAGCAGAGATTTGGGTATGCTTGTATACTGAGAAGAATAAGTCAGTAACTCATGAATGATGTTGTTGTATTTCTAGTGCCTCCTTACCTCTATCTCCTTATTTTTTTTTCAGCATACATCCTGATGCATTTCAGGACTCCTTGCCAAGAATCCTGGCAGGAGAGGGGAATGATTTGGAGCCAAGAATGCAGTAGCATAGTAAGCCATTTAGATTGCTTCCTCAATCAAAAATCTACTTTAAATCTATACTGCTTTTAAACAAATGCATATTATATTGAGGCATGGGCCGGTACAGACTCATCATTATGCCTTTAGACCAGTCCTTTATTTACTGGTTATATGTAGTTCATTGGTGAAGAACATGAACTCCAGAGTCAAACAGACCTGAGTCCCAGTTTGTCTCTGCACCTCTGGGTATGTAAACAAGGATCTTACTCTCTTTATGCTCAGTTTTCCAATCTATGAAATGTTGACACCCATGATGAATCCCTCAAGGAATTATTCAGAAGAGTAAATAAACCAATCTGTTTTAAAATAGCTAACAGTACCTAGCACTCAATAAGTGGTTAATGAAAAGTAAGTACTGGGAGGGGCAAAAGTAGATTTATAGTTGTTCTTATGGAAAATAATATAATAATTTATATTATAAAAGGCCTGTGGCCTTAACACTGTAATGAACAAAGACCAGCACAGGTGGGCAGGGCTGTGAGCATGAGGGTGGGTGGGGCTATGCAATTTCACACACTGGGCTTCTAGTTAATAAATAATTTAAGAATAAGCTCTGTGTTTCATGTACTCACAACTGTAAACCCACTTTTCCCCCACCCTGTATAATAATTCATTCAGTCTTTCATTTATTCACGCTTTACTTTTTTTAATATATATTTTTTTTATTTCAGAGAGGAAGGAAGAGGGAGAGAGAAGTAGAAACATCAACAATGAGAGACAATCATTGATCAGCTGCTTCCTGCACACCCCACATTGGGGATCAAGCCTGCAACCCAGGCATGCACCCTGACAGGGAATCCAACTGTGATTTCCTGGTTCATAGATTGAAGCTCAACCACTTAGCCATGCCAGGCCAAGCCATTTCTTCATGTTTTAAATAAATATTGGGGGGAGAGGGGGAGGAAAACAGAGTAAAGAAAAGAAATAAAAATCTTTTCTGAGCCTTCAGTCTATTAATGGAGACAAACAAGATTTACAAATAGCATGCATGGTGTGATGCATGCAATGGTAAAGAGAAAAATTAAATGGGCAAAACAGGGGTAGTGATTGCATAAGTTGGGTGGCCAGGAACAGCTTCATTCTGAAGATGATGATTACATAAAATTATTACAACTCTTTCAATTCCCTGTAGCATAGATATAGAAATAAAAATTTATTGGGGGGGTAGAGAAGGACCTATGTAATACTTTCAACAATAAATATTTTAATTAATTAATTAATTTTAATGGCTGCAGCATTAATGCACATTTCTCTATTTCTGTAATGCCTAACAATAAATAATATCCTGTTGAGGGAAAAAAAAGAGAAAGAAGAAGAAGAAAGTAGAAAGAAAAAAAATTTAGAATGTAAACTCCATGTTGTCAACAATTGTGTTTATTTGATTTATTATCAGATACTTAATAATAGAGCTTGACATGTATCTCTACAAAGATGAATTATGGATAACTTTCTCAATGTAGCATCCAAACTTTCCTCATTAAATTTTTCCCTCTGTTCCTGTTCATCTGAACCTTTTGTATTCTCTATACTGTAGTTACTTTCTGTTCCCAGAATACCTCCTACTTTCTCACTTCTACTTCTCCTGAAACCTAGAATAACCTCTACCCAATAATTACAGCAGTCAAATTCTTTGGCTATTACTTATTAAATATTGTTCCAAAGCAACCAACTTCCACATTCAAGAATAATCCCATTCCTGGTTTTTGGTGTGTGTGTGTGTGTGTGTGTGTGTGTGTGTGTGTGTGTGTGTGTTTCATCAGAATCATTAATAATTGTACAAGGGAAGGGTCTGAAGTTATCTTAATTCTCCAATCTAAGATAATTGTATATATATTAATTATTGATCTGGTATGAAAGCAAATAGAAGAACATGCTACTCACTTACCCTACCACAGGAGATCCATAGTCTAAACCACTAGGCCTGCTCTCATTGTATGTATGTATCTGGTTCCTCAAATATTCAGATTTAGAAAATGCTTGCTCTAAGCATAGCCTTAGTTACAAGCCATTTGTCCTTATTGAATTCCCCTATAATTTTTACTTCTACAATATAAATCAGGATTGTTATGCCTGGAGTTTTTATGGTCCAGCTCAAATGCTAACTGGCTAATAATCTTCTCTTCTTTTATATCTAGATATCCAAAATCGTTGCAGTGTCTTAATCCCTCAAAATCAAGACCACAGTAGGACAGAATAGCCTCAGAGAGACTCTTCAAGCTCAGACAGCTCTTGTCAGTATTCTTAAATTTTGATAACAAGTATGCTGACCCAATGCCTATTTGCCTTCAAATACATTCCTTATCTTTACTCTTGCCATTTTTTGCTTGATGGGCTTCCTTTTTTTTCTGGCTTCCTGGTAAATCTATCCATTGGAAAGAATTAACAGAATTGGAGGGCACCTGTAGAAGAAAAGCCAAGGTATTGCTACCTATCTTTCTCTCCTCAGAGTGGGCCTCTGACAGCAGCCATGTCTCCTCCATAACTCACACAGCCTTTCCTTTGATAGCCCAGACCCTAAGAGGCAGCCTTCACCATTGCTCAAGTTCCAACCAACTGGCCTTGGGTTTTTCCATTCATATTCCAAACCCAGATGTGCTAGTGGCTTTCTGCTTTGCAGATCTCTGGGTTGCCTCATTATCTATTTGCTTTCTTGTTCATTTATGACCTGTACAAATTTTTCCTTCATTTGCTTTGGTTTGAAAGATATAAGGTGGTTTCTGTTTTCCTAAATGGATTAGTGTAGGGAGAATTCCAGTGGTTTACGATATTATTAACATACCATGGGTAATGACTTTAGAGTGGACTAGGATCACTTGTTACTCTCAGATCTAAGATTCTTAACCTAGGATGAACATCCAAACACCTGAATAACTTTTTTCTAATTTTGTTGAATTTTTCTAAGGATACAGTAACAATTTTTTGAAAGCTTATCTTCATTACATTGATACAATAGGAGAGAAAACCAAACTATTGAAATTGCTTATCCTAGTTAACTGCACTTGCTGTCTCCCTTCCACACGTCCTTTCTCTATTTTTCTATGTTCTGCTCTGGGCCAGGCACAGTGTCTTCTCTGAACTCATCACTTAAGTTTCCTTGTCATCTGGCTTCTGATTTGGTTTGATTGATGGGAGGTACTAGCCAGAGATCAGAAGAAGAGAACAGAAAGTGTGTGTTTCAGATTCACCTGTGGAGATTTAAAGAATTATATATGCCTGATATTCCTCCTCTGGATATATCAAACAAGAGTCAGGAATCTGGATTTTACCTTTTGTGACAGCATGAATGGACCTGGAGAGTATTATGCTAAGTGAAATAAGCCAGTCAGAGTAAGACAAGTACCATATGATTTCACTTATATGTGGAATCTAATGAACAAAATAAACTAACAAACAAAATGGAAACAGACTCATAGATACAGTGCACAGACTAACAACCATCAGAAAGGACTGGGAGAAAAATTTAAAGGGATTAAGCAGAGAATAAAAACTCATAGACACACACACAAAAATATGGTGATTACTGAGGAAAGGGGGGCTGCAGGGAGCTAGAATGGGGTAAAAGAATAAATGGTGATAGAAGGAGACTTACTTGGGTAGTGAACACATAATGCAATATACAGATGATGTACTATATAACTGTACACTTAAAACCTATATAATTTTATTAACCAGTATCACCCCAATAAACTCAAGAAAAAAGATAATATTACGGGGAACAAACTCTAAAATATCTCTCTATATAATACATCTCCTGGAAGCCATTCGGAGCCAGGTCTTTGAGCAGGAGCCAGGTCTTTGAGCAGGAGTTACCTGTGACTTTGGCATGGGGCCATCTCCATAATAAATCCTTACTTTCTTGGTTATTTGTGTATTATAGGGCTTTGATGTGTGCAGGCAAAAGGATTCATTTAGTCCGGTAACAGTTTTCATCAGACTCAAGTGTCATCAGAAGTTTTCTTGATATGCTATTTGGTTTCTTTGTCTAATTTGATTGGTATTTTTTTTTTAATTTCTTACTTGCCTCACATATTTTTATGCTTGATTTTCTTCTTTGAAACATAATAATTTCAAGCCTATATCTAACAATTTCTTATCTGTAATCCTTCCTTATCTGTTTATAGGGACTGTTGTTTTTGCTCGGTTTTGTTGCATTTGACCTTGTATGCTTATTTCTTCTTTACTTTGAACTGCTTGTAGGGATTATTGAGGGCTGGGATAAGAGTGGGTTCCTTCTGAGAAAACTTTTATTTGCTTCTGCCAAGCTGCTGAAGCATGACAAGTTTATAATCACATTAATTTAACTTTTGGCATGAAGTTTTCTAGAAGCCACATAGATCATGTAATTTTGTGCTACCAATGCACATAAGGCCAACTCATGGTTCCAAATTCTCAAAAGCATGTTTTCTCCACTCTGTTCAAAGTCAGTGTTTGAGATAACTGATTAGCCTTACAGTTTTCTGGGAGGTAGATATTCCCATTTCATCATGTTATTGAGAGTGAAGACCTTTGGGGTCTGGGTTTTATACAATATGATTTCCAGTTAGACTCCCCATCTTGAGAAGCCCTCGGTTTTCTCTTGTTCCCTGTATCCTTGGAGGGCACATACAGTAAAACAAAGTCCAAGTTCACCCAATGTTGCAAATGTTCTTCAGGTGAAAGCCAGCTTTGAGCTCAGTCTATTTCTCTGTGTTTGCCTTTACATGGTCACCAGTTTGAGAATTCACTTCCTTCCTTCCCAGCACTCCTATGCTCTTTAGTTGTTTTATACCCTTTCCCATGAGTTTGTTATTTTCAGTGAGATCCAAATACTTAGACCACCACAGTTCCAAAAATAGAAGTCTAAGAGGAGCATTTTTATGATTCTAGCTCTCAGAGAACTTTTTAAATGAATGATTTTTAAAATAGTACACTGAATGACTAATCAATGTCTTTAGATGCAGTTGTATCTTTATGATAGCAAAGCTATTCTTCATATGAGTACTTCTTATGTTACCATTTGGTAAAATCTAAGAACATGAAGCAAAGCTTTATGAAGAATGTCCTCTAAGGAGCCAGAGGAAAGCTATACAAAGATGTTGTTTTAAGGAAACAAAGCTTTGTATTTTGGATAATTAGCCTCTCAATCTGTTTCATGATAAAAAGAATTTTTCTAAATAAGATTGAGAAACATTGCATATGACATTATCTATACTTCATTATCTTAGAGATTCATAAAATACATTACCATTGGAAGGTGCAGAGTTCTGAAATAAAGAAATCTGTTTTTCTGAAACTTAGTTGAAAATGAAAGTTTTTCCCTTTTTTACTAAGGGGGAAACTAGCATGACATAAAAAATATTTTCTGAACCTGCCTTAAGATATGTTCTGATATACTATATACTAAAGCTTAGAGAATTTTCATTAGAGAATTTGTAACATCTCCCTCATACTGCTTTTATCAATAAATTTTTAGCAGCAGATGAATGTCAGAGAAATAAAGATTAAAGGTTTCTTATAAGACTCAGAATAGTTAGTATTATATGCTTCCTCTTTCCTCTTTGAAACACCTTCTTCACTTAATTTCTTGAATAGAGTACTCCACATTTTCCTTCTGCCTTACTGGATGATTATTCCCACTCTCTTTTGTTAGTTATTTCTTATCTACCCAATGTTCTAGTAGACAGTCCTTACATATCTTTTCTACTTACACTCATGAACATGGTGATCTCATCCATTCTTATAATTTAAATTAGAGGCCTGATGCACAAAATTTGTGCAGTGGGCCAGGGCGTATCCCTCAGCCCAACCTACATTCTCTCCAAGCTGAGACCCTTAAGGTATGTCCAACTGCTGGTTTAGGATCAGACCTAAACCAGCAGTTAGACATCCCTCTCACAATCCAGGACTGCTAACTCCTAACCACTCTCCTGCCTGGCTGCCTGATTATCCCTAACCACAGTGCAGTTCCTGCTGATCATTGAGTAGCCAACTTCAACTCCCTGAAAGCCCACTGAATCATCCAATCACATTTGTCCACAGAAGCTAGGGGGCTACTCATCCCCTTGATATTCAAAGCCCATCCCTCAAAGCTTGTTGTTTATTCTGTTTGGAGTGAAAACTCCATGTGGCCCTGCATGGTCCCGTGTCCTCACCTGGGCTGTTAGTATGTGTGACTATAAACTGCATTCAATCTCACCTGTGTCAAGTGTCATGTTTTCAGCAATGCCCAAAATGTGTGGGAATAAATGTCTCCCTCCTTCTCCAAAGAAGTGAATTGGAGGTTATTAATACAATAAGCGAGAGAAATTTTCCCCAGAACTTTGTCAGAAAACTTCCCATAAGTTCTCATATGTCTCACTCACCAGAAATGAATCCATGTAGCCACTCCTGAACTAATCACTGTCCTGCCAAGAGGACATAATGACCTCAATTGGCCTCGACTAGTCAGGCACCAGCCTCGGCAGGCTGCGCAAGGCTGCCTGATGACAGGGCAAGACTGCAGTTCTATTAGCCAGGAAGAACAGGAGAATGGCTGTCAGGGAGGCAATCACAGCATCATCTCAAACATTTTTTTTAAATCCTCTAACCCAGCGTTAGTAGTTCTAGGATTGTCTGGGGAATGAAGAGCAGCACTATCAGTTGCAAACCAAACTTATGGTCATTTGTAAAAACATCCATAGAAATGAATACACTGAGTTCTACTATATATTCTATTTTTAATATATATGTTTTTTAAGTGATATCTTCTTTTATTAAGATATATTTTATTGATTTTTTACAGATAGGAAAAGGAGAATGATAGAGAGCAAGAAACATCGATGAGAGAGAAACATCGACCAGATGCCTCCTGCACATCCCCCACTGGGGATGTGCCTGCAATCAATGTATATGCCCTTTACCGGACTCGAACCTGGGAACCTTCAATCCGCAGACCAACACTCTATCCACTGAGCCAAACTGGTTTCGGCTATATATTCCATTTTTTTAAAAGAATAATTTCTAAGATAGAAAAATAAACTTGAAGACAAATAAAATAATTTTGAGTCCTAGGTCCTCTAATATTAGCTATATGATAGTGGATAGTTCACCAGTTTAGAACACAAATTATTAAGCCTTTTTGAACCTGTTTACTCATCCACAGAAGGGATAAAAAAATATTATTATATTAGTCAGAGTTCTTCAGAGAAACAGAACCAACAGGAGAAGGGGGTCTGGGGAGAGAGAGGGATTTTAAGGAGATGGCTCACATGATTGTGGCAGCTTGGCAAGTCTAAAATCTGCAGGGAGGCAGACAGGCTGGTGTCCCAGGGAAGAGTTACAGTTCAAGTCCAAAGACAGTCTGGAGGAATAACCCCCCTTTTTCTGGGAGATCAGTCTTTTTCTATTTAGATCTTCAACTGATTGGATGAAGCCCACCAACATTATAAAGACTAATCTGCTTTACTCAAAGTTTACTGATTTAAATGCTAATGCCATTTGTAAAATACCTTCATAGAAACATCTAGAATAATATTTGACCAGCTATCTTGGCATTGTGTTCTAGCCAAGTTGACATAAAACTCCCCAGGACAACTATATTATGAGATTATTATGAGAGTAAATAAGAGAGCACATGCAATATAAAGAAAGATTTAAAACATGATACTATTAAATATTAGTGCTGATGAAGAGGTACCAGATAAGGTGATGTACTACAAAGGCCATCAGATTTGAAATCAAACAACTGCGAATTCAAATTTTAACTTGATCATGTTCTGTATCTCTGACTTTGTTGACTTCAACCTTTCTGCCCATCAGTTCCTCCATTTATAAAATGCGAGTAAAAAAACCTAGCCAATTAGGGTATATGAAGGTTAAATGAAATATTAATTTAATGGGGTGAAAAACATAATGTGCTAGGTGGAAATAAGTGTGAGTGTTCCTACCAGCTCTTTCTCTTCCATCCTCCTCTTTCCTGCCTCTGTCTTCAGTGCCCTTATACCCGGTGGATGGCAGTGACACTGCTGTCCATCTGAAATAAGCTGAGGAGAATGTGAGCAGAGAGGAGGTGAACAAGTCTAAATGCTTGTCACTAAGTTTTTTTCATTGAAATACAATCCTCCGGAAGAATACTATTTTAATAAAAACGATTTTATCAAAAGATTCCATTCCATAGAGTGATTCCCATATCCTGGCTGATGGCCCACACTAGCATGAATTTGCTGATCTGGTTTCAACAAATTTTATTAAGAAAAAAATGTTGTAGACAGATGGATTCCCAAAACTGTGCTTGCTGAAGTCAGCCAACGTGGCAATTAAACTGTAATTTTTATTCCATATTTATACTTTTTCTACTATAACTAAATGTGTTCTGCAAGATTTCAGCGAAGTTAAAAACCAGGCAGAGTGGAAAGAATTCTAGCTTTGGGGTCATTCTGAGCCTGGTTTGGATCCAAGCTCAGCCGCTTCTAAACTTTTGGCCCTGGGTAAGTTTCCAGGCTTTGATTTCCTCTTCTTAAATGGAGATAATAACAGTGCTACTGTTCCAGATAGCCACAAGCATTAGAAATAATAACTGAAGAAATCTGGCACATAACAAAAATAAAATGTTTTAACAATATACCATTGTCATTATAGGGAATTTTCTAGAGTTTAGAAAGGATGCTAAGAGATAAGTTTAAATGTAAGGGATTTCAGAAAGTCTCAATGAGCTATAGAATGAAGAATGAAAGGTTGAGCTCAGCGGACAGAGAGCATATGGAAATGAAATGAGCAATCTCTCTCCTGCTCAGTCACCTAACTTAAAAATAAAATTAGCAAAGCATTAGTGACACTTTCTCAAGTTTGTTATGATACAAAGCCCTGATATCTAAAGAACTGAAAGAAAATTTTAGTAATTTCTGGCTTTCCCAAGATGACTAGAAAAAAGCTTCTGCATAGACGGATAGGGTGGGGGGCGGGGGGGGGAGACAGAGGGGCAACAGACCTAGGCTGGAATGGAAGCCTTTTTTCTTTATTAGTTTTATTAGTGCTTACCTGAGGATTTTTTTTTATTGTTTTTTTTATACAAGGTAGAAAAGAAGAATGCAATAAGGGGGGAGAGAGAGAAACATTGATGTGAGAGACACACATCTATTGGTTACCTCTTGCACATGCTCCAACTACAGCTGAAGAGCAAACCTGTCACCCAGGTACATATCCTTGACTGAGAATTGAAACTGGGGCACTCCCGTGTGCAGGCTGACGCTCTAACCATAGAGCCACTTGCCAGGATGAAGCCTTTTAGTTTAAGCTCTGCCAGTGAATTACTGTGGGTAGGACAGACAAGTTCCTAAGAAAGAGTAAACAAAAGACAAGTTTAATTACTTGCACAAGGGTACAGGTATCAGAATTAGTTTGACTATAAAGAATAGGAAACTGAAAGTAATATTGGTTAAGCAAGACAGAAGAAAAATGTCAACACAGGGCTGTTTGCTGATTCCACAGTCATCACCCTTCTATTTTTATACTCTATATATTCCATTCTTAAGATTATTCATGGGGAACAACTCATAGCTGTCACAAGGGTGGGGGTAGGTGGGCTGGGTGAAAAGGGTAAAGAGATTAAGAAAAAAACAAAAAACTAATAGACACAGACAATAGTATGGTGGTTAACAGAGGGAAATAGGGGTGTGGGGAGGTAGAAGAGGATAAAGAGAGAATAAATGGTGCTAGAAGGAGACTTGACTTAGGATGATGGACGCACAATACAACATACAGATGGTGTATTATAGAATTGTACTCCTGAAACCTATATAATCTCATTAACCAGTCACCCCAATAAATTCAGTGTTAAAAAAAAACAAAACATTGCTCATGGTCCAGAATATCTAATAGAGAGCCTACCATCACCTTCACATTCCAAAGAGCAGGAAGGAGGAAAGGGCAGAAGTGTGAAAAGAGTAGACACTTGAGTCAGCAGCCTCCCAGAATACCATCGCATGACCAAATCAAACCTCAAGGAGGCAAAAATATGACATTTTAGATAGGCAGATTGCTTTTCAAAATAATGTTAGGGCCTAAGAACTAAGGAAAAGGAGATGATGGCAGTGCCAGAAAGAGATGAGAAATAGGCCTACAGCTTTTTAACTCTATGCTTTACTGTGTGGTGATTTTCAAATGTGTTCAAAAATTATTTCACACTCGCCGAAACCGGTTTAGCTCAGTGGATAGAGCATCAGCCTACGGACTGAGAGGTCCCGGGTTCGATTCTGGTCAAGGACATGTACCTTGGTTGCGGGCACATCCCCAGTAGGGGGTGTGCAAGAGGCAACTGATCAATGATTCTCTCTCATCGATGTTTCTAACTCTCTATCCCTCTCTCTTCCTCTCTGTAAAAATGAATAAAATATATTTTTTTAAATTAGTCTCATCAACAAGGGGAGCCCCTCCCCTTAAGTGTGTGCAGTACTTAGTGAATCAATGAATAGAACGTGATGGATGTGGCAGTGTTAGACTTCTATTTTTTTAATACTTTTATTGATTTCAGAGAGGAAGGGAGAGGTAAAGAGAGATAGAAACATCAATGATGAGAGAGAATCATTGATTCACAGTCTCCTACTGGAAATCGAGCCCACAACCTGGGTATATGCCCTTGACTGGAATCAAACCTGCAGGCCAATGATCTATCCACTAAGAAAAACCAGCCAGGGCAGTGTTAGACTTCTTATCTGAGAGATAGCTAATACCAATGACTAAAATATCTAAAGACCAAAAGAGATCTATAAATTTAGCTCATTTTTCTAGTCATTCTATATTTTCTGAGCACCTACTATGGACCAGGCATTGTAGACAGTGGAGATATAGTCTAGTAGACAATCAAGTAAATAATATGTGGAATGCCAAGAGAAAAAAAGAAATGCACCCTATTAGTCACAGTCTAACATGCAGGCAATGGAATTCTCCAGTTATGTTCATAAGAAGGAATTTATGGACTAATAGAAAGCTCACAAAACAACAGCCCCCAGACCTATATCACAAAGCTGATCTCGGAGGAAACCCCTGTTGCCACTATACTGATACTGACCTTTGCACTACGCTGATTCAGGAAGGCTGTGTTTGCTCCTGCCACTCCAGGAGCTCCTGGTTTCAGCTGACACTTATGTTAATACAATGAGTGCCCATGTTGAGCCTGTGTGCCACACAGCCGCCTTCTGAGTCACAGCCTTCCACCCAACTGCTCTTCATTGTCAAGAGAGGCTGGAGTTTCTAGATTTATTTTAATTCTACATTAGAAAAATTGGACTCATATGGCATTCACTATATTATATATATATATAATTGATTTTTTTACAGAGAGGAAGAGAGAGGGATAGAAACATCGATGAGAAAGAAATACTGATCAGCTGCCTCCTATACACTCTCCACCAGGGCTGTGCCTGCAACCAAGGTACATGCCCTTGACTGGAATCGAACCTGGGACCTTTCGGTCCGCAGGCCAATGCTCTATCCACTGAACCAAACCAGTTTGGGCTTGTATTCACAATATTAAACTATTAAAATAAGGAGAGAATGTGCAAAACATTTGGAGGAGATCATGAAGGACACATATCCAGTCTGCCAAGTAAGAGAGCTTGGGGAGTAGGGGGTGCTACTTTAGAGAATGTGGTCAGGGGAGATTCCCCTGAGAAGGCAATATTTGAACAGGGACCCGAAGGAAATAAAGGACCGAGTGCAAAGGCCATGGGTACGAAATAGCACATTTGGTATTTGGGAAACAAAAATATTTTTCTGTCATTAAGCCTTTAATTACATAAGCTGCTTTCAAAAATCATGTTCATGTGGAAATTTTCTAAAGGTTCTGGAGTTGGCACGTGGCCACCACAGAAGCCAAGCTCTAACCCCTTCAGCAAATGTCCTCTGCCTACTTGGGGGAAAATTCCTCCATGCCCCTTTGCCCTATCAAATTAGAGAGCAATGGCCTCAAGGTGCTAACAGGGCTGAGCTGTGGAGAGCAGCCATCTGGCAGCCTGCACCTACAGATGAGATTTGAGGATCAACCCAAACTGAGAATTGGGTTCCCATGAACTCTTGTGCATTCAAGCCTGGGCTATTGGGTCCATGGTATAGGGACCCAAAGCCTCTCAGCCCCCAAAGCCTCTCACACATACTCAGGTGTAGCAGAGAGAGCCTGAGACCAAGCGGCTCCTGTCCCTAAGGATAGACATAGACTCCAACAGGATGCCAGAGACCTACTGACAGAAGATGCCAAGAAGTCTCCGGGGAAAGAATTTGTTCTAAGGAAAGAGAGTCAAGCACATTAGTTAGATTCAGAGAAAAGTGGGTAAGGTGGGAGGAAAGGGATGACTTAGATGCCACCATGTCGGGCCCACGGATCTTCTTAGATTAAATCAACCAGGACTCACCTGCACCCTGTTACAAAAACTATTATTGAAAAAGAGTGAAATATTCAAAGATGTGCACTGGTGCAAGATTGCAAGCCACAGGCCCCAGCAACTTGTGCAGAGGTGAGCAAGGATAGGAATGACCACTGAAGAAAGAAGATGAGTGCTATAAAAATAGACTTGGCAGTAACCAAAAACAGGGTTCGTTTTTAGCACACCATGTTAGAGCTGTCTCTTTTCCTATAATTGAAAGCAGAAGACATCACAGAGACCTCGTGCAGGAAATGAAAAAGTTGGCTAATGAGAGGTAGCAAACAAGATCAAATTATGAGTCACAAGTGGGATCTTTAGAAATCCAGTTCTGGTTTGAAAAATGGTAAGAGCTGTTAGTTTTCATTGAATGAGAAGGTGTGAAGCCAGAAAAGTGACAATGATCCTTAGACATTAAACAGGTTTTATTAAAATAATTCCTAAATATTTGAGGTTGAAGCAATTTATTTGTGATATAACAGTACGTTTTGGGTATTTCTGACACGAGAAGGAGATGATGTAAAAATAGTCTGTGGGTAGGGGTGGGGATTGGAATAATGTTATTAATATCCCCTAGTTAATCTCACTTGCCTTGTTTCTTCCACAAAGGAAAGTTATTCTGTGCCCAAATCTATTAACAACTACATAGGAAGAAAAAAGTTTCATGAATAATTGTTCATGTTGTATGTTATATAAGGATACCACATCCAAAAGATATATTTCATAGTTATCCAAAAAATGTATGTTTTGTAACTCTTTCTGCTATAGTTCACACATTGCTTGAAGGTAAAACTTCTTTTTCCCTATGTCTATTAATTTTGTTTATTTATGGGATAAAGAAGTATAAAACAAAGCCAAAAGCTATCAGGCTACCTTTACCCTGAGTAATGACCCTTCAGGGTTTTCTTTGTTCCAACTCAAAAAGTGTATTTGGCTCAACTTTCCTCCTTCACATCACTTTTCTTTTTTAATATATTTTTATTGATTTCAGAGAGGAATGGAGAGGGAAAGAGACATAGAATCAATGATGAAAGTGAATAATTGATTGGCTGCCTCCTGCACCCCCCTACTGGGAATGGAGCCCATATGTGCCCTAAATGGGAATTGAACCATGACTTCCTAGTTCATGGTCAATGATCAACCACTGAACCACAGTGGTCAGGCCACATCACTTGTGTGTGTGTGTGTGTCTGTGTGTGTGTGTGTGTGTGTGTGTGTGTGTGTGTGTGTATAAACTATTTATTAGCAGACAAGGCCTATAGATTTATTTCTTTTTGGATACACTATTGGCCAGGACCTGGCTGTATTTTCCAACCTTCACATCCTGTCTGGAATCCTGTACCAGTGTGGATTCTGCATAATGGTGATCACATATTTCACCTGGCCTCTATGCGCTCTCCTGCCCTCTTGGTGAGGTCGATGTCTGCTTTCCTTAACACCATGTGAGCATATCTTCACAGCCTTAATTGCAGCAATGGCAAAGGCTTCTTTCTGCTGCCTGTCAATATTCTTTTATAAAATATATTTTTATTGACTTCAGAGAGGGGAATAGAGGAAAAGAGAGATAGAAACATCAATGATGAGAGAGAATCATTGATTGGCTGCTTCCTGAACACCCCTGACTGGGACTAGAGCACGGACTCTGGGCATGAGCCCTGACCAGAAATCTCATGGTAACCTTTTGGTTCATAGGTCAATGTTCAACCACTGAGCAACACTGGCCGGAATGCTCATCGATGTTGATATTGAGTACTCACAAAATGTGCTGGAATGTCTCAGGAATCACTAGGGACGTGGCAGTGGTGGTGTGTAGGTCTCCTGTGGAAGAGCCACATCACTTTTCACATCACCACAGCAGTGGGCAACTCAACCTACCAAAAATGAAGAGTTCATGTCAGTGATCTCTTTATTCTATCCAAAAGGTTTCTATCAGTAAAATCTCCTTTTCCAGTCCCTACCATTTTTACTACTTAAAGTACTAGCATTCCTGATCTCTACTGAGTAATAGTTGTTTAATCTACCTTGCTTTATCTGATCAAATAAACTAGATATTATACTTGCCATTTTACCAATGAAGAAAATGAAGTCCAGAGAGGTCATTTATCCAATTAGTAAATAAATAAAAATAATTAGAATTTGGACTAGATCTACCTGACTCCAAAATTCCAAGTTTGTTCTATGACAATTGGATCATGCTCCTGCTATAATTATTATGACCTTTTTTTTTTTAACATTTCTTATTAAGAGTAGCCTTTCAAATAAAACATGCTATTTGTGGATTCCAGGTTGTGAAGATATCAGACATTCCTATTTATCCTGGCAAAATATCTAATATTTGGGAAATGTTAGTAGCCATCACCTAGTTTCCCAAAGTGTGGTATGCATACCCCCAGGGGTACGGGAAGAGTTTGGTGGGGGTACGTGTTGCACCGGAGTTTGGTGGGGATATGCACTGCACTGTGCTTAGCTGTTCTACGTTCTACATTCTCATGAGTACGAGGGGGTACTCAGCATTACAAAAATTATAGAAGGGATACACATATGTCAAAAGTTTGGGAAACACTGAAAAATCCATCTGTCTTCTGACTACCTATCCAACCTCAGGAGGCAGATCATGCAGGTAGTTGTAGATTATGGTAAAGTCTTTAGCTGTTACTTTAGATATTATGGGGAGACATTGGATAATTAGAGCCAGAGGGTGACACAATCTGGTGTTAGAAGTAGGGATATCAGTAAGTGTTCAATCAAGAGATGGTGGTAGCTTAGACTTTAACAGGTGAGCAATGCTCAGCTTTGGGACATCATTTTCTAAGTGAGTTTGGGGCATCAGAAAAGAAGAGGAGTGAGAGATGATTCAAAGAACTTTTAGTAACTCAGTGAATGAAATGCCATGTACTACGATGGGACCACCACAGGAATAGTGGAATTGAAGAAGGTTGAGGAATTACAAATTCATTTTTTTAGCCATTTTAAATTTGATATACCTGGTAGACATCCTCTTAGACATTAGAAGTAGTTCAGGGAAAATTTTTGGCTAGAGACATTATTTGGATATAATTAACACATAAATACTATTGAAGTCTTGAGATAAAGTCATCATGGGAGTGAATATAGGTAGAAAAAAAGAAGAGATCTGACAACTGAGTCCTGGGTTCTCAATATTTGAAGTCTGGAAGAGGAAGGTAATAGAGCAAAGGAGGATGAGTGATAGTGGCACATTGACTTCTTCTGAAGAACAATAGAAAGAAACTCAGTACAGATGAGCTCAGAAGCATAGAGATTTGTGGATTTGGTGGTAAAATAAGAAAGCTTTCTTCAGATTGCTTCTTTTTTCTCAATGAAAACAGAAACAAGGTCACCTACTAAGAATGTAAATGGGAAGGCAAAGTTTTAAAGACAGAAGCTGCTGTATCTAGCTTTTCTGTTGTTCCAGATGATCTTCTCACCCATGAATATTTACCTTCTCACCTCATCCCAGCTCATTTTTAACAGCACTTCTCAATTGATTTTTTTAAAATATGTGGCCATTTTTAAGGAAACATTTTGTGGTTTAATTCATCTATTTTTAATTCTCTGAAACACTGTTTTGCAGTACCTAATGGAGAGTTTAGAAGCTTCATGAACTAAAAGGCACACATTGCCAAAATTAAATGAATTTTTTAAAAAGAATGGAAAATTTGAGTAGTGTTCAAAATTTTAAGTTCTCAAGGAAAAAGAATGCACAAAACTTGGGATTTTAGTTTCTCATATTCTCATATTCAAGGGTCCAGACTGGATTAAAGGGACAAAAGTTTAGAACAAACTTCCAACTATGCAATGTTCTGAAAGACTCTTAAGCCAAAATCCCACTAAATAGCCTGCCTAACAACCATATTTTTTTTTATTTCAATGTGTTTATCTGTAGCAGCAACAGTAAAAATTTTACTAAAATCCCAAGCTATTTCTAATCATTTCACAGAAATGTGTGGCTTTGTGTGTTTACTAAAAGAGAAGAACAGAAGGCCTGCTACTCTTCAACCACTGAAGAATATTAATCATATTCTTTCCCACAAAACTGGTTATTAAAAAAAGTGAAATATATAAAAATTTGTTAGCAAACATAAAAATGTAAATAAAAGCAATTAGGCATTTTCACCTATTAAAAAGGAAACAAACATCTATATGTATATAGTTTTTCCATCTTTTTCATGATTTCTTAGAATAAATTATTCCCTATGGCTTTGGAAATATATAGCTAAATTACTTTAGAAAAATATAACAAATTACTATACCAAATGTGTAAATTTTATAACATTCTGCTAGCATTGGCTTCTTGGCATTTAAAAAAAAAATTTTTACTTACTATACAGTAAAATTCACTCTTCTTGGTATATGTCCTATACGTGTTGCTAAATGCATATGATCACATGGCCACACCACAATAACATACAAGACATGTCTATCACCCTCAAAAGTGCCCCTTTGTGATCAATAATTTCCATTCTCCAACTCCCAGAAACCACTGGTCTGTTGTTTGTTCTTATAATTTGCCTTTTTTAAATGTCTTGTACTTGGGCGTGTACACCAGGAAGTCTTTTGAATGTAGATTATTTAATTTAATACAAGGGGTTTGAATTTTTTCCATATTATTGCATGAATCAATAGCTTGTTCCTTTTTTTATTTTTTATTTTTATATATTTTATTGATTTTGTACAGAGAGGAAGGGAGAGAGATAGAGAGTTAGAAACATCGATGAGAGAGAGTCATCGATCAGCTGCCTCTTGCACACCCCCTTACTGGGGATATGCCTGCAACCAAGGTACATGCCCTTGACCGGAATCGAACCCGGGACCTTTCAGTCCCCAAGCCAACGCTCTATCCATTGAGCCAAACCGGTCTTGGCAGCTTGTTCCTTTTATTCTATTGTGTGGATATACCACAGTTTGCTTATTCCTGAGAAGTTGCATTGTTAAAAGTTTTGGTGATTATGAATAAAAATCTGTTTCAGCCGAAACCGGTTTGGCTCAGTGGTAGAGCATCAGTCTGAGGACTGAAAGGTCCCAGGTTCGATTCCGGTCAAGGGCATGTACATTGGTTGCGGGCACATCCCCGGTAGGGGGTGTGCAAGAGGCAGCTGGTCGATGTTTCTCTCATCGACATTTCTAACTCTATCTCTCTCTTCTCCTCTCTGTAAAAAATCAATAAAATATATATTTTTTAAATCTGTTACAAACATTTTTATACAAGTTTTTATGTGAATCTAAGATGTATTTCTTTTCAGTTAGTTGGCTTTTATTTTTTTTACAATGGTTTATCCCATATTTATTTTGTAGTTTTTAAATTCATCTTCTCCCAGGAAATACTGTACCCATTTCAGCAACACAGACCTAAGTAAAGTCATATCCAAGACAATGCACATAAAGCTCTGAGCATTTACTTGAAATTTGACTAGTACTAGGGTTACAAAGATACTCTCATAAACAGAATTGATTGAAAAGCTTTAAAACACTCATACTAGTTGATTTAAAAAAAAAAAAATAGTAAGTCCAACATTGAAATCTACTTTCAATGCTACTGTTAATTATGGGAGACATGTAAAAAGACACAAAAGCTTTTCACATTTAAACATCCCTGAAAAACTTGAAATCTGAATAATCCACCTCAATTTCCAATAATCTTTTTAATTCTAAAACTGAAATAATAATAATCATTCCTGACCACCAGGAGTTTACAGCTTCACTAGCAAAGGTTATCTTGTATCTAGGGAGATAACACAACAATCCAGGACAGAAGGGGAAGGATACTAAATGAGTGCAATAGCTAACAAGCACTAATGGAGTTCGGAGTTGGGAGCTGGAAGAAAAACTTGTGTGTATGTGTGTGTGTGTGTGTGTGTGTGTGTGTGTGTGTGTGTGCGCGCGCGCGCGCGCGGGGGGGCATGAGACAGGTGGAGGGAGTAAGGGTGAAATTGGCTGAGCCTTAAAGGAAAAATAGGACATTTCGTTTGAAGTCCTAGCTTTCTTCTGTAACTGGACACCTTGGAGTGTGGAGGCAACTTAGATAGGTTCTTGGAACTGAGGCTTTTTCCTGTCCTTATACAGAGCTATGAGTCGCAATACCATCTAAGATAATTAGAAAACTCCTTTAGCGCCCAAATAGCAAAATGTAGTTGTCTGTGTATCCAGAACACATCATTAAATGTCCTCTTCTAAGTTTGTCTGATAAGAGTCATATGATAGATTGCACAACATCACTATTAAATTTGGAGAACATTAACAAAGAAGGATGAAGGACTAATGAGTCATTCCCAAGTAAAACCATCTGATTCCATTTGTACAACTAATCAAAGTCAGATGTAGTTAAATGTTAATTCACATATAATTTTATTGTAGTTTTTCCAAACAATTTGGTAGCATTTCGTCTCTGGCTACTTAACTGCATTTGCTTATTGTGGGGATGGGTTTAGATGTCCCCAGTGTTCAGAACACTGTGCCAGCCTTTACGCAAAACATTGCAGCCAAGCCCACAGAGCACAGAGGTTACCAAAGGGCAAGCTGCTGCCTGCAACAACACCCCAGTACCTCCCTCTAATCTTGTGCCATTTCCCAGGGCAGGCAGCCTGGTTTGGGCTCTGAATTCTGCCCTAGAACAGAATTCATGTTCTGTTTTTCTTGCTGATTCCTGAAAGATCGAACACTCTCTTCTCGCCACACATCAGAGTGTGTTTTTTTCCATTTCCATTTTTCAATGTTTCCTTTGTGAGTATGTGCTTTGATTTAACCTTTTCCCATAGCTTGGGGGAAGGGATCACCACTATAAACAATACAGCCTCACGCATACTTGTACATGAGAATTATACTGAAATATTTGATGGCTGGAATGGCAAGGAAACTGAGTAATCAGAACTGATATCCAACCAATCAACTAGTACACCATACCTATGCAAACTAGTAATTTGATTACCAACTTTACTTCCCATTCTTTATTTTATAATAGAGGCCCAGAGCATAAAATTTCTGCACTCGGCAGGTGGGGGGGTCTCTTAGCCTGGCCTGTACCCTCTTGCAGTCCAGGATCCCTCAGGGGATGTTTGATGGATGGCTGGGGAGGGGGCCTAAGCTTCTGGGTGAATGGCACTCCCCCTGTGGGAGTGCACTGACCACTGGGGGGTGGAGGGAAGGAGGGGGAAGGGAGGGAGGTGCAGTGTGCACGGAGACAGCTCCTGCACTGAGTGGGATCAGGCTGAAACCAGCTCTCCAACATCTCCCGAGGGGTCCTGGATTTCAAGAGGGTACAGGCCAAGCCAAGGGACCCCACCAGTGCATGATCAGGGCTGAGTAGGGAGTGCAGGAGGGCTCCAGGGCATGTCCAGCCTGTCTGTTTCAGTCCCGATTGACCAGACCCCAGCAGCAAGCTGACCTACTAGTCAACTGTCTGCCTCCTGGTGGTCAGTGAATGTTGTACCAAGCAGTTGAGTGGCCTTAGCATATCATTAGCATATTACACTTTGATTGGTTGAATGGATATCTGGACACTTAGCATATTAGGCTTTTATTATATAGGACTAGAGACCCGGTGCACAAAATTTGTGTACGGGGGAGGGGGTGGTGGCAACCCCTAACTGCTTCTGCCTGCCAGCTTGATCACCCTCTAACCACTCCCATGCCAGACTGATTGATGTCTAACTGGTCTCCTGCCAGACTGTTTGCCCCCAACTTCCCTCCTCTGCTGACCTGGTCACCCCTAACTGTTCTCCCCTGCAATGTTAATCACCCCCAACTACCCTCCCTTGCAGGCCTGGTCCTTCCCAACTGCCCTCCCCTGCTGGCCATCTTGTGATAGCCATTTTGTGTCCACATGGGGGTAGGATCTTTGACCACATGGGGGCAGCCATCTTGTGTGTTGGAGTGATGGTCAATCTGCATATTACTCTTTTATTAGGTAGAATAGAGGACTGGTGCATGGGGTGGGGGCCAGCTGGTTTGTCCTGAAGGGTGTCCTGGATCAGGGTGGGGGTTCCCTTGGGGCATGGGGCGGCCTGGGAGAGGGGCCTGTGGTGGTTTGCAGGCCAGCCACGCCCCCTCAGTGACCCAAGTGGAGGCCCTGGTATCTGGAATTTATTTACCTTCTACAATTGAAACTTTGTAACCTGGAGTGGAACCAAGCCTTCTGCTTGCTCCGTGACTGCTGCCATTTCTGTTTAGATTTATTTACCTTCTATAATTGAAACTTTGTATACTTGAATGGAGGCCTGAGCCAGCCAAGGTGTGTGAAAAGCTTGGCTTCTTCCATTACCAGAGAAACCCAAGCCTCCCTCCTGCTTTCTATGGCCACCCAAGTCTCAGGTAACCAGGGCCAGCTGAGGCTTGCACTGCTGACAGTGGCAGCAGCACAGGTGTGATGGGGGTGTCTGATCACCGGCTTGCCTCCCACCCCTGAGGGCTCCCAGACTGTAATAGGGACTGAGTGACACCTCTCCAGTGCATGAATTTTCATGTACTAGGGCTCTAGTTTCATATAAATGGAATCAAACATTATATTGTCTTTGCAATTGCTTTCTTTAACTTTTTATACTCTAACATTTTTATTGTATATATTTGTATGCATTTGTTTATTTATTTATTTATTTTTATACATCTTTTTTTTAATATATTTTATTGATTTTTTACAGAGATGAAGGGAGAGAGATAGAGAGCTAGAAACGTCGATGAGAGAGAAACATCAACCAGCTGCCTCTTGCACACCCCCTACTGGGGATGTGCCCACAACCAATGTACATGCCCTTGACCAGAATCGAACCTGGAACCTTTCAGTCCACAGACCGACGCTCTACCGCTGAGCCAAACTGGTTTCGGCTTTATACATCTTTATTGTTGAAATTTTACATATGTCCTCTTTTCTCCCCCATTGATCTCCTGCAGCTCACCTCTGCCACCCCCTATCCCAGGACTTCACTATCCTTTTGTCTGTACCCAGGGGTTATGCATATATGCATACAAGGTCTTTGGTTGATTATCTCCCATCCACCTACCCTCCCCCACCTTCCCTCCAAGATTCTGCACTCTGTTCCAGGCTTCCCTATCTCTGGAACCACTCAGTTCATCAGTTTATTTTGTTACTTAGATTCCACATATGAGTGAAATAATGTGATGCTCATCTTTCTGTAACTGATTTATTTCACTAAGCTTGATATTCTCCAGATCCCTCCATGCTATCTTGAAGGGCAAGAGATTCTTCTTTTTTACTGCTGTGTAGTATTCCATAGTATAAATGTACCACAGCTTTTTTTATTCACTCATCTCCTGATGGGCACATGGGCTATTTCCAAATCTTAGCTATTGTAAATTGTGCTGCTATGAACATAGGGGTGAATGCATTCTTTCTAATTGGTGTTTCAGGTTTCTTGGGATATATTCCTAGAAGTGGGATCACTAGGTAAAATGGCAGATCCATATTTAATTTTCTGAGGAAACTCCATACTGTTTTCCATAATGGCTGCACCAATCTGCATTCCCACCAGCAGTGTACTAGAGTTCCCTTTTCTCCACATCCTCGCCAGCACTTGTCATTTGTTGATTATTGTTGGTAGCCATTTTGATAGGTTGAGATTATGCCTCATTGTCATTTTAATTTGCATCTCTCTGATGATTAGTGACTTAGAGCATTTTTTCACTGATATATTTTTAATAGTATAGAATTTTAAGATATAAATTTATAACCTACTGCATTATACAAAAATTATACTCCCAAATCTTTGTTAATTCTTCTTTTCCTCAGGTTCTCTGTGAAGCTATTTAAAATAACATCCTTACAATTTTAGAAATCCTGTTATTTAATGGGAAGGGTCTGTGAGGCAGCCCCTTAGAAGACTCTGAGGAGGTCTTTGTCTGTTTAAAATTGTCTATGAAGCACCTTTTTCATAGAGATGACCTCAGGAGCTCACTTAGAGGCTTTTTACTTCAAGTTTAGTGACAAATCTAATAGTCATGGCTATCCAATTTGCCAGCTTCCTAAAGATGCTAATGAGAAGAGCGACAGTAAGTACGGGTGACACAGCTATAGTCAGGCAAAGTGCCAGTAATGAGATATTACAGATGAAGTCAGACATTAAGGAAGATGCTGAAATACTAAAAAGAAAAAGAATAACTCAAACTACACTCAACCTGAGCTATTTAATGTTGTCATAAATAATGCCATATGCCTCAGTGCTACTGAGATCATGAAAGCCTCAAGAGATCGCAGATAAATGAGCTGGCATTCATCTTGGCATTGTGACTGAGAGCTCAGCTCTGGAGCTAGGTCCTGAATTTTAATCCTAGATCCAATACTTCTCTGATTATACAGCCTTTGGTAAGTTATTTTATCACTATGCCTCAATTTCTCTCTATGTGGGGATCTACCTTATGGGGTTATTGTTAGAGTTAAGTGATATAAACTACATACAATGCTTAGAAAAGAACCTGAGACACAGTAAGCATCCAATAAATATTAGCTATTGTTCTCATTACTATTTAGTTTACTTGACTTCAGGAGATAAAATATTTAGAAAGCATTTCATCCCAACCAGCTAAAATATACATCATCTTGTGCTGAAAGAAGTATGCTGCAGTTATCTGAAAAATCTACTCATGTGGAATTTCTCATTCTGGTGAAGTCTGACTAACCATATAACAGTGTCCCCATTTCACAGATAAGGAAGCAGATATGGCTAAGATAAGTAGCTGAAGGACCCTCATAAAGTCAATCTTGAGCTCCAGAACTCTGCTCACTGGCCCAGAAAAGGATTTTATTGTTTTGGGTTTGCCCCTCTGCACCATTCTTGAATGGTGTCTTTAGGTGCGGATTGTCAGTCTGGACTCCCCTTGCTATCTTTTACATCCTTGGGGCAAGTTAAATTTCCTTATGTTTGTGATTTAAAATGTTCTGACATTTCTATCACTTACTAACATTTTGGGGATATTCAAATTTTTAAAAATCCTAAGAATCAGAACTTTCCAAATATCCATTTAGAGCAGTTTTTTGAACTTTGAAGGATCACAAATATCTTTATCAACCTATTGAAACCATTGATTTTTTTTCTTTATAAAAAAATGCATACATACATTTGCATATAATTTCAGGGGATTCATGTGGATTTTCCTTACCTATTGATATATCAGTTAGAGCATTCAGAAACCACAGGTGAAAGAGCCTTTGATTTATCACACTGGTAAGGTGTGGCTTCCTAGAGGAGCAGTGTATCTTCCCTCTAGGGTTGCCTTCTTCCTAAAAATCGTAAGCAGAAACAATTTATCTCCCCCAGAGCTGTACCAGAAGCATCATTTTATGCATCTGTTTTCCCTAGTCTAAAACCTTTTTATAACTCATGTGTTTCTATAAGAATTCTTGAATTGTCCAGACATTCTTAAATTTTCCCTCATGTAATTACAGAATCTGTTTCCCAAGCTTATTTTCCAAATTTAATTTCTGTCTGTGATTTGGTGTTTTTAGCCAATAATTCAGATACTCAAAATATCTTACAATGTTTTCAAGAACTTTTATATACTTTTCCTGGGGAATGAAATGCCCTTAGCTTGTATCTAATTCTCCCTTTTTGTCTGCTTAGAATCTATGGTTGTTTTCCATATGTCAGAACAGGAAATGCAACATGTCTTATAAATTGGTAGACTTATTTATTCATTAAAAAGGTATCAGTTACTCATATCTAAATACATTAAGTTAAATCCCCCATACTTAAATTTTCTAAATTTGCCAAGAAATACTTTCAAAGTATTTACTTATTTATTTAGTAATTATGTTTTAGTGTTTATGTATAAATTAATATTTTATTATTTTATGTATAAACTAGAGGCCCGATGTACAAAATTCATGCAAGGAGCTCAGCTCTCACAGCCATGGTGGCTGTCTCGGCCCTCGAAGCCCAGGCTTTGTTTGCGAGGTCATCCAGAAGAACATCCAGAAGGTCGTTCAGTTGTCCAGTCTAATTGGCATATTATGCTTTTATTATTATAGATTTAATTTCCTCTAAAAAATGAAGAAATACCTTAATCTCCATATAAGTGGAGAAAAATATCTTCGGGGGGCCATAAAAGTTAGAACTGAAAGAGACATAGGTTGTTAGACACCCTCATTTTACAGATAAAGAAACTGGGTCCTATCAGGTTTTGATAACTTACTTATGTAAAAACCTAGTGGAAGAATTATGATGATGAGAATTGGTACAAAAAATAATGCAATAAAATGCCTGGTTTTGCCAGTTCTTCTTTAATGACAAATACAAAGCTAAACTTTTAGTGTGACAAATATTTTGTCTCTAAACTCAATGTCTCAAAGTCCACTTACTTACTCCACCTTGGAGAGAGTGGGGAAGTATGATTGAAATTTCCATGCACATATATTATATTCTTTATTAACATCTCTGTTTAAATCTTTTAAAATATACTAGCAACAGCAACCTTAAAATAGGAAGAAGTACACTCATTGGGGAGAATTAAAGAGGTTTCCTGACTGTAGTAAAACCAGGGATAGAAATTGGAGTTTTACACTTCAGTATGACTTAAAATTGCTGCTGATTTAAACTTGAACCCTGATTTTTACTTTATCTTCTATTCAACTATTACCTGAATCCTTGAAGAATTCAATAAAATATTTCCTTCTTCCCTAAGCCTCTATCAACTTCTGCTTTGATAGTGATACAGCATGTTTATTAAAAGGGAAGACTTGGCAAAAGTTGTTTTGGTAAAAAGTTGTTTTACTGGAGTATAAAGTTGTTTTACTAGAAGGTTGTTTTTATCCAGCACAATAAACTACCCCAGTGTCTAAAACTACCAGGCCCCTAAAGCCTTAAGTCACTGCAGTGTTAAACCTGCCATGCCCTGACTTTTAACTGTGGCCATTAAAATGGGGGACATTTTAATGGTAGATGCAGAGTAGTAAATTTTTATCAAACTCTTTTCCTTGTTAGGATTCAAAATATGAATGTTATAGGTTAAATAGCTTAGATGGAAACAGTACTGATATTAGACATTACACTGCAGTGTCAGATGTTTGTTCAGTAGCTTGTCTCAGGAAGCTAGAAACCGTGCTGTTTCTGTCCTAATGTTGACAGACTCTGTCATTATTGCCTTCTCCTGGATTAACTGTAATTTTACCTTTCCTACAGAACCAAGGACAGAAAAATAGACTTCTCTAATGATAGCAACTTGTAAACACTGATTTGCTGTGAACTTGGAGATCCATTATCCAAAGGTCGCAGTCCTATTATGTCTTATCATCAGCCAAGAAGAAATCCATTGCATTGGTAACAACTTTAATGCATATCCTCTATATAATTTCCAAGAAGTGCTTCCAAGATACTTCTTAATTAGCACCATTATCATGTTTTCTTAAGACAAAAAAAAAAAATCCATGCAATATTTGCCTCCATCCACCTATAATAATCCTAAATAAGGCTATTTAACACATGGCTGCTTGGGGAGGTTGAAAATATTATCTGGTATCTGGCTATAATAACAACAACAAACCCTTAGAAGTTATCAGGCATGTGATTACCTGGGAATCTGCTATCACACTTTAGGTAAATTATGGGGAACCATCAGACCATCAGTTGCACAGCAACAAATTAATGTTGGTTAGTTAGGGACCTGAACCGAGGAATAGTTAGTGCATTGGTACCCTCCACTGGCTTGGAGCTGGGCCAGCTAGAAAAGCAATCCTCCAAGAACCATTTGCCACTTGTAAGGAGCACAAATAACCATCTCCCATCAACAGCAAGAGAAGATTTTTTGAAGGTCAGTTATCATGGTAGCTCTGAAAACTTTGGGCAACGTAAGGGCTGCATAGAAAGCTTGGTTTTCCCTGAGTCTGAAGAGTGTTTCCAGCTTTTGTTTATTTGCTAGAGGCCCGGTGCATGAATTCATGCACCAGTGGGATTCCTCAGCCTGGCCTGCAGGATCAGGCCGAAACTGGCTCTTTGATATCCCCCAAGGAGTCCCGGATTGCAAGAGGGTGCTGGCCAGGCCAAGGGACCCCATCAGTGCACTATCTGGGCCAGGGAGGGACTTGGGAGGTTGGCCAGCTGAGAGAGACCATGGGAGGGCTCCAGGGTATGTCCAGCCTGTCTAACTCAGTTCCAATTGGCCAGCCCCCAGCAGCAAGCTAAACTTTCAGTCAGAGTGTCTGCTGTACACTGATAGTCAGTGTACATCATAGAGAGCAGTTGAGCAGCCTTCACATATCATTAGCATATTATGCTTTGGTTGAACAGACAACCAGATGACTAGACACTTAGCATATTAGGCTTTTATTATATAGGATTTTAACTTTGGCAGGAAAGTGGTCATTTGAATGTCTCCAGAAACTCATGTGCACTACCTCAAGACTAGGTCATTAAAGATATTTACTGCCTTTACACCTGGTAATGTGGTTATTTTAAGGAAGAGATTTGACAAATAAAAAGGATAAGGTTTGATTCAAGAATGTATTTTCAGCCAAAACCGATTTGGCTCAGTGGATAGAGCGTTGGCCTGGGGACTGAAAGGTCCTGGGTTTGATTCCGGTCAAGGGCACATATCTTGGTTGCAGGCACATCTCCAGTGGGAGGTGTGCAAGAGGCAGCCAATCGATGATTCTCTCTCATCGATGTTTCTAGCTCTCTATCCCTCTCTCCAATCTGTAAAAAATCAATAAAATATATATTTTTAAAAAAGAATGTATTTTCACATTATAATGTATACATAAACATAATTAATGAATGGAATAAGGCAATGGTTTGTTGGATCTTTAAATACCAACTATTTCTCACTGAAGGTCCAGAAGATAGCTTGAGCAATACGTAGTGTGGAACTAATAAGATCAATCTTAGAGAGATCCATTTGTGGATACTCGCTTTTCCTTTCTGAACAGTTGGCTTTTGCACTTTTCTAAGAATCTGTTGCTGCCCTCTGGTGGCCTAGGGATTCCCACAACAGAGCCCCTCTCCTTCCCCTAATAAAAACTCACCTGCCAATGTCCCTTGCTTTCTTCTACTTACAGTTATAAGAAAAGATATTTAAAGGTTTAAAATTAATTTTTATGAGGCACTCTTTTTCAAACCAAAACAACCCACCAAACGTTTAACAGAAAGTAATCATTTTAAGTAACAAAATCATATTTACTGATTATATTCACATTTTCTTTCAATTGATTTTGTGTGTGACCATATATACATTTATACATATACACACTATAGTATATAAATATATAATGTTATATATGTATATAAAAACTCAAAATGGATTAAAAACTTAAATAGGAGACTCAAAAGCATAAAACTCCTAGAAGAAAATGTGGATAGCAATATCTTGAATATCTCTCTTGGCAATATTTTTCCTGATCTATCTCCTCACATAAGGGAAACAAAAGAAGAAGAAAATATGGGACTACCTCAAACTAAAGTTTTTGCACAGCAAAGACAACCATTAACAAAACAAAGACAACTTACCAAATGGAAGAAGATATGCACCAATGATACACCCAATAATGTTAATATTCAAAATTTATAAAGAACTCATGCAACTTAATATTAAAAAAAAAACAAGCCAATAAAAAAGAATAGGCAGAGGACCTGAATAGACATTTCTCCAAAAAGGACATACAGATTGCCAATAGGCATATAAAAAAAAAATGCTCAATGTTACTAATCATCAGAGAGATGCAAATTTAAACCATAATGAGATATCACTTCACACTTGTCAGGATGGCTACCATCAATAAATCGACAAACAGGGGCGGGGGGGGGGGGCAATGGTAAAATATGTACACAGATAATAATTTCATTTAAAAAATTCATTTAAAAAATAATAATAAATAAGTAAATCAACTAACAGTAAGTGTTGGTGAAGATGTGGAGAAAAGGACACCCTCATGCACTATTGGTGGGAATGCAGACTGGTGCACCCACTTGGGAAAGCAGTATGGAGGTTCTGCAAAAAAAATTAAAACTGAGACTAGTTTATGATCCAACTATTCTACTTTTGGGTATGTATCCAAAGAAACCCAAACATTAATTTGAAAGAATATATACACCCTATGTTCATTGCAGCATTACTTACAATAGCAAGCTATGGAACCAACCCAAGTGACCATCAATAAATGGGTAAAAAAAAAAAAAAAAAAAGAAATATTACTCAGCCATAAAAAAAAAAAAGAAATCTTACCATTTGCAACAGGTGTTATGTTAAGTGAAATAAGTCATCCAGAGAAAGACAAATAAATAACATATGATTTCACTTATGCAAAGAATCTAAAGAACAAATAAATCAACAGATAAATTAGAAACAGACAAATACATACAGAGAACAAACTGATCGCCAGTCCAAAAGGGGTTAGGAAACTAGATTTTTAAAAAAGTTGGAGGGATTAAGAAATACAAATTGATAGTCACAAAATAGTCACAAGATATGAAGTACAGCATAGGGAATAGAGTCAATAGATACTATAAATATTGGGGGAATATTTGTAAAGAATCTGATTTTCTAACCACTATGCCATATACCTGAGACTAACACAAAATAATAATGAATGGCATATGTAATTGAAAAATTAAATTAAATTTAAAAAGAATCTCCTAGTGAGCTTTTAAAATATGCTAATATCCAACCGTGCCTAAAGCAGCCGGGTCCGGTGCGGCCAGGCCCGGAGCAGCAGCAGCCAAGCCTGGAGCAGCCAGGTCGGGAGAGGCAGTGGCCAGACCTGGAGCAGCTGGTTGTGGAACGGACCAGAGCAACAGAGGCCAGGCCCCGAGCAGCCAGGCCCCGAACAGCTAGCTCCTCGCCTGCCCCTGCCCCACGGCTGCCTCTCAGACATGGCTGGAAACTTTTGGGGGAACTTGAGGGTCTGCTGAATCAAGTGATGAAGGCTTAGATCTGGATATGTTGAGTTAGCATAGCGCTGGGGTGTTGATCTGTGAGTGCCTTGGGTGGGGCCTGGATGAGGCTGGTTAATCTATTTGGAAATGTCTTTTGTGTGAAGTGTATCCTTGGGCATGTGGAGGTATTATTGATTTGAGAAAATGCTAAGTAACTGATTTACTATCTGAAAAATTTAAAGTTCTGAAAGTTTAAGGTCTCTTGCCAAAAAGAGGTTTTAAAGCTATCACCTTAATTTTAATGGAGAAAGGGAATAACAAGCCCTTCCCACCTAGAACAGGTAATCCAATTCCAACCAGCAGCTTTGTTTAAACAATGTGTCCATTTACACTTGAATGGCTACACCTTTTGATAGCCTAAGGGCAAGTTTACATGTAAACAAGTTTTCTCTCAATTCCCAGGGCAGAAAAAAAAAAAAACAAGGTTTAAAATTATTAGATTTTAAAATTTATTCTTAGAAGTGTAAAAATTTATTAATTAAAAAAAAAAGGAGATTGAAAAACCTGATGAACAATAATAGCTGTTCATTGTAGTAGAGTCGGCGATATGGGAAGGGAGTGGACTGACTGTTCTCAAGGAAAGGGACGGAGGAAGAGACTGAACTTAAACTGTGCACCCATGGATGAGGACAATGGGGGATGGGGAGGGGGCGGGAACCTGGTGAAGGGGGGAAGAAATGAGGAACCTTTGTAATAATATGAACAATAAAGATTGATTTAATAAATAAATAAATAAATAAATAAATAAATAAAATATGCTAATGTCCAGGCCCCATACCAAACCAATTTAATTCAATCTCTGGGATTGAGTTTACCCTTCTATTATTTTTTAACACCCAGATTATTCTAATAACCCGGCAATAATAGAAAATATTGAGGACCACTAAAATAAATCAACCAAATAGCATAAGAAAAATCAGCACTCGGTCATAAATCTGATCTAAATTTTAGTCCCAGTTCTGTTTTAAATAGATTTGTGGCATTTAGTAAATTGCCTAACCTCTTGGACTTTAGTTTTCTCAAAGTTAAAGTGAGGTCATTGAATTAAATCATTCTTAAAGTTAAAGTGAGAAATTTGATTAGATCATTTAACATTTTCTTTCTAAAAGTACATCAGAGACTCATCTTACCATGCCTTTATAAGATTCTCTATCCCCTTTATTGTTTGGGGCCTGATCTGCCACTCTTAGATCCCCGAGCTTCACTCCAGCCTTAGTTAACCTACTTTAACTCTTTGATCACCTGTAAACTCCCTTTGCTTCCCAGTCTTCATTTACTATGTCTTTTCATTAGAAAACACTCCAGACATCTCCCTCCTCCCTTAAGTCAATGTTACTTAAGCATAATAACTTTTTTAATGTCCTTTTTTCATTGATTTGAGAGAGAAATCAGCTTGTTATTCCATTTATTTGTGCATTTATTGGTTGATTCTTATAACCATAATTACTTTCTTTTTTTTTTAAAGAGAGGAAGGGAGAGAGATAGAGAGCTAGAAACATCAATGAGAGAAAGAGACATCGACCAGCTGCCAATGTACATGCCCTTGACCGGAATTGAACCCGGGACCCCTCAGTTTGCAGGCCGATGCTCTATCCACTGAGCCAAACTGGTTTTGGCCCATAATTACTTTTGACATAAGATTGTTCTCCTTGGGGTCATCAGGGTACTTCAAAAAGATGAACATTGATGGACCCCTACATAATATAGTAATGTAACCATATAAAAAGAATACTCAGATTTGTGTTCTACCACCAGATCCTATTTAATTACAATAGAAACATGACCAAATTCAACCCATTAATTTCATTCAATAAGTTGCCCTGTTATCTAACTCATAAGTCATTTCCAAAATGAAAGGCAATGAGAGATAACACTTTCAAAGATTTTTAAAATATAAACCTAAAATATCAATAACACATACTAGAGAAGATGGGAGATAATGCAGATTTTTCTCAGCAATGCTTTGCAAGGAATTCTGGAGGCCATGAAATTTTCTAGGTAGATGAACCTGTTATTAAGAAGAGTCTCTTGAGGGATGAATGAGAGGTCAATTTTTTGACAAATTATGGTACAAAGTTTGTTGCATATTATTTCCCATTCTCAATAATTACTGCTACTACAGTGTCATTTTTGAAAAGGTCAGGAAACGGAAATAGCTGCAACAGACAAGAATGAAGGATCTACTTTCCCGTAAAGTCTACAAATGAGTACAAGGTCCCAGTGAGAAAAGACCTTTAAACTCTCTTCGCATTCTATGTCAGGATAATAACTGTGGGAAGAAGTGGGAGGACAGAATATATTTTGAAGACACTATGGGAGTTGTAGAGCAAAGAGAAAAATCTTGTTATGCTTTCCACAAATGCCAATTTTAAAAAATATTTTATTGACTTTTTACAGAGAGGAAGGGAGCGGGATAGAGAGCTAGAAACGTCGATGAGAGAGAAACATCAACCAGCTGCCTCCTGCACACTCCCCACCAGGGATGTGCCTGCAACCAATGTACATGCCCCTGACCAGAATCGAACCCGGGACCTTTCAGTCCACAGGCAGATGCTCTATCCACTGAGCCGAACCGGTTTCGGCCAAATGCCAATTTTACTAGGAAAGCATGTTATATAATCACTAGAGACCCGGTGCACAAAATTCATGAACTTTGGAGAAATCCCTCAGCCTGGCCTATGCCCTCTCACAGTCCAGGAGCCCTGGGGGGATGTCTGACTGACGGCTTCGTGGGTCTAAGCTGTCAGTCGGACATCCTTAGCATTGCCATGGAGGCAGGAGAGGTTCCCACCACTACCACTGTGCTCACCAGCCATGAGCCCAGCTTCTAGTTGAGTAGTGCTACCCCTATAGAGCACACTGACCACTAGGGGGAAGCTCCTGCATTGAGTGTCTGCGCCCTGGTGGTCAGTGCACATCATAGTGATCAGTCATCCCACCATTCAATCATTTGCATATTAGCCTTTTATTATATAGGATACGCTATAGATGAGGTCCCCTAGAACCATAGAAATGCAAAAAATCACTGTTAACTCATTCTCGAATTGCCCCCACTTAAAATCAAATTGCCCCCTCCACCCCGGTGGGGCATGTGCAGCACCTTGGGAACCACTGGGCTTGACGTTTTTCCTCTCTGAGCTTCATTTCTGAATACATATGCATATACCATGGGAATTGTAATCTCTTCTCCGCCTACCTCACTGGGTTGTCATGAGGAGGTTCTGAGCTAATAAACCTAGAAATGTTTCATCAAGTAAGTGATGTCTAAACGGGAAGGGGTTGTTATTTTTAAGCCCCCGGGTACCCTCACAGGAAGCAGGTGCTGATTGGGGGAGGAGGGCATGATTGTTTCCTGGGACTGTAGCTGTAGAAGCTTTGCAAAGGGTTCTGCAGGCCTCGGTGGGTCGGGCTCTGGCCAGCAGCCCTGTAGTGGTGGTGGTCCCTGGAAGTGCTGGGGGTGGAGGCAGAAGGGGGGGGGCCTAAGGGGGTGTTGAGGCCGAAGGGGGAGTAACCGTCAATCCTTCCTGCTTGGTGCCATTCTTTAAATTGTATGTGGCTGTTTCGCAGCTGTACCTGCTCAGGGCAGGGCTCCAATCTCCTGGAGCAGGGCGGGGACCAGGGCAGGGCCAGGCAGGCTAGGAGGTGGGAGTTTAGCTCCCCCAGCGAGGTTCACTGCGCTTCTGCTGCAGAGAAGGTGCCACTGTGGTTGGGGGAGAGATGGGGGAGGATGGGTCTGACCCTGGGGGTCCTCTCAGGCCCGCCTCCACCCAGATCTGGAGTTGTAGGGAGGAGAGGTGTGCCTGGCCCCAGCAGAGGGGCCCGGCAGTAGCCGCAGTAGTGGGCTGTGGGCCCCGGGGCACTGATGGGTCATCTCAGTGAGCTATTGTTGTGGGTGCTCCTGGAGTGGGTGGCTGGGGAAGAAATTGGGAGTCAGAGGTGCGGCCTGCAGCTACCCCAGAGGCTGGGTCTTCTCCCCATTACCCCCCCGGGGGGGGGGGGGAGCGCTAGGGTAGGGTGTCCGTGCAGGAGGATTGGAAGAGCTCCCCATGGCCGCTTCCTCTTTCTTCCTCCTGTCAGGCGCTCTCCTCAGACCCCTGGGAACTTGGCTCCAGCCACCCTGCCCCTCTGTGACTCCCCCTGCAGCTCCCGCCCCACCGGGCTCTCCCCAGCCGCCTGCCTGTCAGGAGGCTGCCGGGCACCCTGCTGCAGGCAGTGCATTCCTGGGGCAGGGGGCGGGGATGTAGGGGGCAGCTCAGCAAACTTTAGTAAACCCCAGGTTGGCATCAGGATTCAGCTGTGGCCTTGGGGGAGGCTGCCTGGGCAGGAAGACATCGAGCTAGACCCACAGCCCCGCCCACCCGGTGAATGGTCTTGATGTGATTATGTCCCAGATAATTTGCATATTTCTCTAATATATATATACAGAATCAGTGTGAGAACATTTAAGAAGTAGAAGTGTGCCGAGACCGGTTTAGCTCAATGGATAGAGCGTCGGCTTGGGGACTGAAGGGACCCGGGTTCGATTCCGGTCAAGGGCATGTACCTTGGTTGCGGGCATATCCCCAGTAGGGGGTGTGCAAGAGGCAACTGATCGATGACTCTCTCTCATCGATGTTTCTAACTCTCTATCTCTCTCCCCTCCTCTCTGTACAAAATCAATAAAATATATTTAAAAAAAAAAAAAAAAAAAAAAAAAAGAAGTAGAAGTGTATTCTAATGTATCCCCTTCCATCCTTTACTATGTCTCCCTTTATGGAGCCTTGATAGGCACAGAATGACATTGAGTTACACCTGGCTGCCCATGATAGCGTATTATTATGCCCTACTGAGCACCACTCATGCTTCTCCAGCTTACTCAGTCCTTTTCCTATTTTACCCAGCAAGTTACAAAGCATAAAAAATGGGGGGGGGGGGGGGGGGGGGGGCGGGGAAGAGACACAGTGTTTGTTCCAGCTAGAATATTATGATCTGTTTGTGACTGTGAGGCAGAGAAATGAAGGGCAGGTATGGGAAAGTTCCTGTATATATGTCAAGGGACACGTGGGAGGTTTGGCTTTAGTGGGAGCAGTGTATAATCATGGGAGGAAAATAAAGAACATATGGGTAAAAATGAAAGTACAGTGAAATGAAAATTTGGTGGAGAGATAACTTAGCTGCATTATGATGGGTTCTTATTTCCTTGGGATATGAGTAAATTCACTACAGGGAATTAGAGAGGAAGTAGTTGATACTGGTGTCTAATGGAGAGAGAAGGTGTGAAAGCACCTCAGAGTCGGAAAGCAGATTGATTAGGGAACTCTAGTAAGATGGCTGGATAGTTAAAGAGACAATGAAGGTTAGTAGAGGCAAGACCTTATTTGAGACTTGTTTGCAAAGGTATGTCTCCAGAACTTCTACTGTATTCCAGGCTGATGGGGTACAGTGGGGAGCAGGCAGGTCATTGGTTTTGCCAGTTAAGTGAGACAGAAGGAAAAGGGGTAACAAGGGAGTTGAGGCCCTTGAACAAAGTGTCTGACCTGAACAAGGAGAATAGTGAGAGGCAGGAAACACTGGACAGGAAAAAAGTGTTGGAGTCAATGAATTTGAGGATAATACATTCAAGTGAACCGATTGCCATAAAGGAGAAAAAAAAAGAAAGAAAGCAGTATAGAAAAAGGGTATGCTGCTCATAATTGAGGTTTCAGTGGTACTACTGTTACTGATGTTGATAATGTTGATAGTATTATTTTATAAACTTTTTAGACCACAACCCTCACAAACAAAAGAAATGTTACATAGATATTTATGTAACATAAATAAAACAATGTTTACAAAACAATGTTTATCCTTAAATATACTCTGATATTTCAAATTTTATTCCATTCTCATTTTAAACTTCTAGTTACAACATTAATTTCAAGGACTGCTAATACATCACAGTCTGAAGTTTGAAAAACATTGGTCCAGGATAGTTCCAACAGGGGTAGCTGAGAAAACAAATTATATAATTAAGAAAATCATGGAACTCAGAATCCAGTGTGTTGAATTAATCATTTTTGTTGGTATTGAAATTGACAAGAATAATGATAGAAGTAGTGGTAGAAATAAAAACATTTAACCAGATATAAAAACTTAATATTTATTAATCTTTCCAATGAAAATAAAATTATAATAAATGAATGGATAATTTCATTTTTTATAAATGAAAGTATAAGATTTAAAATAAAATAAATCAGATTTTTTTCTATTTTTGGTTCTATAACCCATAGGTAAGATTTAATGTACATTTTAATGTTTTAGGGTGTGTTTTTTTTCAAATATTTGACAATTTTAAATTGTGTTTGTTGACAAATCATGTTTTTTTTTTTTTTTTTTCCTTAGAAACCAAAAGAGTCAGGGAGAGGGAGAGATAGAAACATCAATGAGAAACACCAACATCTATTGGTTGCCTCCTGCACACTCCCTGCTTGGGATCAAACCCAAAACCCAGGCATGTGCCCTGACTGGGAATCAAATTCGTACACGGATCAACGCTCAACCATTGAGCCACACCAGCTGAGTGACAAATCGTGCCTTTTCTCACTAGGAGGTGTCACATATAAATAGGAAACTGTTGACTATTTTTAGTTTTGTTTTTATGTTAGTTGACATATAACACTATATTAGTTTCAGGTATACAACACAATTATTTGATATTTGTATATATTGTGAATAAGATAGGTTATATATCATGTGTAAAACAGTCTTGATTTTACTTTCATGTAATTTGTAACCTACTTGACAGTAATGGCATGGAATAAATAATCAAAAAATAAAGAAAGAAGTGCAACTTATAATAAGAGCAGTCATGTGCTATCTGAGAGAGAATGTGGATAGAGAAGTGATATTTGAGAAGTCCTCTTTCAAGAAATGAAGTGTTAGCTGAATCCCAAAAGATGAGTAAGAGATGGCCACATGGCAAATTACTTGTCATTCTATTCCATACTTTATCTTTGAAATGAGAAAGCTAAAATAATAGAATCTCACGATGGGGTGGTCCCTTAAAGCCCATCTAATTCAACAGCTCTTCTGATTCTTCAATCTTTTCTAAGATGTCTCTGCTCAAATGTCAATATTATGGCTTGTCATTCTATTCCATACTTTATCTTTGAAATGAGAAAGCTAAAATAATAGAATCTCACGATGGGGTGGTCCCTTAAAGCCCATCTAATTCAACAGCTCTTCTGATTCTTCAATCTTTTCTAAGATGTCTCTGCTCAAATGTCAATGTCATGGCAAACTTGCTCCTTTTCAAGAGCAGTTAGTGAAAGTTTTTCTGACTATTGTTTTAGATGTTTTCTCACACTTTAATTCATTACCCTGTGAGAAGTAATGTTCCCTAATTTGTAGAAGAGAAAATAAATGGAGTTGGCTTTGATACACAATTGTGCTAGTAACCACCTCCTTCTTTCTCTGAACTGTTACTAATGGAAGGGTTTTTGTGGCCTATTGTGGCTCAGTGGTTGAGCATAGACCAAGGAACCAAGAGTCTGCTGGTTCAATTCCCCATCAGGCCACATGCCCGGGTTGCGAGCTCAATCGCTGATGGGGACATGCAGGAGGCAGCTGTCATCCAATTGATGTTTCTCTCTCATTGATGTTTCTGCCTCTCTCTCTCACTCTTCCTTCCTTTCTAAAATCAATAAAAATACATATAGTGTGTGTGTGTGTGTGTGTGTGTGTGTGTGTATGTATATATATATATTAGTGGCAGGATTTTTCTCTGATGCACCAACATATGCAAAGCAGCTGTCTGGTCTAAGGGGAGATTACAGGGTCATGGGACAATATTTTTGAGTAACCATCTGACTCTAATCCAGCATAAACTCACATTCATGACCTCATTTGCATCATGCTCCAGCTAAATCTAGCCAAGTGCTAGATGTCACATTCCTTATTTACCCTCATTCTCTCTAATCAGTCATCCTCTAGTGAGTGTTACTAGGCACTAAATCTGGGAATAAAGAGTAACATTAGCAGAATGTAAATAAACTTGAATGGAAAGGGCAATTAGAGAAAAACTAAATTCCTTGGCTTAAATTGGGATTCTACTCAGTCTGAATGCACTAGTCTTGGGAATACTAAAAGAGTAATTATATCCCTCCATCTGCCTTTGGCTTGTCATAAAAATAATATAAACATATCACTTGGAGTGCAAGTCAGTGATTGGTGGTGGCAAGAGGGAAGTCCACAGCAAAGTCAGAAGTTGTGAGATAAGTCCATGTGCTCAAAGAACATTCCAGAGAGGACACAGGGAAGGAAAAATAAGACTTAGCATAGTATTTATCATAGGTTAGAGGACATTGCCCTCTGAAGGAGAAAAAGGGGAAAACTAGCAAACTATGTAGATGCACATCATTATTGTTATCATTATTATTAAAATTACAAAATTCATACACAGGAGAGGGGGTTGTCCATCAGCCCAGCCTGTACCCTCTCCTATCTGGGACATCTCTCTCACAATCCAGAACTGCTGGCTCCCAACCACTTGCCTGCCTGCCTGCCTGATTGCCCCTAACTGCTTCTGCCTGCCAACTTGATCATCCCCTAACCACTCTCCTGCCAGCTTGATTGACGCCTAACTGCTCACCTGCTGGTTCAATTGCCCCTAACTGTCCTCCCCTGCCAACCTGGTCTCCCCTAACTGTCCTCCCCTGCAGGCCTTGTCCCTCCCAATTACCCTCCCCTGCAGGCCTGATCCCCTCTAACTGCCCTCCTCTGCCAGTCTGGTCACCCCTAACTACCCTACCCTGCTGGCCTGATCATCCACAACTGCCCTCCTCTGCCAGCCATCTTGTGGTGGCCATCTTTGGCCACATGGGGGCAGCCATCTTATGTGTTCGAGTGATGGTCATTTTGCATATTACCTCTTTATTATATAGAATAAAATAAAGAGGTAATATGGGTATAATACATATACATACATACCTAGAGGCCCATTGTAGGAAGATTCTTACAAGAATAGGGTTTCTCCACGGCCCCGCTTGGCTTCCCTCCTATCTCCGCCACCCCACTTGCTTCTCCAAAGCTTTGTTCCCTTCTGCAGTGCTTGGCTTCCTTCTACACTGTCTTCAGTCTTCACTCTGTGCCTGTGTATGCAAATTAATCACCATCTTTGGGGGGAGGGGGATTATATACTCACTCTGATTGGCTAGTGGGCGTAGCGGAGGGATGTTCGATTTGCATGTTTCTCTTTTATTAGTGTAGATATACCAATATCATTGGATAATCAGCCCTCAGCCTTCTTCCATTTTTCTACTCTTTTACCTCCTCCTTGTCATCATGCTCTTTTCCTTGCCTTTCTGGTACCTTATGATTTATGAAGCTCAGTCCATTGGTTTCATTATAACTTCTAGACAGTTTGTGTTCAGGTTAAGAGCTTTATTCAGTTTTTGTTGTTGTTTTTTATTTGCTTATATAATTGTTTTTAGAATTGTAGGACATTTTAAAATATTTTATCTTTACTTTAAATTGTTCATTCAAATTCGTATTCAGGAATTGTCATAATACAGGGAAAACTTAAAATCTTGCCCATGTTTCAAATAACAAATCTTAAATGTTTTCTTTCCTCCAAGTTAACTCCTCAGAGACACATCCTAGCATCTCAAAACATCTCCAAGTCTGGTCTTACTAGTAGATGGCATGAAGAAGAGCTCTCTGGGGAATCTGTTAACTTCACACTTAAAATCTATTCTCCTGAAAACTCTGGAAGTTCAGATATGTTCCAAATAAAATTTCTCCCTGAAGATGTCATAAGTCCAATATCAAGTTCTCACAGTTTCTAAAGCAGAATAATTTTATCCAAATTTCCTTTCCACTGAATCTCTTTTATCTGCTTCTGTAACATACTGACTAATTAATCAAATCCTTTCTCCTGTCAAACGAATTTGGCTAGAAAGTTATTAATTCTAAGGAAACCTTCTCAATACATATTGTTCAGGATAAACTAGGCTATGCTACAGCAACAAATAACCCTACAATCTCATTTTTACAACACACTAAAGGTTTACTTATGCCTCACATCAGTGTGGGCTGATTAACTCTCCTTCAAAAGTGACCCAGGAACTCTCACTAGGTACGCACTCCATTAGGAACACGCGAACCTGTGGTTGCCATGAAGAGAAGGCTGGTGTAAACAGTCTTTCTTAAAGGTCACACCTGAGGAGAGGCTTAAGTCGTTTCTGCCCATATTCCATAGCTTCAAACTAACTGCATTGGAAACTGAAAAATATAGCGCTCAAGTGTGTCCAGAAAGAGAAAATTATGTCACTGCTACACATTATAATCCTTAATCCCTAGGAATAAAAAGGGAATTTCAGAACCACAAATTCTATGAAATATATAATTATTTTTTTCCTAACACTAAAACAATTTGGAGATTGATTTCCCAATGATTTTCCTAAAATCTAGCAAGATAAGAAAAATGTATTTGGTACATCAAGCATATATAATTTAAAATATTTTTGGTATTAATGTTAATTTGGTACATATGCTAATATACAAGCATATATAATACCTTTATTCATCTATCCATTCAGGCAGTAGTATTTTTTATGTAAGAAAAAACATATGCTTTGTGGTCTGATTTTTTTTTATGTAATAATGCATCTTATATATTTTCCCATATCAATATATGTATTAGTACATAATATAGAACATAGAATGTCATTTTTATAGTTGTAACTACTCACAGTACTTCTCTATTGGAAGCAGGTTGTTTTCCGAGAACTCACTTAAACAAGTATTTCTTTGAGTACATATGCAATTAACTCTTTCAGATAGATTCCCAGAAGTAGTCAGTTGTTGGGTTCAAAAACTAAAAATTAATGTTAGTGATCAGCTGGTGTTGCACAGTGGTTGAGCATCAACCTATTAACCAGGAGGTTACTGGTTAGATTCCCAGTCAGAACACGTGCCAAAGTTGTGGGCTCAATCTACAATAGGGTGTGTGCATGAGGCAGCCAAGCAATGTTTCTCTCTCATCAATGTTTCTTTCTCTTTATCCCTCTCCCACCCTCTCTTTTTAAAAATCAATTTTTAAAATATTTTTAAAATTAATATTACTGCCTACTTGTGATAATCACAGCCAAGGTGACTGGTATATATTTTCTAATTGATTTTTGTTTTGCCTTAATTGCTTAACTTTAGTTATCTTTTTGTATATGTGTTTTATTATACAAACATGTTATCTAGCTTAACTTCTAGGGTGTTGCTCCTAGCATTTGTCAAGTCTAGAAATAGGAATAAAAGCAAAAGCTGGAGGGAAAATAAATATATAAGAGAGGAGAAAAAGCAGATTTTAAAAAAATAAAAGAAAGGGAGGAAGTGAAGGAAAAAGAGGAAGAAAAGGAGAGGAAAAAAATATAGATAGAGAAGCAGACATTAATAGGGGAAGCAGGTAGGACCCCTTGGAAAATAGATAGAATGAGTTTCAAATTATTTTTCCAAAGCCTGATTAACATTAATACCAAAACCCACACGAAATAGTACAAAAATAGAAAACTACAGACTAAATTCATTTTGGGAATTACTAAAAAATTCTAAATAAAACATTGGCAAATAAAATTCAGCAAAAATATTAAAGAACAATTTTCGATGATCTGATCTTTGCCTACCTCTCTCAGTCCCATCTCTCACTACTCACTCTCTTGACAGTATGCATTAGCTGCATGCTGGGAACGCTTCCTTACTTCCTCTGCATGCCTCCTACTGGGGATGTGCCCCTGACTGGAATTGAACCAAGCTAACTCCTCATCATTCTTCAGTCCTCAGCTTAAGCATCTCATCTTCTTGGAGATTATCTTTGATCCCAGAATGGATTAGGTATTCCTACCATCTATCAAAACATCCATTACCCTTTATTAGTATTATGTTGACTTTTGTAACTCTCTATCTCTTCTGATAAATTTTTGGGCCTGAAGACAGAGGCCAAATGACTCTTGTTCAACCCTACAGACCAGATTCAAGTACAGAGCCAGCTAAGACTAACAGCCCTACACCCATGGAACCAGAATCTAAATTGAGGGACGTTGTATTGTAGCTTCCTTGCAGGCGTCTTCAAACTACGGCCCGCGGGCCACATGCAGCCCGCAGAGGAGTCTGATCCGGCCCGCCAGGTTTTTTGGGCAGTGAGCGCAGCCGAGGTGTTACAGTAGGAATTAGTAGTTCATGTAGTCCGGCCCTCCAGCTCTCTGAGGGACCGTGATCTGGCCCCCACTTTAAAAAGTTTGAGGACCCCTGATAGAGGCTCAAGTGTCACATACACAATTAGACCTCCTTAACGGCTAAAACAATTTCTCAAGTCAACCCCGAATAAAGCAAACAGGTGGAGTCTCCTGTCATTTTCCACCCTGTGACTGCTCATCAGGATTTCTCATACCACAAGAGGAAAAATGTGGCCCCAATTCTCCACTAGTGGCCTTCGTGGCTCAGTAAGGTCACCTCAGAGTGGTGCACACGAGACCAGGAGGGATTACTGGAGTCCCTAGGTCCTCACAGAGTAGGGGGGAAAAGAAGAAGAATTTTCCACCACCAAGTGAGATTTGTGCCACAATAAATTTAACATCTAGATTTCCTAAATACTGCAGTATCCCCAATACTTAGAGCAGTGCTTTGCACTTTGAGTAAATATGCACTATAAGTTGATGAATAAATGCATGAATAATGAAAATCTTCCAATATAATTCACCATGTTCATAGATCCAAGGAGAAAATTTATGTGATCTTCTCTATAAATGTCAAAAAGGCATTGATAAAACTCAACACATATTCCTGATTCTAAGCAATAAATAAGTAAATAAATCTTGATAAAATGAAATACTTTCTTAACATTATTTTAGGTAGATAGGTTTGAGAATCAATTAAAAATTAATTAAGAATCCATTAGAAGCAATGACAAAATTCATTAAGGGGAATCCTACCACATTATTATAAAAATTAATGGGTGCTGTGGTTGTTTTTATTTTATTGGGGTGACAATGGAAAAATATATTTCTTATTTATTTCAGAAAGGAAGGGAGAGGGAAAGATAGAAACATCAATGATGAGAGACAATCATCGATTGGCTGCTTTCTGCATGCCTCTTATTGGGGATGTGCCCCTTACTGGAATTGAACCTGGGACCCTTCAGTCTGCAGGCCAACACTCTATCCACTGAGCCAAACTGGCTAGAGTATAAAATTAATGGTTTTAAATATATAATATACAGATAATTAGCAAGATTTTGATAATTGAAATTTTTAAATTTTACTAGGGGACATTTTAAAATTTTTATAAATATACATATATCTTGTTTTTTAATAGAAAAGCTTTTAAGATTATTATAATTTTTAAGCCAACTTAAGAAAATTATATATGTAATATTTATATACACATATTTACTGGTCATGATGATAGTAAAGAGACTTCAGGTGTACTACAAGGTTTTTTAAATGTATGTGCCAAGATAGCAAGACTAATCAGAAAATTTCTGAAAAAAGAATAATGATTAAGGTCTAGCCTTAATAAATATTAAAATATACTCTCTAATTCCCACTGCAGCATAGCAAACCACTTCAGTACTTAGCTGTGTAAGATAACCCATAATTATGTTCATGAAATTTTGGGGTCAGAAATACAGGTTTGTTGTTTCTAATGTTAATGTAAGAAACATTCAAACCTATAGAGAATTCTTGTAAGTTTATTTGAGCCAAACTGTCGATATTTGCCTTGCTGGGAGGCAGAATCTCAACATATTGAGATAATGCTCTGGAAAATGGCTGTTTTCCACCTAGTTTTATAAATTCCCATCAAAAGAGGAGACGTAAATAGGTTACATGAAATCCATTGGTGATAGATTAGGGAAGTGGGGAGGTTGGAGAAAGCAAAGGGGGTGCGGGAGAATCTCTGGGATTGGATAAAAAGTAAAATGATAGATATATGCTTCTTTTACACAAGGGGTAATGGATCGTTAACAGTCAACAATTAACTTGATAACAATTTGTGCTTTTGCCGGGGGGCATTGGTTGTGTCCTTCAGGTTCTCGAAAAGGGAAGTTACAAGTTGCCTAGCATTCCAAAGATGTGTTATCATAGATGCAAAAAGACATTAGGCTCAGTTAAGATAGAAGTTGACCTTTGTCAGGGAAGATACTAGCCCAGGATGTGACTACCCACTATAAACTGCTTTTTAATTTAAAAGGTTTTAATTACTAGGCACTAAATCTGGGAATAAAGAGTAACATTAGCCGAATGTAAATAAACTTTAATGGAGAGGGCAATTGGAGAAGAACTAAATTTCTATTACTTTTCCAAACAAGGTTATGAATGAAAAGAAAAATAGACCTTAAAAATTTGATATCACATCAGTCTAATCAGACTAAGTAACTACCTTCTAATTTATAAACTCCTTTAGCTTCTGTGAATAAGAATGTCACAGAAAGAGACTTATGTGTCAGTTCCCAGAGAGAAAGCTAATAGAGTTCAGGGAGGACCATGGTCAAAGGCATGCTTAAGTCTCACTGAAGGACAGCATCCAGAAGTTAGGTCCAGTCTTCCCCTGAGTTGTAGTTTCACTCAGACACTGTTTTCAGGGACACAGAAGGGAGATAAAGGGCAACACGATGCCTTTATTTCATTCTGGGTGACAATGTAACCGCATACACAGGTCTTTTTCTGGAACATTTACTAATGTTGCTGTAATGGGGTTTTAGAAAGGAAGTACTATTTGTTTCATTATGTATTAATAAAGGTTAATGCATGTCTCAACTTTTTCCTAGTAAAATATGCTTAAAGGTGAACTCAAGCAGGCTATGAATTAAATCATCCACTGCCTTCAAGGGAGATAACCATCAATTTTCTGGCACCTCATATTTGTCCTTGAAATTATATGAAATGCTGAAGTATTAGGTCTCATAGGTTTCCCTTGCTTCCTACAATGTAATGCTAAAGCATTACATCACTCAGTCTGCTTCCTCCTTCTGCCCAAATCTATTTCTCAGAGTTTTTGGCAAGACTGAAAGGTTGCACCCAAGATGATTACTAATGTGTTAGATTATTAAAAATTAAGCCCCCAGAGTTTTGGTTTCTTTACATTTCAGGAGGATTGTTTAGGACACCTGACTTAAAGGCTAATTCTTGACCACCTTCACCTTGGGTTTCCCCATTCGCAAGGCTGCAAGACTATCTCATATTCCAGACATTTTAATAGTGATGTAACTTACTGACTCTAAAGAAATAACCATTTTTACAAGGGACAGCCTATTTCACCCTGGAATAAACTAGGCTCAATGTTGATCAGATAGGAGACAACCAATATGACTCAGAATGCATGGCAAAGTTTTTATCATCATAATTGGCCTGGGCTGTGTGAACAGATTGTAGGACAGATGGGTAAAAACCGTAACAAAAATAACAACAAATCGCACAGCTGCCCTAAACATGAATATATGAAAGTTAGCCTTTTTGTTATGCCCTAGGAAAAGCAGAAGATCCCAGGATACTTATACAAAGATGTTTAGCATTCTCCTCTTATAGTCACAGCAAGAACTGGTGATCTGACAATGCAGTAGAAATCATCAAAATAGCTTCTATTCATCTTCTGACATTAATTGTGTGACCTTGTGGAAAACCATTCAAGCTCTCTGGTATAAGTTTATTTGGTTGTAAACTTGGTGGTTTTTACTATATCTTCTATATCCCCTTACAGGTATAAAACTCCAAATTTTATGTCATTTATTATGAAGCATGTAACATGGGAGCTTTGCTTTGTTCATTGCTGAATTTGAGCCCTTAAAATTGTGCCCAGTACATAGTATAATAAATACTGAATAATGATTTCTTGCATGAATATAGTCATAGTAAATGTTTGTTGAATAAAATACATATACTAGTATAAAGCATATGTAGCTTTTCTGTTTCTTAGGACTGTATTATATTTATATACAAGAAATATGTTGAGAAGAATTTTTTTAAAAACTCTCAAAGTACCATGAGCTAAAGTGCATGATATAAAAAAAAGAAGTTAAAAAATTAGCAATATTTTCTAACTTTTTTACTTCATAAAACACATAATCATTAATATATGAGCAACCACATTCAGTGCAACAGATCAAGATCAATAAAAACTGGTGAGTGGGAAAAAGAAAAAAGTACAAAAAGACTTTATAAAAAAAATTCTTAGAATCTTTAAGTACACTGCTCTGCCCTAGGCTTTGCAGAAGACACAGAAAATAAGTCTCCAAGAGAGATTTTGCTCATGAACATTTAAAAATCTTGACAATATATCTCGCAATCTTATTAAAGATCACATAGACCACATAAAGACCTTCATATTTTTCATTCATTAAACCAATATTTCCCGAGATCCTACTTATATGCCATGAATGTTCTGAGCAAAGGAGAATAAATTAGTTAATAGAATATATTAAAATTCTTGCTCTCATAGAGTTTTATTCTATTAGGTGAAGGAGATGTTAAGGAGGAGGCAGACAATAAATAAAAGTCAATATACACTGAGTGGCCAGATTATTATGATCTCTGAACATAATAATCTGGCCACTCAGTATATATTAGAGGGCTGGTGCCTGAATTTGTGCATGGGTGGGGTCCAGCCAGCCTGGCCAGGGGGAGGAGACATGGGCGGTTAGCCAGCCTGCCTGTTGGTCGAACTCCTGGTCAAGGGGACAATTTGCATATTAGCCTTTTATTATATAGGATATACACTGAATGGCCAGATTATTATAAATTCAGAGATCATAATAATCTGGCCACTCAATGTATAGCACATTAGATAGTGATAGTAGGGATAGCAAAGTGTAGGGAGATAAGGAGTGGGACAGGCTGTTTCTTTAAATAGAATGGTCAGCAAAGCCTTGTTGAAAAGTTGACATTTCAACCAAGACAGAAAGGAGAGGGCGGGGGTCTTTATATACTGGGTGGGAAGAGCATTTCAAGCACATAGAAGAGCAAGTGGAAATGCCCTGAGAGAGGAGCATGTGAAGTTTCTATGAGAAACAGCAAGGAAACCAGTGTGGCTAGAGGAGAATGACTTGGGGGAGGGTCCAATGAGATGAAGTCAGAGAGTAAACAAAGGCCAGACAGTGCAGCTTTAGGAGTTTGGCTTTTACTCTGAGTGAGATGGGCAGCCACAAAGGTTTTAAACCAAAGAGAGGCATGATTTAACTTCCTTGTAACGGGACCACTTTGGCTGTTCATTTAGAATTGGTGGCCTTTCCCAAGTGAGAACACAAGAAGCCAGCAGTTGCCCTAACTGGTTTGGCTCAGTGGATGGAGCGTCAGCCTGTGGACTGAAAGGTCCCAGATTCGATTCCGGTCAAGGGCATGTGCCTTGGTTGCAGACACATCCCCAGTAGGAGGTGTGCAGGAGGCAGCTGATTGATGTTTCTCTCTCATTGATGTTTTTAACTCTCTATCCCTATCCCTTCCTCTCTGTAAAAAAATCAATTAAAAAAAATTTTTTTTTAAAGAAGAAAAAGCCAGCAGTCTGACATCAGAAAAGGGCCCTCCCCCATCAAACTGGTACCACTCGGGTCACAATGACAGGGGAAGAACTTACTGAATGCCATCCAGCAGGAATTCCTGAGCATTTGTCAGCATTTGAGAATACCATCGCTGCTGTAGATGACACGCTGAAGACCTTGATGTCTGTCTCTAGGAATGAATTGCACCCACCTGAACAAGCAAAAGTGGATTTTGTTTCTGCTTACACATTAAATTCAATGTTTTGGGTTTATTTGGCAACTCTGGAGTTAATGTTAAGATGCATCCAGTAGAGCAGGAACTGGAAAGAATCAGAATATATATGAGCAGAGTCGCGTCAAGGAAATAACAGACAAGAAGAAGGCAGTAGAGCTGAACAGAGGGGCAGCTTCAGGATTTGTAAAAAAAGGCCCTCTGGGAACCAAAACCTAACAATGCATTGAAAGTTGCAGTAAAGTAAAAAATAAAAAATAACCTTTGGTTTTGATGTACCTATGTTCAAAAAGTACATCATTTTTATTGTTTTACACAAAATAGATAATTATGTGCCAAGGCACAGTTTAAATGTATTCTTCATTGAATTCATATATGCAATTTACATTTAAGTTTGTAATGCTAAATACACTTTCCCCCAGAAAAATTAAGTTATTTTTATTGACTTTTCTATAGAGCACTGTGAGGTTTTTAACATTGTGGTATATTTTATACTTATAGTTTGCCATCTCTCTTGACAGGACTCTTATCTCCTTATATAGGTCAACCTTTTGAGTATCATTTTATAAGCAACTATGAAATTTAAGTTAAATGTTCTTGGTAAGTATTTGTCTATTTTAAATAAATAATGAGTTTGTGAAGCATGCTTTCTGAAGGCTGAAGTTATAGATGCATCTGTTTTCACTATATACAAGAAAAAGTGAAATGATTTCAATGTCCTTTTTTCTGTGTTCTTACTTTATCATGCTTTAATGATTTGGAGAATTGCTTCATTTGACATTTGAATGGTGAATTTAAGGTTTTACTTTAATTTTTGGCACTTTGTCTCTATGTCCCATTTTAAGTGAAGCATATTCTCTTTAATTGTGGATGGGAAATGAGGTTGTATATTGATGGCTGAATTTTGGCAAAATGGTTATGTCTTATCAATAAAGTTTGTAAATATTATGTAAAAAAAATTAGTTATAGCCCAGTCAGTATTGCTCAGTGGTGGAGCATCAACCCTTGAACCAGAAGGTCACATTTCAATTCCTGATCAGAGCACATGCCTAGGTTGTGGGCTCAGTCCCCATTAGAGGACATGCAGGAGACAGCCAATCAATGAATCTCACCAATGATATTTCTATCTCTCTCTTCCTCTCCCTTCCTTTCTCTGAAATCAATAAAAACATATTAAAAAATATTTTTAGAAAAACAATTATTTGTAGAGGGACAAAGACAGAAATAGAAATATCAGTTAAGAATCTATTGGGGGGGGGAATAAATTATTTAAAATACACACACACACACACACACACACACACACACACACACACTCCAATCTACTCATAAGAGTTTCATTCATTCATTTCTTTTCTCATTGAGAATCTTCTATGTGCAAAGAACTATAAGTGATACTTTATGAATCCTCTTTAGCCCACTGCCTATCCTAACCAAGAACTTGAAAAAGGGATTTCTATAGACTAAATGCTTGTGTCCCTCCCCCGCAACACCAAAATTCATATATTGGCACCTAAACCCCAATGTGATGGTATTTGGTTGTGGGACCTTTGACAGAGATTGGGTCATAAGGGCTCTCAGGGGTTGTTGCCCTCATAAAAGAGGCCCTAGAGAAGTCCCTCACCCTTCCCACCATATGAGGACACAGTGAAAAGACAGATTGCTGACTATGAACAAGAGGCAGACTCTCACCAGACACCAAATCTGCCAGCACTTTGATCTTGGACTTCTCAGCCTCTCCAGAACTGTGAGAAATAAATTTTTCTATTGTTTATTAGCCATCCAGACTGTGGTATTCTGTTATAGTAGTCCAAAGGCACTAAAACTGGGACTTTTTGCAAGTGTACAGGCATCTTGCCTTCCAGAAACAAAGCTTGGAAAGAATGTGTGTATCTTTAATGCTTAGCAAGTTAAAAACACACAACAAAAGAGACTAATTTTCTGGATTGCCACACAATCAGCTTTTGATATTGTTCCCAGAATGACTGTTCTAAAGGAAAACTAGTGTTCATAGAAATATGACTGTCGCCTTTAAAAAAAAGACACATACATCAACAATTATTTTCATTAAAAGAGGACATTTCCTTGGAATTTAAGAAAAAAAACTGTTGTTTTTGTTATTAAAAATATATCATTATTCAAGGTTTCAGCATCCCAGATTCCATGGAAAAGAGCTTTTGTTTTCAATACCACTGAGATGATCTGAAGTCCCAAAGCTCCACAGTTATCCTGACACTGCCCAGGATTGAGGTTTTGTAAAAGAAAGCAAACAGATTTGAGAAGCAAGAGGGCAGTCACTGGACTTCTTAGCTTTAGCAGATTTCTTGTATTGAAGTATCATCCTAGAAAATCACTAATTGCAGACATTGCTTATATACTCACTGCTCCTGAGATCTTAAGAAAATAAAGCAGGTCATCATTTCTATTATGGTATCCTCTTTCTTGAAGTAACAAGTCATGGGAAGGAAAGAAATAAGCAAGGCTAGGGGAAGAAGTATAGCGGTGGAGGTTGAATACCACCTGTTTCACACCTTGATGCCTTGAGGAAGTTTTCCTTGCCATCTCTCCTCAGTTGGCTCGCCCTCATTCATCCCTCAAGACTCCTCTCGGGCACACCTCCCTTAGAAGTCTTCACTGAACACTGAACTTCCCTGATCCTCTCTAGCATCTTCTGTGGATTGCATTTGTCTTGTCCAAGAGTATAACAAGGCCCTTGATGAAAGAATTCTGTTTTACTCATCTCTGTACTCATACAACTCAGCATGGTTCTTCACAAATAATGTGTTCAATAAATGTTGATTAGTCAAAGTGGATTAAAGACAAACATAAGAGCTGGCACCATAAAACTCTTAAAAGTAAAAATAGGGAAGTGGCTCTGTGACCTTGGTCTTGCCAATGAGAATTTTAGATATGACACCAAAGCACAAGCAACAAAAGCAAAAATTAACAAGTGGGACTACATCAAACTAATCTTCCAAACAGCAAGAGAAACAATCAACAGAATGGGAGAAAATATCTGCAGACCGTCTATCAAATAAGGGCTAGTATCCAAAATATATAAAGAAATCATACACGTCACTAACAAAAAAGCAAACAATCTATTTTAAAAATTAGCAGGGAAACTAAGTAGACATTTTTCCAAGGTACAGCTAATGATCCACAGGTACATGCAATAATTCTCAACGTTACTAATCATCAGGGAAGTGCAAGTGAAAATCACAATGAGATATCACCTCACACCTATTAGAATGGCTATCTTCAAGAAGATGAGAGACAAGTGTTGGAGAGGGTGTGAAGAGGTTGAAATGCTTGTGTACTGTGGTGGAAATTTAAATTAGTACAGCCACCATGGAAAACAGTATGGAGGTACCTCAAAAAAAATCCAAAAGAAAAGTACCACATTATCCAGAAATCCCACTTCTACATATATATCCAAAAGAAATGAAAACAGGATATTGAAGATATATGTGTACTCCCATGTTTATTGTAGCATTATTTATGACAGCCAAGATATGGAAACAATGTAAATGTCATTAACAAACAAATATACAAAGAAGATTTTGTACATATATACAATAGAATATTATTCATCAATGAGAGTGAAATTTTGCCATTTGCAATAACATGGATGGATCTTGAGGGCATTGTGCTAAGTGAGATAAATCAGACTTAGAGAGGCAAACACTGCATGATATCATGTATGTAAGGAATATAAAAAAGCCGATCTTATAAAAACAGAGAGTAGAATGGTGGCTACCGGGGATGAGGACTGAGGCAATTGGGGAAATGTTGCTAAGGGTATAAACTTGCAACCAATAGATGCCACTAGTCATGTGAATTAAAATGTAAATTAAAACCACAATGACATATCACCTTATACCTCTCAAAATGACTCTCATCAATAAATCCACAAACAACAAGAGTTGTTTGGAGAGGATATGGAGAAAAGGGAACCCTTGTGCACTGTTGGTGGGAATGCAGATTGGTGCAGCCACTGTAGAAAACAGTATAGAGGGTGATCAAAAAATTAGAAATAAAACTACCTTAGGACACAGCAATTCCACTGCTGGATATATATTGGAAGAACCCATATCACTAATTTGACAAAATATATGCACTCCTATGTTCATTGCAGCATTATGGCACTAGCCAAGAAATGGAAGCAACCCAAGTGCCCATCAATATGACAAGTGGTAAAGAAGAGGTTATACATATATGCAATGGAATATTACTCAGCCATAAATAAAGAATAAAATCTTATCATTTGTAAAAACACGGATAGAGCTAGCAGGTATTATGCTAAGTGAAAAAAATCAGATGAAGGAAGACAAATACCAAATGATTTTACTTTTATGTTGAATCTAAAGAACAAAATAAACCAACAAACAAAACAGACACAGATTCAGAGAACAAACTGATTGCCAGATGGGAGGGAAGTTGGGGGGCCAGGTGAAAAAGGTGAGGTGATTAAGTATAAATTGATACTTACAAAATAGTCACAGGGATGTAAAGTACAGCAAAGGAAATATAGTCAGTAATATTTTCATGACTATGTAGAGTGCCAGATGAGTACTGGAATTATCGAGGGAATTGCTTCATAAGTTATGTAGTTATTTAACCACTATGCTGTATACCTGAAATTAATATAAAATAATATTGAATTTCAATTGTAATTTTTAATTTTTTAAATTTTTAAATAAAGTTGATTCCTGCATCACCTCCAAAAACTATCCCCTGACAGCTAAATCCATCACAACTAGACTGAACTAGGTATCCCTCCTTCATGCTTCTGCAACATTTGCTATATCTTTTCTTCAATAAGTTTACCATAGTGATTTTTAATCATATATAGTATTTTTTCTCCAGTAGACTACAAATGTCTTGAAAACAGGGACCATGTTTTATTCATTTTTATAACCATAGTATCTAAAAATATTATTAACAATTCTAAACATATTAAAAATTCTATTAATGATTATTTTTGGAATATGTAATAGTAATTGATAGTTATTCTCTATATTTTAATGTGTTTTATAATTATTATTTATTAACTTTATTATTTTAAAAAGCATCTAATGACCTGAATTTGTTGCATTTCTTTCATTGAATATTGTATCACCTATAATGGAAAAATGAGCTTAACTGTTACAGGCTCCAGGCCATGTGAAAATAGAATATCTTACCAATGATTTTCCTTTTGGTAATTTTCTGAGAAAATTATTGAGATATTTAATGCTTTCAGCTTAACTTCTTTCACTTGATACTCTTCTCTTTTCTCCAGTGGAAAAAACTGTTTCACTTTAGAAAATGATACAGCCATAAATAGACCTCCAAGCTCTATACCTGAGAATGTTCAATAAAACCTCCTTATTAAAATATTATTGATTGGCCCAGTAATCCTACTTCTAGGAATATATCCCAAGAAACCAGAAACAATGATATATGTTCATAGCAGCACAATTTTCAATAGCTAAGATTTGGAAACAACCTAACTGCCCATCAGCAGATGAGTGGATTAAAAAACTATGGTACAGCCAAAACCGGTTTGGCTCAGTGGATAGAGCATTGGTCCCTGGTTCGATTCCGGTCAAGGGCATGTACCTTGGTTGCGGGCACATCCCCAGTGGGAAGTGTGCAAGAAGCAGCTGATTGATGATTCTCTCATCGATGATTCTAACTCTCTCTCTCTCTCTCTCTTTCTCTCTCTCTCTCTCTCTCTCTCTCTCTCTCTCTCTCTTCCTTCCTCTCTGTAAAAAAATCAATAAAATAGTTGAAACCGGTTTGGCTCAGTGGTAGAGTGTCAGTCTGCGGACTGAAAGGTTCCAGGTTCGATTCCAGTCAAGGGCATGTACCTTGGTTGCAGGCACATCCCTGGTAGGGGGTGTGCAAGAGGCAGCTGGTCAATGTTTCTCTTTCATCGACATTTCTAGCTCTTTATCTCTCTCCCTTCCTCTCTGTAAAATATCAATAAAATATATTTTTTAAATCAATAAAATATATTAAAAAATAAAAATTGTGGTACATCTACACATAGAATACTATATTGCTATAAAAAAGAAGGAACTTTTACCATTCGCAACAGCATGGATGGAGAGCATTATGCTAAGCAAAATAAGCCAGTTGGAGAAAGATAAACATCACATGATCTCACTCATATGTGGTATATAATGATCAACATAAACTGATGAAGAAAAATAGATCCATGGGGGGCGTCAATTGGGGAAAAATTAGACATATGTAAAACCTTAGACAATAATAAAAAATAGCCGAAACCAGTTTGGCTCAGTGGATAGAGCGTCGGTCTGTGGACTGAAAGGTCCCAGGTTCTATTCCGGTCAAGGGCCTGTACATTGGTTGTGGGCACATCCCCGGTGGGAGATGTACAGGAGGCAGCTGATCAATGTTTCTAACTCTCTATTTCTCTCCTTTCCTCTGTAAAAAATCAATAAAATATATTTAAAAATAATAATTAAAAAATAATAATAATAATAATAATTGATCAGAGACAAATGGCAGGGGAGGTGGGGATATTAGAGAGCAACCAAAGGACTTATATGCATGCATATTAGAATAACTAATCAACACAAACACTGGGGTGATGGGGGCTTGCCCAAGATGGGAATGACTGGACAGAGGGGAGGGTCAATGGAGGGAAAAGGAGACATATGTAAAACTTTAGACAATAAATAAATAAATAAATAAATAAATAAGTGAAATGCTATTGATTATGTTATGCCAGGAGACGAGTCAGAAAAGATTAGGACCTCACTAAATTACCCTTGAAAGTCATAATGAATCTAGTTTCAGTTTAAAGGTCTTGCTAAGTGTGAAGCTTGTAGTCTTTTTAGTGTTTCCCCAAAGATCTCACAGAGCAATCTAAACCAGCAGTCACCATATATATATATATATATATATATATATATATATATCTAAGTGACCATTTCTACCAAACAACTGGAACCACCAGAACAATTGGTCAACCAGTGGCTTTGATGCACACTGACCACCAGGGGACAGAACGCTCAATGCAGGAGCTGCCCCCTGGTGATCTGTGCACTCCTACAGCCAACCTCTCATGGCCCCTCCCCCCAGGTGGCCAGCCCCATCTGTTCCTGGTGCTAAACCATTCTTAGAGACATGCTTCTGGGTCAGGATTTCGAATATAGCAGAGCAGCTCCCTGGCTACAATCTATTGAAAGTCAGCCCACGACACAAAGGTTTGTCTCAATCCAGTCCTCTCCCTCCCCCAGGGGGCCATGCCAGCCTAAGGGACCCCACTGGTGCACGAATTCATGCACCAGGCCTCTAGTATCTTTATAAGTAAATCCATAATGTTTCTGCAGTAGGCTGCTCTTAAAATGGTCCCAGTGATTTCCTGCCTTCTGGGGTTCACTCCCTGTGTAATTCTCTTTCCAAGTATGTGGGCTAGAATTTAAGGACTTGTTCCTAACGAAAAGAACACAGTAAAATTGATGAGATGTCACTTCCAAGATTCTTTCTGCACTCTCTTGCTGGTGCTGTTTTGTTCTCTCTGTTGGCTCACTCTGATGAACCTTGCTGCCATGTGGGGACAAGCTTCAGTCCAAAAGCCTCTGATAAACTTAATCTTACCAGTTAAGCATCAGAAAAGACTGCAAACTCAGCTGACACCTCTATTGCAATCTTGTCCCTAAGCTAATCTGTGTCCAGATTACAACCCAAAGACACTGGGAAATAATAAATGTTGTTGTTTTAAGCTACTAAGTTTTGGAATAATTCAAATTTCCTAAGCTGAAGGTCCCTCTCCTGTAACATAACCCACTGTATATACAGGAGTCATCTGTCAATCTTGGCATCACTGATGGGAATTCGGGTTTCAGAAATGACACCAAATGTTGATTATTAGCCTGTTTACTACTAGTTCTGTGAGTAACAAGTGAAACTTTGTCTCTGACTCACGAGTCTCATGTCTTCTACCATCACTCATGAGATTGCAGCAGGCTGACTCGTTAGTTCTGAGTAAGGCTCTTCACAGTTCTTGAAAACAGATGTTTAACAATAAAAATAAATATTCTTTGTACATTTTCATAAACATTCCTAATAACACAAGTGTGGGTGTAAATATTTTTATATATTAACTTGACTTCCCTGTGGCTCTTCCTTAATAAGACAAATGAATAGACTGATGCACAGTCTCAGGGAGAGGGATGAATCATCCAGAAAGACAGAGACATGGCTTTTGAGGTTCAAAACCCAAGACATTTGATTTTCAAGGGATTGAATTTCTGAGGTTTCAAGATCTAAAAACACAAAAATGAGCAGTTTTAATAATAGATTGGAAAGAAAGAAGAAAAATTTATTCACATCACCTTCAGACTAGATTAAGACTCCCTTTGACAGTGGAAACATGGGGCAGTGGGAGGAAGAAGAGTCAGTGAAAGCAATAAGTCTGTATGCTCTTGGTTCTCTAAGAGCTCTTAGAGGCCGAAGTTTGAGAAGCAGAGGAACCCAGGAATCTGAAAGGAGAGCAGATGTGTGTTCTCTATGTTCACATAAAGCACAGAGGAATGTGACAGTTGTATCCTCCTTCTGTGGCAACGTAGGAGAGTCATAGACAGGATGTAAGTGAGGCTCATCTAGATGGAGAGATTCCCTCTCTATCATTGGGGTCCATGGCAGAGCTGGAGGGTTTTTCTATACCAAGTGGGGGGCATAGGCCAAGTGATTGGGAAAGGACACACCTGAAGCAATTAATTACTGAAAGTGGGAAAAACAATGTAGATATCAGCTAATGTCATAATGGATAGATGACAATAACCAAGGATGAGATGACATTGTCCTAGAGCCCCCATAAGCTCTGGAACTTAGATACAATATGGGAAAATGTGTAGGAGGGTAGGGACCCCTGAAATGATTAAAATAACTCAGAGTTTGTCTTCACCAGCAGGCAGAAGAGGGGTTCAAAATAAAAACTGTTATAAAATATATCCTTATTTTTTACTAGAGGCCCATTGCACAAAGACCCTTGGCTTCCAGCACCAATTTTCCTCCAGCATCCAGGAACCAGGCCTTCGCTCTGGCCAGTCTGCCTTCTTCATCTTTGCTGCAGACTTTGGCCAAAGTCTGCCATCTACAGTCATGTCTTCACTACTGCCCTACACTCCTATAGATCCTTTCACCCTTCACCTGCCTTCTCATAGCAGGCATCCTGCCCCTCCTGGCCACTCCGCACCTGGAGCAGCTGGGCAGCTGCCATCTTTGGCCTTCTAATTTGCATACTCACTCTGATTGGCTGTGGGTGTAGCAGAGGCACAGTCAATTTACATGTTTGTCTGTTATTAGGTAAGATGTTTGTTTTTGTACATAGTTTGTGGTTTGAAATCTATACTAGCTAGACTGTGTTCCTAAAACAATTACATTTAAAAATACATGTACTGTGATTCATCATTTAAAAACAAAAAAGGAAAACCATGTCTTCTTTTACATTCTTGGCCTGAGTCTCCTGCTCTCATTATTTATGGGTTCTCAGAACTGCGGAGAGATCAAAACCATGATGCAGTCCACCTGGCTTTATTTCTACAGCAAAGGGATTTTTAAACACTATTTCTAGCTTAAAAACTGGGAGTCATATAAATAATAGAAGCTATTTTCTACCTCAGCCTACCCTCCTCTGACTATTGCTTCTTTGCAGGCCAGAGAATTGGCCATTTCAACCAGATATGCCTTTCCTCTATATAAGTAAGAAGATAAAAGAAATTTCATTTCCAAGAGTCTCAATTTCACATGTAAAATTAATACCTATATTGTATTACTCAGAGCCTCGAGAACTTTAAGATCACATGTGTTTTCGGAATCTTTTTGCAATCTTTCAAAATTGTACCTTAAGGGTCCATTTTTATCTCAATATAATTTGAAAACAGAAATGTTAAATAAAATTGGAAAACTAGATAACTTTGCAAACTTCTGTAAAGCCTTTTCTTCCAGGAAATTTAATCAGTCTCTAAAACAGTCAAGCAGCACTTCCAAAGGTTAAATTATTTTTAAAAGTATCTACCAAGTCAATACATTTTCAAGAGATTACTTATTTAGCAGTCCATAAAAGAACTAAAGGTGACAAGAGCAAAATGAGAAAAGTTATATGACTTAACCAGGGCACTTGATACAAAGCAGTTACCAATCCTGGGTAAAGGTTATGTTTGAGAGACAAAAAAAAAAAAGAAGAAGAAGAAAGAGAATAAAATTGTGTTTTCCCAACACAAATCTTCCACAGACCTGCCTTGTACATGAACCTCTTGCCCAAATATCTATGATCTTCTTGCATCATACTGATGTTTAACTCTATTAAAAGCTCCCTATACTTGTAACCCCCAACTATGATCTTTTATGCATATATTAATATTAATATTTCTTAAAGCCTACCCAAATTATACACATACACATGCACAAACAGGGCCTCTCTCAAGCCCCATTTGATTTCTTCCTTCTGATAAAATCAAAATACCACTCTAGTTCTCATTGCCAGGCCAATAACACCTTTTTGATCTTCCAATCTGTCACTTATATCTAACCTATCCAATAAATTTTAATGTTATATGAGGGTTGGGAATGTGACTAATACATATACTCATTCCTAAAAGAACCCAGCCTTTTGTTGGTCCTAGTACTCAATAAGCCACTTGCTGAATTGAAGCAACTCTAAAAACGTTTCCATATTATAAAAATTAAATTCCTTGCCGAAACCGGTTTGGCTCAGTGGTAGAGCGTCGGTCTGCGGACTGAAGGGTCCCGGTTTCGATTCCGGTCAGGGGCATGTACCTTGGTTGCGGGCATATCCCCAGTAGGGGGTGTGCAAGAGGCAGCCGGTCGATGTTTCTCTCTCATCAGCGTTTCTAGCTCTCTATCTCTCTCTCTTCCTCTCTGTAAAAAATCAATAAAATATATTTTTTTAAAAAATTAAATTCCTTGACTCTGCCAAAAAACTACCCTGCACCCTTCCACAAAGAATTTACCAAAAATCCTTGGCTCAGTGGATAGAGCATCAGCCTGTGAACCAAAAGATCCCGGGTTCAATTTCCATCATGGGCACGTACCTTGGTTGCAGGCTTCTCCCCAGCCTGGGCCCTGGCCAGGGCTCATGCAGGAGGCAATCAATCAATGTCGTTCTCTCATATCAATATTTCTCTCTGTCTTTCCCTCTCTACAACTCTCTCTAAAAATTAATGGTAAAATAGCCTCAGGTGAGGATTTTTTTTAAATAATAATTCACCAAAAGAATAACCTCAGTTTAAATTGTTGACTGTGGGTATCAACTTTATATGGTAGCTAACTTGAAAACATAGTCACAGATACAAATTATGACTTTTTATTTAGGGCTTATGGACTCTGATTTCTAATTTCTCTTTATTATGAGAGGTAAAAAAAAAAAAAAAAAAAAAACTAAATTTAGCTGTTTCTAAAGCCCTCTATTTCAGAGATTATGTTGCAGATAAAAAAGTAAGTTAATAGGAAATGAACCAGAATCAGATGGATAATATTTCCCTCAAATCAGACATGACTTTAAAAGTTAAGGCAAGGTGATTGGCAATAAAGCATGGTCTTGAGCATAATACTTTCCAGGAACTTGTATAAGATATCTTGATAGTACAAAATCATTTAGACTCATCCATCCCTGACATAGAGTACATAAATATAGCCTGTAATATCTTTCTTTTTTATTAGCTTTCAAGATATCTTTCTCCTTGATTAAATGCACAACCCTCCCTTTTAATCTAATCTCTCCAATTCTTTCCCAATTGCATATTTCTTGTGCTTAGCATTGTGACATCTTGGTAACATTTTACAGAGCAGGGAAATAAAGGTTTTTAAAAGCCAGAGATTTAATTTTCTTGCTTCAAAATTTGATTCCAATTGGATTTCTATATAAAAAAAAAAAAACTACAACAAAAAACCTACACATGAAGATTAAGTCAATACACCTGCAGTACATTACCCATTCTGGGGTATTTTTTTTTATTTTTATTTTTTTACAGCATCTCCAAGCGACTAAGCTTCTTTAAAATAATTATTTTGAATTCTTTGTCAGGCAATTTGGTTAGGATCAGTTACTAGAGATTTGTTTTATTCTTTTGTTTGTGTCATCTTTTCCTGATTCTTCATGTTCCTATAGCTTTACGTTGATGTATGTGCATTTGAAGAAACCACTACCTCTCTCTGGCGTTAAGTCAAGATGGCTAAATTCTGGGAGAAACCAAGATGGTGGTATAGGGTAGACACCTGAATGCAGCCTACCACAACAATTTTGAATTTACAACTGGAAAGCAGGGGAAACATCGTCCTGAAGCGCCAGGTGGCTGGCTGAGAGGAGGCTCTGCCATCTGGGAAAGGGAGAGAAGGGACACTGAGCCTCAGGAACTGTGAAGGTGCAGAGAACTGTGCACACGAAGACTGCTGGCTTGCTCGCCGTGCTCGGAAACGGCGGGTAGCTAGCTTTCTTGTTCAGGAGGAAAACAGAACCACCCTATTGCTCTGATAGATGGCCCTGGTAAAGGAGAGGGCAGTGGGCAGAGACCTCTCAGAGGTATGTGAAGCCAGCAGCCATTACTGTGGGACTCAGGAACTGGACCCTCATAGGGAGGGGCTGACAGGAAACCAAAGCTTGTCTTCACCACCCCAAGGCTCCTCCCCATCCAAGCAGAACACAGAAGTCCTCCCGGAGGCTGGCTTTCTCATTCAGGAAAAAAACTCCCAACTGCACTGAGAGACAACTCTGAGCTGGGAAAAAACTGGCTGTCAGGGAGCAGACAAAACTCGAGAACAGCCTTTTTACCCAAGAGGTGTGTGCGCCTGCAATCAATCTTGCAGGACTCACCAAGAATAGGACTTTCCTAAGGCGGGGCTGTTGGGGAACCAAAGCTTGTCTGCACCACCCCAAGACTCCGCCCTGTCCAAGGGGAGTACAGAAGCCCTCCTAGCTGAGACACTGCTGATCCTCACAGCCAATTGGCTTGGAGATCAACGCTTCCCAGTGATACCAACAACAAGCAAGGCTTAACAACAAGACTACACACACAGCACACAAAGGGCTGCACCAAGACTATCCACCTCAGGTAACTGGGAAGGCTGTGCTACTGGGCTCTACCAGAATAACTAGCACACAAAACTATTCCATCAAATCAGGGAAGCAGCTAAAATGCAAAGAGGCAGGACACAAAGGAAGGAGATGGAGGAAAGTAAAAGAATGGGTATTGAGTTCAAAACTAGAGTTATAAGGTTTTTCAATAATTTCATTTAAAAAGGCCAATAAAGAAAAAGGATCACCTAGAAATAAAGAATACATAAAAAATATTATTCAGAGTCCTAAAAACAGACTAGGAGATCACAAAAATCAAGTCAAAGATTTGAACACAAAGAGCCAGAAGACACTCCTCCACAGAAGCAAGAAGACAAGAGAATCAGAAAGCTGAAGATAATGTAAGAAACCTCTGGGACAACTTCAAGCGAACCAACATCAGAATTATAGGGGTCCCAGAAAAAGAGAGAGAGCAAGATACTGAAAGCCTATTGGAAGAAATGGTGACAGAAAACTTCCCCCACCTGGTGAAAGAATTAGACCTACAAGTCCAAGAAGTGCACAGAACCTCAAACCAAAGGAATTCAAAGAGGACCACACCAAGATACATCATAATTAAAATTCCAAGAGCAAAAGACAAAGAGAGAATATTAAAAGCAGCAAGAGCAAAGCAGGTAGTTACCTTTAAAGGAGCTCCCATCGATTGTCAGCTGATTTCTCAACAAAAACCATGCAGGCCAGGAGGGGATGGCAAGAAATATTCAAGGTAATGAATAGCAAGATCCTACAGCCAAAAATAATCTACCCAGCAAAGCTATCACTCAGAATCGAAGGCCAGATAAAGAGCTTCACTAATAAAATAAAATAAAAAAAACTAAAGGTGTTCATCACCACCAAACCAGAATTATATGAATTGCTGAAGGGGGTTATTTAGGAAGAGGAAGAAGATAAAGATAAAAATTATGAACAACAAATACATAACTATCAACAAGTGAAACTAAAAACCAAGGGAATTAAAAAATCTGATGAACAATATTAACTGTTGACTATAATAGAATCAGAGGTATGGAAGGAGAGTGAACTGACAATTCTCGGGGAAAAGGGGAGTGGCGGGGGGGTGGGGGGGTGCGGGAAGAGACTGAACATAAACTGTGCACCTATGGATGAGGACAATGGGGGGTGGGGAAAGGACAGAGGGTGGGGTGGGAACCTAGTGGAGGGGAGCAATGAAGGGGAAAATAAGAGGAACATTTGTAATAATCTGAACAATAAAGATTTATGAAAAAATAAAAATAAATAATAAAAAAAAAAGATGGCTAAATTCTGGACCTTTGTACCTGGCTGCCTCAGAAGTCCAATCTTCCTTCTCCTCCCAGCCTTCTCCCCTCCTCCCCACCCCTCAGGAGCCTGAAAACTCTTGCTGCCTCTGATGTCCACTCCTTTCCCTCTCTCCTGGGAAAATGCCTCATTTCTTTGCCTTTTCCCAGAGGCAGGCCAGGGGCAGGAAGCTACGTGCCCCTTTTGCTTTGTTCTTAGCTGCCTCAAGAGTTACGTATGCAGGCTCATCCAGCTCTCTAAGTGGGCAAGACAGAAAGACAGAAACAGCCCTTTGGGAAATGTACTGAAAGACCAGGGACATTGGAGACACCTTTACTCCTCAGTTCTGAGTCTCAAGTCCTTTCCCAATCTTGTAAACCTGTGTTAGCTTTCCTCCCCTTTTCCTTTGTGTCTACTTGTTCAAGGCATCCAGACAATGCCACTTCTTCAGCAGTCTGCGTGAGGCCAGACAAGCCAGCTCCTTGGAGCCCACAGTGAAAGGCAGGACGACCAGGCCATGTTCCACTGTGCCCCTCAACACACACACACACACACACACAAACACACACACACCTGTAGAAGTCACAGGCTAAGTTGATCTCTCTTAGCACTGAGCTCTGCCTCTTTTCAGGAGGGGATGATACAAAGTGGAATTACTGCTCCTATTACCCATTTCAATGCAGCTGCTTCCAGGTCTGTGTTTGGGGTACCACAAATTCTTTAAAGGATTGCAGACTTCTCACAAATGTAGGATGGGACTGCCTGTTCTGCCATCTTTCTAACATCACTCAGAAAACCTAGCTAAAATTAATTTCAATAATACATTTTATTGCTGAAACCGGTTTGGCTCAGTGGTTAGAGCATCGACCTGCGGACTGAAGGGTCCCGGGTTTGATTCTGATCAAGGGCATGTACCTTGGTTGCGGGCACATCCCCAGTAGGGGGAGTGCAGGCAGCAGCTGATCGATGTTTCGTTCTCATCAGTATTTCTAACTCTATCCCTCTCCCTTCCTCTCTGTAAAAAAAAAAATTAAATATATATTTTAAAAATAATAATAATAATACATTTTATTTATTAAATTTATATTTAACCCAATTTACCCAAAGTCTTATTTCAACTTATACTCAATATTGGGAAAGTATTAGATAGCTTATCTTCTTTTTTTAAATACTAAGTCTTTGAAATCTAATGTGCATTTTACATTTACACCACAGCTCAATATGGAATAGCCACATTTCAAGTGTTCAATACCCACATGTAGTTAATGACTATAGTCAGTTTAGACAGTGCAGCAGCTTTAGATCTTCTCCCTATCCATGGCCCATAACTGGGATTTTCGTGGTTTCTTACCCTCCAGGATAATAAGTGAGGTAGATACAGAGAATGCCACACCTGGAGCTGTGCAGTTTCCATAGCCCACCTGTACTTTGTGTATGCTTGGAGGGTCCACTGATAACCATAAGGGCTGAGTAATCACAGACTGTTGCTGATAAGTTTGTGTATCTTTGGCCATAGAATTCCCTCACACACACACACACACAAAAAAGGTGTTTGTTTGTTCAATTCTTTGTAGAACAATCCCAAAGAGTGATCTTGTGTAGCCATTCTCTTAGGATATCTTAGAAGAGACCTAAATTTAGCAGAGACCTTGGCTCTTCATATGATCTCTTGCTAAGGGTACAACTTTATTTTCATTGGCTGTGGTTGAGGCAAAGAGTGTCTCCCTTATTAAAGATATACATCCCTCTACCTTTGTTCAGGATCAAGTAGACAACTTTCTGGTTTGCCCAGGATGTAAAATTTTTCATTTTAAGTCTGAAATATTCCCAGGCAAACAGGAATGAGTTTGCTACAGGTCAGATCTAGACTTAGGTATTTGTGGAGTTTTTTTCTCTGAGGATTTTGTTTTCCAAAGTTCCATCCCCACTACATGTTAGGCAACCCACTTTCAGGTTTTAGATGCTTTTTAATTATGGATTGCATTTGAATGCTTACATCAGAAACCTGGTTACAGAATATTACCTAGAGAAATATTTTTTAATAGCTAGAAGTATGGAAGTAGCCTAAGTCTGGCATGGTAACTCTATAAATGCATAAAGGATTCTGGTTCCATCTAACTTTCGTCTACTCAACTTGAGCAGTTGGCTTTTTTCCTTATAGTCATGAAAAGACTGCTCCATCTTCAGGAACTATATATGATATTCACTCCAGGCAGGTAGAAAATTTAGGGTAAAGTACAAAAAAGAGAGTATACCAATTGAGTCTGGGTTTAATATTAACCAATAAATTAGGGGTGTCAAACTCAATCAGAGAAGGGGCCAAAATCTAAAATCCAGCCTAAATCGTGGGCCGAATGGTTTACTGAACAGTCATAAACTGTCCTTGTGATGGAAACGCAGCGGAGTGCAGTGATGACAGCGCGGTGCGGGCCACATTGCAAGGCCTGGCGGGACGGATTTGGCCCGCGGGCCTTGTGTTTGACACATGTGCAATAAATGATAGATTTTTTTCATAAGCTTCCTCCAGTAGAATTACACATACATCTCATTGTCTAAGACATATAGTTACTCCAAGCTGCAAGGGAGTCTAGAAATTGGGTATTTTTCATGGTTCAATTGTCGCAAAAGAATGTTAGTAAAGGAAAATAGAGGGAGGTATATTGAATAGTAAATAACTGATCTATAATTGAATGGTTTTGATATAGGTGCATTTTATTTTATTGAATTTGAAAGAAAAAATATGTAAACTTTAATATGTAAATTAATAATGGAAAGGCCTGCTTTTATATGTAATTCTTCACAAATTAAGTTGCTCAATGATCCAGTGAAATTCAATATGTTAAAACTTCAAAGAAATATGGGTAACCCTAAAGGGTTAGACTGGATCAAAGAGAATTTGGTAACCCTAGTCCTTGTTCTTTTTGTTAATTCTTCAGTGTCTGTGAATAATTTAGTCTTTCTTTAAAGGCAAAATTATACTCTATCACAGAGAGGTAACATAAATTAGTGAAAATATTGATATAAGACATATTTTGATTGCATATTGAAGATTGCTTAATATTCTTCACATCTAGAGTGAAATGCACTTTCTTCCATTTTTCTTGATGTACATTGACCTTTGGGTCTACTTTTATTTTCTCACTTTTAAGACATGGTATTGTAGCACTTACTCCTTGACCCTGCTCTCTGTGCCAACTGTGGTTTCAAATTCAATGTCCAGTTGCAGAAAATCAAAGTTTCATTTTCACCCCGATGTTTCTCCCCGCCCCTGCCTTCTTCTCTCTTTAAAAATCAATTTAAAAATCTTTTTATCAAAGTTTAAAAATAAGCAAATAAATAAATGTTTTGCAGACAAAGTATTAGGTCTCAGCTTTTGATCTACATAAGTCTTCAGACTATATGTTAAATAAAAGCAAAAAAATTGGGGGCTGAAAAAAGAGAACCTCAAATTGGATAAATAAAACTTTTAACCACATAGCAAGATAGTTTCAAGACAGACTTTGGAATCAGGCAGATATGACTTAAAAGTCAGAACCTGACAATAGTTCTATGAAATTTAATATCATTTTATTTCTTTAAGCATCAAGTTTCTTATCTGTAAAATCTCACTAATGATAATCTATTTCTTAAGGGTTGCTGTGATGCTTGAAGTAATGCTTACATAATATATGTAAAGCATTTAGCAAAATACCTGACACAAAATAAGATCTTTAATATCTGAAATTCCACCCAATTTTACCAGTTCAAATTATTTTTGAAATATGTATAGTATACTCATTCTGTGGTATACTTACTTTAACAACAGGCTATTGATTAAATATAAAATTTCCCTAGTTACACAAGCATATAGATATTTGCAAACAGTAAAGCTTTAATTCCCAAAATATGTAAGGAACTCATACAACTCAACACCAAATAAATACACAATCCAATCAAAAATTGGGCAGAAGACCTGAAAATACACCTCTCCTAAGAAAACATACAAACAGCCAATAGATTTATGAAAAGATGTTCAACCTCACTGGCAATCGGGGACATGCAAATTACAACTACAATGAGATACTACCTTACACCAATTAGAGTGTCCATTATCAGCAGGACAAGCAACAAGTGGTGGAGAGGTTGGGAAAAAGGAAACTCTCATTCATTGCTTGTGGGAATGCAATCTGCCAATTCCTCAAAAATTTAAAAATAGAGCTACCATATGACCCAACAACCCCACTCCTGAGTATATATCCAAAAAACCCAAAATAACTTATATGTAAAGATATATGCACCCCTATGTTTATTGCAGCATTATTCACAGTGGCCAAGAGTTGGAAACAGCCAAAGTGCCCTGGATAAAGAAGATGTGATATGTATACACAATGGAGTACTACATGGCCATAAGAAAGGATGAAATAGTGTCATTTGCAACATGGATGGACCTTGAGAACATTATGCTAAGTGAAATTAGTCAAACAGAAAAAGCTAAGAACTATATGATTTATCTCATATGTGGAATATAAAACTGAAACTTATAAACACAAACAGCAGTGTAGTAGTTGCCAGAGGGAGGGGACTGGGGGGAGAAAGGGGTCCTAACATGAGATGACAGGAGAAGGTTTGACTTGGGTGGTGGGCACATGATCCTATATACAGATTTTGTAAATTAGTAATCCACACATGAAACCTATATGTTCATGTTGGCTGTCACCCTAATAAAAAAATTTTTTAAATTAAAAATAAACAAATAGAAGAAAAATATTTGCCCTAAAGAACAGTATACATTTTACTGTTTTAACCACAAGCTAAGTTTTTCATGCATTTAACAAACTAAGGTGTTTATCTTTCAAGCCAAAGGTGAGAATTTGAATGAGAGCATTTAACAAATGTCCTGTCAAATTCCCACTGAAACCTGGAAATCAATCAACCATGTTTTTCTCACTGAGCAATTGTGGGCAAGACAGAATATGCCTGTTGATTAGGGGTTTTTGTTTTTTGTTTTTTGTTTTTTTTTTTTGAGAATAGAGAAGAGAACTACATCACAAGACAGTCATCTTGTGTATTGGAGTAATGATCAATCTGCATATTACTCTTTTATTAGACAGGATAGAGGCCTGGTGCATGGGTGGGGACCAGCTGGTTTGCCCTGAAGGGTGTCCGGGATCAGGGTGGGGGTTCCTATGGGGTGTGGGGCAGCCTAGGCGAGGGGCCTGTGGTGGTTTGCAGGCCAGCCATGCCCCCCATCAACCCAAGTAGAAGTCCTGGTATCTGGGATTTATTTATCTTCTACAATTGAAACTTTGCAGCCTGGAGTGGAGCCAGGCCTTCTGCTTGTTCCATGGTGGCAGCCATTTCTGTTGGGATTTATGTATCTTCTATAATTGAAACTTTGTAGCCTGGAATGGGGGCCAAGGCAAGCCAAGGCTTCAGAAACTTGGCTTCCTCCATCACCAGGGGCAACCCTAGCCTCCTGCTCTTTTCAGCTCCATGGCCGCTGCCATTTCTGTTTGGATTTATTTATCTTCTATCATTGAAACTTTGTAGCCTTGAGTGGAGGCCTAGGCTGGCAAGGGCAGGCCAAAAGCTTGGCTTCCTCCATTGCCAGGGAAACCCAAGCCTCCCTCTTGTTCTCTGTCGCCGCAGCCATCTTGGTTGGGTTTATTTACATATTTGCTCCCAATTGGTTTGTGGGCATGGCTTGTGGGCAGAAATATAGTCAATTTGCATATTACTCTTTTATTAAATAGGATGTGCTCCTATTCTTCCACTTCCAGGTAAAGGGGAAAATCAGGATTGCTGAAAGTGATGGGAGACAGCAGGGTAAACTTTTTTTTTCCCCTTGGGGGGGGGGGGGAGGGGCAGGAGTCTTCCTGATGAGGAGCTTCAAAATATAGCAGCCTACTTCTGCTACCCTCTGTCTCCAGAGACACAATTTCTGATTGGCATCTGGCAGGACAGAGCAGTTGCAGGTACAGGACTGGGAATGCCTTTCTGTATGCAGCTCTCTGGAGAGTCTCTTCCAGCCAAGGAAAGCTTTGTTCTAACCATTTCTCTGGGAGCCACGGCTGCTGGGTGGTCTGGGGTAGAAGGACAGATGGAGTTGGGGCTGAGCAAGAAGAAGTATGGGGTAGCAGACTGGGGGTGGAAGAAGGAGAGGGTGAAATCTGTGTGTTGGGAGAGGTGGAGCTGATACAAAAGAAGAGTTGGGGTCAGCATAGGAAGATTTGGAGGTGCTAGGGTAGTAAGAAGGACCAGCAGATGCCAGAACAGGAGAGGGTCTACAGAATCAGGTGGGGGTCTGCAAGGGTGAGTATAGACTAAGTCCCTTCCCCAGACCCTGCCATCCCAGGTGGCTAGTGATAGGGATCCATAGTGAGGTGCTCAGCCCCCGACACTTTGTGTCTGAGGCTCCAGAACATGTGGCCAACCTACCCCACCCCTGCTACCCCCGCCAGAGTGCTGCCGTTTGGAACGCATTTGCAGACACAGGGATTGTTTTTGAGTTAATGCTTTTTAATTCACTCTGTTTCCCACTTGTCCTTTTTTGTTGACATTCTGCTTGTGTGTGTTCCTTTACAGGGGTGGCAAGAGTGTTCTTCACGGGCAGAGATCCGATGAGAGACAGAGACAAAAGGCCCAGTGAGACATGGGGAGTGAGTAAACAGGAGAGGGCAAGGAACAGGGAGTGAGATGCACTGGGTGAGACAGACACATGGCACACGGGGACAGAGCTTCCCAGCCCGGTGAGAGGGCTCATTCGGCAGTGAAGAGTCTCCGTGGGCGCGTTCATCCCAGGCACAGTTCCAAGCCCAGAGTCAGGGAACTGAAAGCTAGGATAATTAGAGCTAATTACATGTGCAAACAGCTGAAGCAGAAGCCTTGGGTCAGCCTCTTCTCTCCCCCCCCCCCCCCCCCCACCTTCCCTCTACAATCCCACCCCAGCAAAGGGGCTTTGCTGGCATAGCTGGGGCTGAACATCTGGGGGAAGGGCATGCAGATGGAGAATCCCCGGGACCCAGAGGTTGGGGTGAGCCCTCCACCTCCGTAATGACTCCCCCCCCCCCCCTCCCCCCCATGATTACACACTCCAGCGCTAGCTGCGGCCCCAGGATGGCAGGTCGCAACCAGGTTAGGAATTGGACCAGAACTTGGCCCGAGCTCCCTTAGCCTTCTGCTGAGCGGGCCCTGGTGGCATGGGCCCCAGCATTTGGGCCCTTACGTTTCTATTATCTTGGCCTCCAGAGCATTCCCATCTCTGTGAAGATTAGAGACCGGACTCTCCTTGTATCCTGCCTGGGAGTGCCTGCCTGGAGCTGACTGAGGCCGCAGGATGAGGAAGGGACAGAGTCTGGTGCTTGGCTTTTGGTGATCAGTTTGTCTCTGACTGGATGAGCCATAGGACCCCAAAAGGGTGACTTTTCTGAGCTTTCATTTGCATGGCCATACCATGTATGCCTCCTCTGAGATGCAGAGTCCAAGGGGAAGGAGAAAAGGTGTGAAATCCTCACGTGTCAATGAGGCTTTAGACTTTGAACTGCTAGCCTGAATCAGTGACCTAATTTTGTAGTTTCAGGAGCCTTTGGCAGGTTGGGGTTGGTGTGGTGGCCGGGTAGGGTTTTGTATTTCTACTAAAGGCCCAATGCACAAAATTTGTGCAAGAGTAGGCCTTCCTTGCCCCGGCTGCCAGCACCAGCTTTCCTCTGGCACCCAGGACCCAGGCTTTCCTCGCAGCCCTGGCTTCATCAGGAAGATCATCTGGAAGGATGTCCGGATTGATGTCCAGTCTAATTAGCATATTATGCTTTTATTATTATTATAAACTAGAGGTCTGGTGCACGAAATTCATGCGGGGGGGGGGGGGGGTGTCCCTCAGGCCAGCATGCACCCTCTCCAATCTGGGACCCCTTTAGGGATGTCTGACTGCCTGTTTAGGCCCACCAGGATCAAGCCTAAACAGGCAGTCAGACATCCCTCTCACAATCCAGGACTGCTGGCTCTCAACTGCTCTCTTGCCTGCCTTCCTGATTGCCCCTAACCACTTCTGGCTGCCAGCATGATCACCTCCTAACCACTCCCCTGTCAGCCTGATTGATGCCTAACTGCTCCCCTGTCAGACTATGTGCTCCTAACTGCCCTCCCCTGGAGGCCTGGTTCCCCCCCCCCCCCCCCCTGCAACTGCTCTCCCCTGCAGGCCTGGGCCCTCCCAACTGCCATCCCCTGCTGGTCATCTTGTGGTGGCCATATTGTGTCCACATGGGGCAGCCATCTTGTGTGTTGGAGTGATGATCAATCTGCATATTACTCTTTTATTAGATAGGACAGAGGCCTGGTGCACAGGGTGAGGGCCAGCTTGTTTGCCCTGAAGGGTGTCCCGGATCAGGGTGGGAGTTCCCTTGGGTCATGGGGAAGCCTAGGTGAGGGGCCTGTGGTGGTTTGCAGGCCGACCATGCCCCCCAGTGACCCAAGCGGAGGCCCTGGTATCTGGGATTTATTTATATTGTACAATTGAAACTTTGCAACCTGGAGCAGAGCCTTCTACTCGCTCCATGGCTGCAGCCATTTCTGTTGGGATTTATGTATCTTTTATAATTGAAACTTTGTAGCCTTAAGTGGAGGCCTAAGTCAGCAAGGGCAGGTGGAAAGCTGGGCTTCCTCCATTGCTGGGGAAACCCAAGCCTCCCTCCTGCTCTCCAGGGCCTCAGCCATTTTGGTTGGGTTTATTTGCATATCCACTCCTGACTGGCTTGTGGGCATGGCTTGTGGGTGGAGCTTTGCTGGTGTGGTGGGGGTACGGTCAATTTGCATATTACTCTTTTATTAGATAAGATAGAGGCCTAGTGCATGGGTGGGGACTGGCCAGCCTGGCCTGATGGGGCCTCAGATCAGGGTGGGGGTCCCAGCTGGGGATGAAGCCGGCTGGGGCAAGGGGCTATGGTTGTTCTGGTCTCTGGTTATTCTGGTCATTTTATCATTTTGATTGTTGGGCTTTTATTATATAAGATGGAATCTTCCTAAATAATGTTCAATTCTAGACAATCATTGAAGTCTATGTTACCGCTTCTGGTAGCTGCAAAGATGTCCACTAATTTGTATTCTGACTCCTCCATTAGGGGGTGGTTTATAACAGGGAAATTTTTCAAGTATGTGAAAAGATAATGGCATCCATGTATAAGACAAATGATTACTTCACATCACTAATAACCATGATGGGGGAGGGGGGGAAGTGAGCAATTAACTATGGATTGTACAATCAATTTAGATGCTACTTGAAAGCAGGGACTTTATCTGCTGAGTTCATTTAGAAATGAGTCTATCAAATATAGAGGAGACACAATCTGTTAAAGAAATGACAGAATTATAAAATTCTTGTATATATCTCATTCTAACTAATATTAATATGTCTTCCAGGTCACACAGAAAAATAATTTGTCATTTATATTTTCTTTTTGACAACTATAATGGGGTGGAGATGGGGAAAGTAGTAACAGCTTCTGAGGACTATGGGTGAAACTGTTTGCGTGAAAATGGACATCGAATATTAATATAACCTAGTTAAGTTGATAAATTTCATAGACAAAGAAATAATAGTTCAGTCACCCAAAGGAACAAACGTGTGTGATACATAATTTTATGTGTCAAATAACTGGGCCTTAGGATGTCTAAACATTTGGTCAAATGTTATTCTGGGTGTATGTGAGGGTGTTTCTGGATGAGATTGACACTTGAGTCAGTAAACAGAGTAACGCAGATTGCCCTCTTTAATGTAATTGGCCCTTTGAAAATCTGATTAGAATAAAAATATTAAGAGTGAACTTTGCCTAGGAACTGATTGAGCTGTGACATCCATCTTCTTCTGCCCTTCCACCAGAACTTACATTCAGGTGGCTCTCCTGAGTCTCAGGTCTTTGTATTTGGACTCAAATTGCACCATCAATTAGCTTGAGTCTCCAGATTACCAGCTGTAGATCTTGGGGCCTTTCAACCTCCAAGTAAATGCTGTCCGGGTTTGCTGGGGACTTTCCCAGTTTGGGATTCCAGGAGACCCCTCGGTCCTGGACATAACAGGATCCTTGTTCACCCTAGTGCAAGGAGTATAGTGGGGGAATATGGTTGCTTCTAAGTAACCTGGAGAACTTGGAGGAAGAAAATTATAAGCTCAGAGTTTTAGTTCCCCACTCAAAGTCTGGGTTAGAACCGGAAACCTTTGGTCGGTCACTGCCCTATGGAAAACATGTGTCTTGCATAGAGATTCAATTATCAGTGTCTACAGATGATCATTTAAATAACTGTTTTTGCCACTGCATTCCATGAAAAGCAGGTGTTCTTTTTACCAATGGAATAAGGTTATTACCATCTTTAAATCTAATCACACCCAAGAACAAATGCAGGATAATCCAGGACCAATTAAGAATACCAGTCTTGCTGAAACCGGTTTGGCTCAGTGGAGAGAGTGGCGGTCTGTGGACTGAGGGGTCCCAGGTTCGATTCCAGTCAAGGGTATGTACATTGGTTGCGGGCACATCCCCGGTGGGGGGTGTGCAGAAGGCACCTGGTCGATGTATCTCTCTCATTGATGTTTCTAGCTCTCTATCCCTCCTCTCCCTTCTCTCTGTGAAAAATCAATAAAATATATTTTTTTTAAAAAGAAAAGAAAAGAAAGAAAGAAAGAAAGAAAGAAAGAAAGAAAGAAAGAAAGAAAGAAAAAAAGAAAGAAAAAAAGAAAAAAGAATACCAGTCTTTAAAGTTACATTCCTCTGGACCCATGTCCAACATCAATTTCTATAACCAGGTTCCATCAGAGAAATAGAACTGCCATGAGCTATGTAGAATGAGGGATTTATTAAGGAATTAGACCTTAAACTATTCTGAGAGTTGGTAGGGCTGCACATTCAATTTGAAAGCAGAAAACAGAATTTTCATACTTTAAGAGTAAATTCAGTCATTTCAGCCACTTTACAAATTGTCAGTTGCTGCTTTTCATAAGGAGCATGGTGGGAAGTGAGAGGCTACTTATGTAGTTGTAAGGTAGCTGATCATCCTCTTCATATCCTGGGCCCTACACTCTGCTGCCACCTAGCGACATTTCTTCTCACTCAATGCTCAGAAGATGTCATTGGCCCACACTGGCATTCACTGAGGCAGCCTACTTCTTCCCACCTGGTCTGGTCTAACGGACCACAACTGCTGCTTCTGTGGTATCCCTTATCAAGAGTGTAAGACTTGCTCAGATTGGCCAAGTCTCTCTCCCTGTCTCTCCTCTCTCTCTGTCTCTCTCTCTCTTTCTCTCTTTCTCTCTCTCTCTCTCTCTCTCTCTCTCTCTCTCTCTCTCTCTCTCTCTCTCTCTCTCTCCCTCCCTCTCTCCCATTCTCCCTCCTAACATCTGTGTCCCCCTCAAAGACATGGGAGAAATTAGCAGCTCTTCTATGCCACTCCCCTGCACTTGATGCTTTATTTTATGGCTTTCCTCACATGGTGACATGCGGATTCCAGGAGACTGTGAGGTGGCCTCTTTGTGTGGGAGAGAGGACAGATGCTCATACCTCCTGTGGAGTCCGTTCCCGTCCTTAAGAGAACACAGGGCTCCTTCTCAGAGATTTTCAAGCATGTCCAACTCTATCAACACCTCCTTCTCCCTTTTCTAATGCACAGAAGGTGTTATGTTTTATGTGTGGTGTGTGTGTGTGTGTGTGTGTGTGTGTGTGCATGCGCGAGCGCGCTGGATTCCTGTTTCGTAGCTTTGATAAAATATCGTAAATATGCTGCACACATTAAAAGCACTGTATTATGTCGCAGGTGCGTATTAAAAGGCAAAACTGGTGCGTTCTCTATGAGCTCTAATGATGCTCTGGAAGTAGCCTGCTGGCAGAGGCTGGTTCCATACACTCTGACATCCTGCATCACAATGAAGAAACAGGCTGCACTGCCAAATCCAGAGCTTTTCGAGCAACGTGAAATAGTGGAGACAAGAACTAAAAGCATTACTGATAAAACCAGACTGAATTTATGGTACATTGGAAATTCATACTTCCTACTCTAAGGGTTTCAGTGTCAGTAGAAAATTTTAAAAACTCACAAATCCTGTCTTTTGGCTATAGCTTATCTAATTTGAAACTGTGAAATTCTGCCTGTAAGTTATGAAAATAATTTCTTTCTTTTAATTGCTATAGGCAAGAAGATGCAGTGTTTTCTGCACAGGCCTTAATGATTCATGGGCATTTTTTTCCCCCAGACTAACTTACCCAACCTTTTGTGACAAACACAGCTTCAGAAATCTTGAAGCCGATCGATAACATAAATCAAAGTACCTAAAACAAGGGTTAAATAAATATAAAGATAAACTCTAAATGACAGCCTGTGTGTCTCTCTCCCCTAACCCATTCTCTGGAAAAGTAAAATGAAAAAATTATGATGTAAAAATTTAAGGAAAACATGACTTTTCTCAGCTAGGTTTTTCTGAGTACACACATTGGAAGCTGTTTTTGCATGAGGCCGATGTTACTTGCCGAAAACAAAATATCTGGATTTCTTCTAAAGAATAGATCAAAAAAAAAAAAAATATATATATATATATATATATATATATATATATATATATATATATATATACCGGTATTTTTTTAAAAACCCTATCAGTTTGGTTCAGTGGATAGAGCATCGGCCTATGGACTGAAGGGTCCCAGGTTCGATTCTGACCAAGGACACATGTGTGCATTCAGCAGGTCAAGTGGCTTTTTTCTAGGAATGTAGAAAAGATACACTGACACAAAAAAATTACAATTGGAGTCAACTTCAGCTTCATCCAACACTTTGCACCTTTCACTTTCTAATACCTATTGTCCTACTTCCTCACTTTCTTCAAAATTATCATCACCTCTGTGGCTTCTTCAGTAACTTCATACACAGCACATGGAACCGTATTTTCCAGAAGTACCCAGGTTCAAAAGCTAATACTAATGTGAATTGTGATCCTTTATCCAGTCACTCTTCGTCTTCAGATGCTATCAGTAGACCGAAGAAGTTAACAATAATAAATTTTTTAAAAAGTGAATCACTCCATATTTGTTCAGGAATTGTTCTAACACTGCCTGGAACCTCAGTTCTGTTTTTCTTGATTAATGGTAATCTCTTCCTCTTTTCCAGTCAGTACTAGACTCATCACAGTCAACTATTTCAGGAGCTTCAAAACAAAAATAATCTGCCTTATCTGGCTTTGACTTCATCTTGTAAGTTTTGCCAGAACTGTATTGGTAAAGTAGACACTGGATTAAATATGAAAAATCTAAACCAAAAAAAAAACATAGACTATTAGGATCTAAAATCTTTTCTTTTTAAATATATTTTATTGATTTCTTACAGACAGGAAGAGAGAGGGATAGAGAGTTAGAAAATATCGATGAGAGAGAAACATCGATCAGCTGCTTCCTGCACGCTCCCCACTGGGGATATGCCCACAACCCAGGTACATGCCCTTGACCAGAATTGAACCTGGGACCCTTCAGTCTGCAGGCTGATGCTCTATCCACTGAGCAAAACCTGTTTCAGCAGGATCTAAAATCTTTACTTTAATATCCTGCAGGGATTTTAGGACTGGTTCCTCATATTTCTGTACTAATTCATTTACCTACTTAGAGATTAGCAACTATTTCTAGAGCAGGGAAGCCAGAACGCTGGAACTCACCTGGGACCTAGATTTCCGAATGTTGCTGCTTTTTCTTCTGCTCTTTTTTATTTTTATTTTTCAAGACTGTTTTCATTCATTTGGGCTGCCGTAACAGAATACCATAGACTGAGTGGCTTATAAACAACAAACATTTATGTTCCACACTTCTGGAGGCTGGGAAGCCCCAGATCAAGGTGCCAACATGGCTGGGTTACAGACTGCTGACTTCTCGCTGCGTCCTCACATGGGGGATGAGCAAGCTATCTCTTTGCGGTCTCTTTTATTTTTATTTTTTAACATATATTTTTTTCTTTGTTTCAGAGAGGAAGGAATAGGAAGAGAACGATAGAAACTCAATGATGAGAGAGAATCATTGGTCGGCTGCCTCCTGCATGCCCCACACTGGGGACCAAGCCCACAACCCAGACATGTGCCCTGACGGGCAATGGAACCATGACCTCCTGGTTCATAGGTGGACGCTCAACCACTGAGCTATGCCAGCAGGCTGGGGTCTCTTTTATAAGGGCACTAGCCCCATTCATCCCAACATCCCCAAAAGTCCCACCTCCTGATACTATCACCTTGGGTGTTGGGATTTCAGCATATAAAGCTAGGATGACACAATTTCTTTTTTCTTTTTTTAATATATTTTATTGACTTTTCACAGAGAGGAAGGGAGAAGGATAGAGAGCTAGAAACATCGATGGGAGAGAAACATCGACCAGCTGCCTCCTGCACACCCCCCACCGGGGATGTGGCAGCAACAAATGTACATGCCCCTGCCCGGAATCGAACCTGGGACCCCTTAGTCTGCCGACCGCCACTCCATCCACTGAGCCAAGTCGGCTTTGGCGAGATGACACAATTTCAGTCAGTATGTGTTCTGTTTCATCTTCACTGCGTCATTCTGCTGCTGCTTCTGGGAGGTCAGCATCAGCCCTGAAAATTCTTTTTCTTGCCAAAGGAAGATGAGTTTAATGTTTCATACTTTATTGCCAAGTATAAACATCTTCATAGATCTTGGCTTCCAAATGAGCACATTTCACCAGAAGTTATTTCAGCGCATCAGTCTTCTTTTCATTTCCCAGGTAGTTTCAATGTAGCCTGAAGGCGTGTGAAAGATGGTGGTAAGTCATTCCTGTTAAAACCTCAAAAACTGAAGGTTCTGCATCACCAAGCCATGAGAATTTCTTAAGTAGGTTCCAATTTTAGCAGCTTCTCAGAAATCTGAAGGAATGTCATTGACTGTCCTCAGGATGCTTTTAGCCCTCGTGACTCCTATGGCCAGGCAGTACAGCATCTCCCACTCATTGGGCATGACCCCTGATAACACTGTCCCTTATGTCAGGGAGGGATTTCTGACACCTCCTTGCCACTTTAACCTGGCTTAGTAATCTCCTAAATTCTCTCTTTTATACCCATGATAAGAGCTTTGTCTGTCCAAAAGGCTGCCATGGTTCTGATCTTGCTAATGATTCCTGCCTCATTTCCTATTACTCTTAAATTTCTCCCTTCACGCATGTTCAAACTTGTGGCCCTACAATATCTCACCTGTTCCTCACCACACTCGAAAGCCAGGATATATTCTTGTTTCTTTCTTTTCTTCTAGAACTGTTGAGGAGAAGGTTGCTGAAGTAATACTTCTTCTATCTAATAGTACAGATAATAAGAACTGAGTTCATATAAACAAATGAATAAAACAAATTATAAGCATTGCTTATTGCATACTGTTCTGTGATAATTATTTGCCTTATCTTGTTTCCTGAAAAATAGGTGTCTTCTCATTTCCACCACTGCCACCGCCAGCCCTCACTTCCATCATCACCACTAGACTGTGAAGTCTTTGAGAACAAGAAAAACATGGCAGCCTGGCTGGTGTGGCTCAGTAGTTGAGCATCAACCTATGAACCAGGAGGTCAAGGTTTGATTACTGGTCAGGGCATGTGTTCAGGTTGCAGGCTCAATCCCCAGTGTGGGGTGTATAGGAGGCAGCTGATCAATGATTCTTTCTCATCATTAATGTTTCTATCTCTCTCTTCCTCTCCCTTCCTCTCTGAAATCAACAAAAATAAATTTAAAAAACTTATCTTGTGTTCTGAATTTGCCAAGTCCTGGTGGAAACATTAAGAATCTTAGAAATAGGAATTCATGTGCTTTGTATCGCCTTAGAGTTTTGTTACTTTCATTTTGTATAATCATTTTTAAAAATGAAGTTTATCATTCCATAAAACTAACTTACTAAATTAGAGATAATATGCCCCAGAAGATGATAAAGTTAACTTTCCCTCAAGTGGATCATTAATTTTTATATCAATTAGTTAAAAAGTGGTGCTGAAATATATACGATATTTGGGAGGACTCAGCTCGATCTTGAATCAGCAATTCAGGACCCAAAACACAGAAGACCACAAATGAATGAGAGTGAGCAACAAATTTCACAATTATTCTGCTCATAGATCTCTGGGTTATTCTGGCCATTTATATTCCCTACACTTGACATTTAACTCATTAAAGTTCATGAGCATAAGAAACTGAAAAATAGCCGAAACCGGTTTGGCTCAGTTTCTTATACTGAAGGGTCCCCTGGTTCGATTCCGGTCAAAAGCATGTATCTTATTGTGGACACATCCCCAGTAGGAGGTGTGCAGGAGGCAGCTGATCCATGTTTCTATCTCTCTTTCCCTTCCTCTCTGTAAAAAATCAATAAACTATTTTTTTAAAGAAACTGAAAAATATAATTGTATGCTTTTATAAACAGTCAATAAATATGCATTTCGCCATTTTAAGATCTTTGTGACCAAATATGGATATTTAATTTGCAACAGTTCTGTTTGGTCTAGCCCTTTCTTTCTTCAAGAGCAAAATAGCATGGTTTGCTCTTTTTTTATTATTATTAAAAAATGGGAACATAACAGAATAAAACCACAAAAAAAGAAATAGTTTTGGAGGATGATGTAATAGAAGAGAAATTCTCTAAATAGATAGTTTCTATTTACCATTTTTCTCCTCTTATTCACTGGAAAAGATCCTCAATTTCCCAAGAATCAGTTTTTGTTTATTAAGCAGATATACAAAAGAATCCACATTTTATAACGTAAGAATGATAATAAATTAAAATGCCATCATGAATATTCCCTGTGGCATTTTTTCTTTTTTAATCTAGCAGCTCGCTCCTCTGTCTCTGCTAATTCTCAAAAACAAAACTAAATCTAGATAGTCCTCTTGTAAATGACGGTATTCTTCCGGGAACATGGGGAAATCTTCAGCTGCACTGCTGATGGTGTCACATTAGATCTGTGAAGAAATTATTATATTTTTGTTAACTTCCTGGTAACTCTTGAAATTAACTCATGCTTTTCATTTTAATGATTTAAAATTGTCTTTAAAATAATCTAAAAATCTAATTATAGGACTACTAATTGAGTAACATCATAAATTCTAAATTATTTTCTAGTTTTCTAATTTTAAAAAATTATTAATGCCATGTTGGGCATTAATAAGGCATTTTTTAGTGCTTAGGACAGTACTTGATACACAGTAGAAATTTTGTTTAAATGTTTTTAAGGGAGGGAAGGGAGGAAATGGGAGATTTCTATAATACTGCAGAGAGAAGCTATAATTATAAATGTTCCTGGACATGAGGCAGGCCTTCTGTGGAGGAAGACAGACAATCTATGGTGGAGCAAGAAGAGAGCCAGGGGGTCCTAACTGGTTGGGCTCAGTGGATAGAGCATCGGCCTGCAGACTCAAGGGTCCCAGGTTCGATTCTGGTCACTTGGTTGCGGACACATCCTCAGTATGGGGTGTGCAGGAAGCAGCTGATTGAAGTTTCTCTCTCATCGATGCTTCTAAATCTCTATCCCTCTGCCTTCCTCTCTGTAAGAAATCAATAAATATATTTTTAAAAAGAAGAAGAAGAAGAGAGCCAGGGAAATACATACTCAACTTAACTCCCAGCTTGTGCCCTCCAATCTCTTGCTAGTGCCCCTATGGTTAAACCCATATGGAAGCCAGAGGCAAGGAACTTCACTGATGCAGTTCACACTGTCTGCCTCTCAGGGCACAGAGCTGGGCAGAGAAAAGAAGGGGGTGATCTGGAGGGGTAAAGGGGAAATATTCAGCATAAGCCTTTTAATCAAAAGAGAAACATACCTCTTCTCAGGCAAATAATTGAACAGGTATGGATAAAATCAAGAGATGTGTTGATGAGGAAACTAATAATACGATAGACAAGACTAGTACAAAGAATGTCAGAAATAGCACCATGGTAGCGTGAAATTTTGTAAGAACATTACAGAGATAAATTTGGGGGCTTCTAAAGTATTCGCTTTAGGGGAAAGGAAAGTTGGGAGTCAAAATTTTGAATCTTGGTTACTGAAAGAACAAGGCCATTATTAAAAACATAAAAATTAAATGCTAGACTTTAGGGTAAAATGCATAGAGTTCCAAGGTCCTGCTCACAAAAATAGGGTAGCCCTGGGGAGTGTGTGCGAAGAGTAGTGTCCTAAAAGTCAGGCACCAGCCCAGCTGATGTGGCTCAGTGATTGAGCATTGACCTATGAACCCAGAGGTCACAGTTGTATTCCTGGCCAGGGTACATGCCAGGTTGTGGGCTCAATCCCCAGTGTGGGGTGTGCTGGAGCCAATCAATCAATGATTCTCTCTTATTTATGTTTCTATTTCTCTCTCCCTCTCCCTTCCTGTCTAAAATCAATTTTTTTTAAAAAAATTCTTTTTTAAAGTCAAACACAGTGCAGGAAAGGTTTTTACCTAAGGTCACAGCAAAAAGCACAGCAAGTCCTAATCAGGTTGGCTCAGTGGACTAAAGGGTCCCAGGTTCAATTCCGGTCAAGGGCATATACCTTGGTCGCAGGCATATCTCCAGTAGGGGGTGTGCAGGAGGCAGCTGATCGATGTTTCTCTCTCATAGATGTTTCTAACTCTCTATCCCTCTCCCTTCCTCTCTGTAAAAAATCAATTAAATATATTAAAAAAAAAAAAAAAAAAAAAAAAAAAAAAAAAGCACAACAAGAGGAAGGGTACAGATCAATTCTGGACCTCATATTCCCATACCCTTCCTGAAATTTTTACCTTAAAAAATAATACTGTTGAATCATCTCCCCCCAAAAAATATCATCTAAAACACATGTGTCAAACACAAGGCCCGCGGGCCAAATCCATCCCGCCAGGCCTTGCAATGTGGCCCGCACCGCGCTGTCATCACTGCACTCCGCTGCGTTTCCATCACAAGGACAGTTTATGACTGTTCAGTAAACCATTCGGCCCACGATTTAGGCTGGATTTTAGATTTTGGCCCCTTCTCTGATTGAGTTCGACACCCCTAATCTAAAATAACATGCCAATGGGTAAGTCATAGGGGAGGGCAAATGGGAAGTGTCTAACAGAATGCAAAACGAGCAACTGTAGTAATAATGGTTACACAAAACAAATTGCATACCTGTAACTTTTTAAAGAAAGGCTACATAAAGTAAGAGGAGTGATTTGGCAATAAAAATCCAAGAACATACTGATCAAAGTGAGGGATAAAAGACAGAGGAGGGAAATAAGTGTCCATGTCAACAATTAAGACAGTATAGTGGGGCCATAGGATTACACAGACAGACAAAGAGAAAGGAACGATGTATCTGGAACAGGTATGCCTGCATATAGGAACTGGTATATTATTTTCTAAAACATAGTTAAAACTAGGGAAGGGGATCATTCAATAACTTTATTGGAAACAACTAATATTTTGGAAGGTATTAACATGAGATTTGGTATCACTTAGGAATGATTTCATCTGCAGAAACCCCAACTAGCAGTTGTTGCAATAAATTGGGAGCTACATGTCTGGCCAACAAGAACTCTGAAGATAGGCAGTTCAGGGCTGGCAAAGGCTCAACAATATCATCCAAGCCCCAGGCTATTTCTCCTTCCATGCCTCATCCCCTGAAAAAGATAGATGCCTACTGCACCTCATGACCTCAGGCCTGTGTTCTAGGCAAAGAAAAAAAGGAGAAACAGCAAAGGGGAAATTGGCACATGGGGCACATTTTCACCCAAATCTTAACAGTGGTGGCATCTGTAACTGGATTATTTTTATCTTCAGTTTTTCATGCAATCTGAATTTTTTCAATGGTTGTGCTTTGAATTTTATCAAAAAGTAAATTATGAAACTACTTTCATTTTTCAAAAAGATTAATCAAGGACGTAATAAATCTCTTCCTAAATCATTGCTCTGTGAGTCTTAGTATTTTGAATCATCTTAAGCTCTATTGTTTAACACAGACCACTTTACTAGATTTCTTCCTGCTATACAGAAAATTTATCTTAGTTCTGAATCCCTGGGGGCAAAGCCATTATGAGTTGGCTTAGCAATAATGGTGAGTCACTAAAACTTTATTTGATGTATTCAAGTAAGCTGTGTGTTTCCAAGCATCCAATTGCAAATGTCCAGAATCATTCCTGCCATAATCTTTCAGGAAGGAGAAGAAATGGGTGTCAGAAGAGAAAAATCAACCTACACTAAACTTTTCAATATTTATCTCTATTTTCAGATTTTGTGTAAGTATTCTGTACTACCTTAGAATATTTCCATTTTTAGTATACAGATAAATGTAATTTAAGAATTCAATACCCAGGAGTGTTGTCCTTGGACTGCAGGGTCCCGGGTGTGGTCCGGTCAAGGGCTCCTGTCTCAGTTACAGGCTTGATTCCAGGCCCCTGTCAGGGTACCTGCTGGAGGCAGCTAATATCTCTCACATCCATGTTTCCTTGTCTCTCTCTTCCCTTCCACTCACTGTAAAAATCAATGGGAAAATATTCTCGGGTGAGGATTAACAACAAAAAATGAATAAAATAAATAAAAACAAATAGTGTTTCCCCCTAGAAATAGGTAGGAAGAGATAAATATACTGTGTGTTTTTTTTAATGAGACATTTGAACCCATTTTAAAAAACTATATTCACATATTTTATTTTAACATATTTTTATTAATTTCAGAGAGGGAGGGAGAGAGATAGAAACATCAATGATGAGAGAGAATCATTGATTGGCTGCCTCCTACACCCCCCCCAACCCCGACTGGGCATTGAGCACTTGACTGGAATCAACCCGAGACCCTTCAGTTCAGAGGTGATGCTCTATCCACTGAGCAAACCAGCTAGGGCTTCATTCCTATTTTAATTAATTGGAAGTAAAGGTTTTTTTTCTTTGTTTTTCAGAAAGGGGGAGATTTAACATTTTTTGGGAGCCGTCAGAGTTGATACAAGCAACTCCATCTTAGAAAATACAACCCCATCTTGGGAGTTAAGTTTCCAACTCCTCTTACAACTCACAGTCACCAGAGATCACATGGTGCCCTGCGGTTTGGCCAGAAGCTAAAGATAACTTATCGCTTAACGACACATCCTGCTCCGGAAGATCCCTACAATGTCCCCTCTCTGATCCTCCTTCCCGTAGTTTGCCCCGCCTTGGAATGTCCCCGCAGCAACCTCCCCCTACAGCCTGTATATATATATTGCAGCTTCAACAATAAAATTTGAGGCTTGATCAGAACCCTTTCTTGCCTCCATTTCTTCGCGTCTCCTGTCCTCTATCATTCCCTTCTAGGTGCCTCCTCGTCCCCACGTTGATCTCCCTCTGGTCGGGACAAACATTTATAAATGTAGTGTAACTATTTTGTCTTCAATCAGTTTGGACATGAAAAAATAAGCTTAGGAAGAAAATATTGGGGCCTATTAGATTCTTGCTATACCAAAGTCATCTAAGCCTATGTTTATTCAATCAACAAATAGTTATTATGAATGTGTTGTGCACCTTAGCATTGTAAAACTAACACTTCATTATTATAATTATTAAAATGTTATTCTACTGCCCTGACCAGTGTTTCTCAATGGACAGAGCATTTTCCTGCAGACTGCAGAGTCTACGGTTTGATTCCTGGTCAAGGGCTTGTATCTGGGTTGCAGGTTCCATTCCAGCCCTAGTCAGAGCACATGCAGGAGGCAACCAATCCATGTGTCTCTCCCACATTGACATTTCTCTCTCTCTCTGTGTCTGTCTCTCTCTCTCGTCCATCTCCCCTTCTTCCCTTCCACTCTCTCTAAAAAAATATATATATCAATGGGAAAAATAGCCTCAGGTAAAGATTAACAACAACAAAAACAAAAACGTTATTTTTCCTATGCCAGTGTATTTTCAGTCATGAAATAAGAAATGAGGGGAACTGGCATCCTCTGGGTCGGGTCATTTCGGGACGATTAGGCAGGAGAAGAGGGATGGGCGGAAGGTCTGGCCAGAGAAGCACAGTGGGTTTGGGGATTTAATGTTCTCAGGTTCATCTGAGTTCATTCAGATTTTTCACTCCCGTTCCGAGAGGCAGTGATTGAAAGCTTACATTGCAGCTCCATACCCCAAGGGTGAATGTGGAAGTGAACACACAAAATCAGTGTTCGTCAGACTGCCTGGAACATGATCTTTTGACTAGATCCTCAGGGAAAACATCATAGCAAGCCCTGTATGAGGAAACATTTCAAAATAGTTTGGTAGAATTCCTTGTCCCTGTGGAATTGCTCTTTGGAAAATAATTGGGGGCAAGTTATCTGCCCCCTGCCCCTGTGATGGCCACCTGGTCCTTCTTTGTTTGCTTAGGCAGGACCAAATTAAGCACTTCTTCTTCTGAGAGATCAACCTTCAATTTATTTTTCTTCCTACTGTCCCCTTTCCATCTAGAATCTGCCTCTGTTATTGCAAACAATAACAACTGGAGACGGTAATCGCAGATAGGTTAAATGAGGACATCAGTATTTTATTTAGAATACAGGAGACAGCATAACATTGTGGCTGAGCATGTGAATTATAGACCGATATGGCCAGGTTTTACTGCCTGTAGAATACTTAATGTTGGCTTTTATTACTTACATTAGTTTATAATCAAATAACTTAAAATACTGCATATTTTAAAAGGTCATTAAATCTAATTGTGGAACATTTCAGAGGAGAACATTTTAAGGGCAGTTGTATATGCAATACCCCTGCTGCAAACCATGATGTTTTATTTTCTGAAGAATTTTGGAATATCTAGTAACAATTTGTAAGGCACTTTTAAGGCTTTTAACTTTTTAAGGATGAAAGGGACCACATGCTCATGGACCTGACAAGCTCATGGAAGGCCTGCGGGGCATTCTTGCAAACTCAGAGAGACCTAAAGTAACCACAAAGGATGGTCTGAAATTAAACTTTAACTAAAGGCAGTTACGGTGGGTAGTTTCGCTCTAGGCCCGTATCTTCACTGACAAGGCCAACCTTTACCTTAACTGAGCCTGCGTTTTGCTTCCAAGATAACATATCCTTTAAATGTCTGGGTAACTTGTAACTTTTTTTTTTTTTTCCAGACCCCTTGGGGCACAACCTAGGACAGATACCACAAATTCCTTAATTGTTATTGTTATCATGTTCATTGTTCCTGCACCCACCTCAGTATCATTTTGCTTTTCATCCAATCCCAGAGGTTATCCCCGCTTTGCTTTCTTCCTCCTCTGTAGTCTATCACCAGTGAATTTCTTGTAACCCACCTATGTCCCCTCCTTTAATTGCAATGTATAAAAATACATGAAAGACCACTATTTTCTGAAACTTTATCCCAATCTGTTGAGATATTGCTTCCTGGCAATTGTTGACATTTTGCTCAAATAAACTCACAAAAATTCTTTATATGTTTGAATGTTTTTATATTAACAACTTCTAGATAATATCTTTTTATGGTAACTGTCAAACAAATGATAAAATACATAGTAAATCCCTAAATGGTTTTGCTCGGTGGATAGAGCATCGGCCTGTGGACTGAAGGGTCCCAGGTTTGATTCTGGTCAACGGCCCATGTAGGAGGTAACCAATTGATGTGTCTCTCTAACATCATGTTCCTCTCTCTCTGTTTCCCTCCTCACTTCCACTCTCTCTAAAAGTCAATGGGAAAATATCCTCAGGTGAGGATTAACAAAATAAAATAAAATAAAATAAAATAAAATAAAATAAAATAAAATAAAAATGAAATGTAAAATACCTTTTTTTGGTATCAAATCAATATCTATCTTTTTTGTTGTTTACCAAGAGTTACTGAGTGAGAATTTATTTAATTCTCTAGTCAATTCATTTAAATGATGATTTGACTCTGCCTTCCTCCCTTTCACTGGTTGTTTGATCTGACTGTCTTTTTAAATGTTGTTAGCTGTTTTGTTTTTTAAATTTTATGTAAGCATACTATTATTTTATGTGGTTCTAAACACCCATTCAGTGTGTACCTTGCCAGGTTTTGGAGATATTAAGATAAATAAGATTAAGTCCCAGTTACCAAGATACAGTAATATCGTATAAGAAACATTTTACTTCAAGCCTGAACGATGGCTTATGCCCTCTAGTGGAAGGGTGAAGAGCTTTGCCATAAATTTGCAAAGATAGCTTGCTAAGCCTCTTTTTCTCTTTGTAAAACAAGAAAAATAGAACCTACCTCATAGTATTCTTGGCTGATTATAAAAATCATGAAACTTCAAAAACACACACACACACATACATTCCTGCTCACCTCCCTTGAAATCTCTGATTCAGTAGATTGGAGGCAGGGTCTGGGACTATATTTTTAATAAGTTTTATAGATGACTTTTTAAATCAATCAAAGTTTTGTAAACAGTGCTCTAAGGCAGTGTTTCTCAAAGTAATTTCTGGACTGTATTCTAATCAGTTGAATCAGAAACTCTCGGCCTAACTGTATTTTATTTGATACTAGAGGCTCAAAGCACAAAACTCGTGCAAGAGGAGGCCTTCCTTCCCCTAGCTTCCGGCACTGGTTTCCCTCTGGCACCCGGACCGGGGCTTCCCCCGAAAACCCAGCTTCATCGGAAGGTCATCCGGAAGGATCTCGGGTCTAATTAGCATACAGGCAGTCCTTGGGTTACATCAGACTCAACACAAGTCATTTCGTGGTTACGTCGCCATCTCCCATTTATTTATATAAAAAAAATGTTCTGTCATTTTGACGTGTGTACATATGTGCTTTATGTTTTTTATTATTTACTGTATTTACCACAAGTAAAGGTAAGGAATTGTTATCTTTCTTTTAAATTATGTTCACTGTTTCACTGCATTACTGCTGTGTATGGGCTCCATGTGAGTGACATAGGTGCTTCTGTAGGGGGGTTCCGACTTACGGAGAAAATGGCGTTATGTCATGCTGTAGGAACAGATCTCTGACATCACCCGAGGACCTACTGTATTATGTTTTTATTATTATAGATTTTTACATTATTTTTATTTTATTTTTTTAAATTTTAGAGAGAGAAAGGGAGAGAGAGAAAGAGAGAGAGAGAGATCAGCTGCCTTCCACATGGGCCCTGGCTGGGATCAAACTCACAACTTGGGTGAATGGCGTACTGGTACACCCTTTTCTGTATTGGATGGTGCTCTAACCAACCAAGCCACACCAGCCAAGGCTTAATATGTATATTTTTTTAAAAAATTCTCCCAGTGATTTTGATGTCCACTAAAGTTTGAGAACCATCCCAATGAACTCTAATTTATACTAATATAAAGGTAATATGCTAATTAGTCAGGGTCTACTGGACATCTTCGGTTGTCCTGCCTTCCTTCTGGACAAAGCAGGAACTGAGGCAGGAGCTGAGGCAGAGACCATTAGGAGCAATCAGGCAGGCAGGCAGGCAGAGGGGTTAGGAGTGATCAGGCAGGCAGCGGTCCCAGATTGTGAGAGGGATGTCTGACTGCCAGTTTAGGCCTCTCCCACCTCGGCAGTGCTAAGGATGTCTGACTGCTGGCTTAGGCCCACTCCCTGTTAGTTGAGGGCTCCCAAACTGTGAGAGGGTGTAGGCCAGGCTGAGGGACCCTCCCTGAGTGCACCAGGCCTCTAATATTCACATGATCTTTAAATTCTATTGATTTTAGCTCCATAATATTTTTCTTCCATTTCTCTCCACTTGCACATCAGTTTCTTACAGCCGACCTTTTTCTCCCAGAGTCTCTACGGGACTTTCTGTCCTAAGTATTTTCCTTCCTTTCGTAACTGGCTTGATGTTTATAATAAAAAGATATGATCCAGATGTCTTCACACTGTACTCAGAGGGTCTTCCAAAAAGGCAAATCTTATCATGTCATTTCCTATTTTGAAAGCCTCAAGAGCTTCTCATTATGAGAAAGTAGAAACTGTGCTACTTCTCCTTAAAGGTCTGTAGAATCTCAATCCTTTTGTCACAGCCTCTTGTCAGGCTGAAAGGCTGGCCTTGGGCCTGTGGGCAAGTTCAATATGTAGTACCCAAAGGTCATGACAATGAAATTGCCCCCACCCTCTGAGGATTAACCTATGAACCAGGAGGTCATGGTTTAATTCCAGGTCAGGGCACATGCTCTATCCTCAGTTTGGGGTGTGCAGGAGGCAACCGATCAATGGTTATCTCATTATCGATGTTTCCATCTCTCTCTGTCCCCCTCTCTGAAATTAATAAAAAAATATTTTTTTTAAAGTACAAACTTAAAAAACATTGCCAGGCATCCATATCAAGGGAGGTATAATCTGGAGGATGAGATGTGACCAAAAATTTAGATATGGAGGAAAGCTTTATAGACATTGCTAGTATTCATATTCTGATCTTAGGTGATCAATACGTTTTTAATATATTCTTCACCTATGAGTGGGGCTTGGAGGCAGGAAGCAGGAGTAACTTCATCCCTTTCAAGGGAGAAGAGTGGCAGGAGATGGTGATAGATGCAAACCAAGGAGGCTGGGATCAGGGAAAGATGCTAGCTAGGCACTGGACACCTGCATTTCTAGGCAAGGTGTGCTGCGCGAGCACTGCCAAGGGTGAACCTGAGTGGGGGCGGTGAAGGATTTAGAAAAGACAGACAAGAGAAGAAAGCTGGGGCTGGGTGGGACACTGAACTCTCTGATGAATACAGTCAGTGCCACAGCCTGTAAGCTGTCTCTTTATTTTATAGCCAGATTCCACGAGGCAAAGTAGAATTAAAATGTGGTTACAACGTTCTCTTAATTTTTGAATCTACTCAATTACATGCACCTGAACTCTATCAAGCCCACATTACTCAGACATGTGAGACTATGTGTTCAGACCATAAGTTCAAGCTTACAACTATAGCCTCTAGCTATAATTGCACTGGGAGGGCTCTGCCCTCCAAGCTGGCACTTGCATGTGGCTATGAGAGAACTGTGCCCTCTCATTAGTCAGAAGCTTGAACCTGTCCAAACACTGTAGTGTTCTCCATAGCAAGGAAACCAAAGTTGGAACCAGAAGGACAAGCTGCTTAGTGGATAAGCAATTTGGATGGAGCTCACCCATTTATACAAAGAACAAAGTGCAGAATTGTTCTCGACCACCGTGGCTATTGGATTGCAGCATATATTTTTTCTTCTTTGATCAGAATTAGGGCAAGTCATCAGACCCTGCAGGACTGAAGTATCCTCCTGGGAGAACATGGGAAATAGTATGTAATTAAATTCTCAAATAATGAATACAGATAACATATGTATTAAGGGAATCAGCAAGGGTAGATTGCTGAGCTGTTGAGCCCACCTTATAGGAATACTGGTTTCATTGATAAAGCTGGACAAGAACATAGGAGTCTTAGAAAATGGATTAGATTTTTAACAATGGATGAAATATATAATATATATTAGAGGCCTGGTGCACAAAATTTGTGCACTGGAGGTGGGGTGTCCCTCAGCCCAGCCTGCACCTCTCCAATCTGGGACCCCACAGGGATCGGGCTTAAACTGGCAGTTGTACATCCTTCTCACAATTGGGGCTGCTGCCTCCCAACTGCTTGCCTGCCTGCAGCCTGATCATCCCCTTACCACTCCCCTGGCAGGCTGATTGACACTTAGCTGCTCCCCTGCTGGCCTGATTGCCCCCAACTGCGCTCCCCTGCCGGCCCAGTCATCCCTAACTATCCTCTCCTCCCAGCCATCTTGTGGTGGCCATCTTTGACCACATGGGGGTGGCCATATTGTGTGAGGGTATGAGAGTCAATTTGCATGTTACCTCTTTTTTATACAGGAAGACTTCGAGTGGCCTGCTGGGGCTGGAGAGGGACCAGGTTGGATGCCTGTTCCCTTCATCATCTCTAGGAATTGTGAAGTTGTCTAGAGTTATTAGTAGAGGGCTGTGTATTAACTCATTAGAAAATGGCCTGTGCAAAATGGCTTTCCTGAGTTTTTTTGCAGACCTAGAAAAAGGAAAAATCCGTCACCCAAAATTAAATACAATTTTCTTTGTTTGCACTTTTAAGTGCATTTCTACCTTCAATATTAATATAAGTGGCCTAGAAATTATGAAGTGATTAAAATCCTCAGTATGTCAAATATGTTAATCTTAGGTGCCATTTTAGTTTAGGGAACAATGAAAATTTTATTTCTAACTCAAGCACGGACATTTTTTTTTTTTAAACCAGCAACATTTTTGCTACTCCTGAGCCAAGCCAGCCAGGGCCTTTCACTGTTTATTCTGATAGATCACATCAATTCTCAAAACATTTTTAGGCTGCTATTTTTTCATTTCGCTGTTTTACATTTTATTTATTCACTACTGTAATGTACGGGTATTTAGATCACTTCTCTCACCCTCCAGCTCATCTCCACTTTTCTCCCAACACAGTTATATAAAGTTATTGTTAACCTCTGTTTACACTTTTAGGAATTTGTAAAGCCAAGAACTTTACAGTGATTATATGTCTTTTCCTGTATGATTTCCTGCAGTTTCTCGTTGTTTTTGCTTTCTTCATAAAATTTATTTTATGGTAATCTTTTTTTTTTTTTTTTTTTAAGGTTTAGTATAACAGATCCTCTAGGAAATCTCTTTTTTTTTTTTTTTTTTTTTACCAGAGATCTTTCTTTTGGAGTCCTCTATCTTCCTGCTGCAAACCAGGCTGTCCCTCAGACTTATTTCATGACTATCATCCTAAGGATGTTCTCAGCCTGTGCTTCTGGGTCTCATTCTTCCTCCTGTTAGTTTACATCTTCATTTTTCTAGAATTTGTTTTCATTAAACTTCATCGAGAAATGAAAGTCATGCAGAGAAGATACACTTTTACATACCGTATTTTCCGGCGTATAAGACGACCCCCTAATTTTATAGTTAAAACATAGGTGTAGGCCTATATTTGCTGTATAAGACTACCCCCCACTTCTGAGGCAACACCAGTTCTTTTTTTAATAGACTGCCTCTCTGACTCTGACCAATCCAAGCAGGCTTTTTTTCGTTTCAAAAATCGTCTCATACGCCGGAAAATACGGTACCTAAAAATGCATTTGCTCTGCCCCTCCACTTGAATTACAACTTGACTGAGAATAGAATACTAAATTGAAAGCCATTTTTCCATCAAACTCTGAAGACTGTGTCACTGCTATATTCCTTACACATCCTAGTACAATTCCTGCTATATATTTGCACTCAGCAAGTACTTGTTGAATGTACTAATGAATGAATGTGATAGCTTTTCAAAAAATTTTAAAATTCTCTTCTGTTTCCGTCCATATGTCTATCTTTGTCTCTCATTGTTGAAATCCCACCAATCGCCACAAAATACACACTAAACTTTTTTTTGCCTATTCATATTTAATAAAGAGGCTCTGGAAAGCTGATTTGAGGGTATGATACACATGAGTGCTTCTGAAAATAAGTTACTCAGCATTATTTGGGAACTTGCTGAAAAGGCATATTCTCTGGCTTTATCCCATCTTTAGTGGGTCAGAAACTCTGAAGATGGGATGGGATCAAGTGATCTGTTTCTATAAAGCCTGCAGGTGCCCCTAATGCACACAAAAGTTTGAGAGCCACATATGTAGGGCCAAGACTGGCATCCGTTGCTTTTGGGTGACCTGGAGAGGAGTGAGTGTTTACACAGAAAGATCTTTTCTTCAATGAGGCAATTTCAGGTCTCTTGCTCAAAGAGTGGCTATCTAACTGCTACTGTTCTGCTGGATGTTTGAGATTGGGACACCGCGCCCATGCTTCTGATATGACAACTAGATGAACAAAGTGGCTCTTAGATCTCTAGAGCTGCTGAAAATTTTGAACAAGAAGCCATTGTTTCAATTCCCTAAGAGATCTGGCTGTTTGCGCCAGTCATTCCGTTTCCTGTATCTCCTTTCTTAGGCGGATTTCCTTTCCACAAACTCTCATCATTTGAGGTCACGTGAAAGTTTTATGTTCTTGCTTCATTCAACTTTAATATTATAAACATCTTGTCATTAAATGTACTATTTGGATTACTTGTAACTCAAGCAACCAAGCAGGAATGTCATAAACTCCGAAAACAAAATTCCAGGTCATTTTACAAAGTACATGTGTGCATTTCCCTCAAAGGCCACTAGGTGGCACTGTCTGCTCCATTTATAATCACTGTTCATTAGTTTCCTTTGGGAGAAATCTTTAATGGAGCTTCCTTAGCCTCTTTTGGGAATTCCTCAAAATCTTATGAGAAAATGGTTGCACGTCGATGACTCAGTCAGTCTTTGGTGACTCATTTCGTTACTTTTGCTGCTTGAGTAAAGAGTTGAATAATATCTTGTAATTGCTGACCACTCTGTCATAAGTTGCATCTATTTTTTACTTTGCCCAGCAAGAAATTTGAATACAAAATTCAACAAAACACAACACAGTCATCTCAGTCTAGCATTTTGGTAAAATGTTACTAACCTTATCATTCTGAGGATGTTCTCCCCCTTGCAATAGAGTCCCATAAAATGAAGTTCAAAAGTTAGAGATGGTTCCTACAGTTAAATACTGAAAGAAGAGCAGCAACAATGGCCCTTTGGGTTTTATAGAAACTTTGTTCTTACAAGTTTAAATAATATGCAAATCAATATTTTATTGATTATCAGCAGATTTCATTTTTCTTATTTCCCCGTGTGTCTAAATTTTACTCAGCCTTTAAGAATCAGCTCATGCTGCATCACTTGTGACAGATCTTTCTAAAGCCCCCCTCTAGCCTAAGGTGAATTAGGGGGCCCCTCCTCACTGTTCTGCACACCTCTTGTGCGGCACTAACCACACAATGTAAAAAGATTTATCTTTTTGTAAGTTATACCCTCCTTAAAGAGCAGAACTATGCTGTAGTCATTTCTATGTCCTATTTCTATAGTACACAGGGGAGTGTGTGGTTAGATTTTTATTTGTAAAACAATACAAGGCCTTAATTATTTGATCAGAAAAACTATTTGACCTTTAATGTCTTTTTTTAAACAAGTAACCAATCCAGTTAATTTATGAAGCATATTACAAAGCAATATTTGTTTAAATAAGGTGAGAAAGAAAGAAAAAAACGACCTGGAATAGTAGAGATGGCCAGAAAGAGTTGGATCTTGCATAAGTGACCGATTATTTAGTTGCATTGTTTTTTACAATGTCATGGAATCTTTTAAAATATATGAGTCTGGTCATTTTGAATTTTTCTTTAAACCCCTCACCTATATCACTATTTTGTATCATACCTAAATGACATATTTTTACAACATGAAGCAGTGCAAAATACTTACACGGTTGCTAGTTTTCCAAAAATTCAACCGCATGACAAGGCCAGACATACAAATTATAGTTACTGGCATACGAACTATCACCCAATTGTAGCTTCACGTGGTAAAATAGAAATGTGTTTCTTTTACACCATGGCAAGTTACCTATTGTTGGATTTGGGAATTTGAGCTATATTTACCGAAATGAAGAGAGACATTCTTAGCAGAGGTAAAACTGGCCTCACTAGAAAAGAAGGAATTTTACATTGAATGACTTTTTTTTTTAACATCTCAGAGGATTAACTGTGTAACAAATGACCAGATGACTAAACATAAAGAGAAAATTTTATTAATGACTCCCTTTCTGTCTTGTCAGGTGAAAAACGGGAGCTTGTCTGAAGAGATACTCAAGGAAAACCAGACATTAACCAGCCTTCTTGCTCTACCAGAAAAATCCTTGTTTCCAGTGTATAAAAATGGATGAAAGTGACCCAGAAAAGACCCTCTCGCTGGAACCCAGCCCAGCTTTCCACTCTTATGCTGGCTCCCAGGCAGCCTGACAGCAAAACTAGATAAGAACCAGAACTGGGCTGGAGAGAAAAGAAAATGAAGAATGTGACTGATCAGGACTTCATTTCTGTTTAGACGAGATTTGCCTTCATCAAGTTCTTCTCAACAGTTTGTCTCCCATGAGCCTACAAAGAATAAAACTATAAAAATATAACTCCTTCTTTCCTTTCAATCATGTTTCCACTAAGAGGTTTAAATACGCAGATGTAAATAGCATTTACATAACGCAGTTGGGAGGGAAAACAATGGACTGTTATACTCCCTTTCTGGAATGGGTCTTGGTCTTGGGAATGACAGGGCAGGCTGTGCAGGTTGGTTAGAATCAGAAAGCCATGGGGCTGGAGGCCAGCACTGACATGACTATAAGACTTGGGGAAGTCATTCTGTGAATTTCCGTATCTCCTAAAATAGTAATGATAGGAATTACTATTTACAGGATAGCCAAAATAAGTCAGAAAAGGTAATGTTAATAACAGCCAAAATTTATAACCTTGGAATAGATATCCAGAGAGAAATTACTCATTGAGAGTTGGAATCACAATGCACTCTGCTGGCTTTAGTCTAGAGAACTCTTTGACAACAACCTTTGAAAAATGGTTTTAATCATAAGTCTAACTAATGTACCCCAAAAGGTAGTCAGGTTGACAACAAAAGGCACTAAGAGCCAGTTTTTTTTGTTTGTTTTTTTTTCAGGAAAGAATAAGATAACCGGTAGATGGTGATTCCCAGAAAGGGGAGTGGGGGCAGGTAGAAGAGGGGAAAGAGGAGATAAATAGTGATGGAAGGAGATTAGACTTTGGATGGTGAACACAATACAATATACAGATGATGTGTATTATAAAACTTTACATTTTAAACCAGGAGTGGGGAACTTTATATTTTTCAATTATACTAATACTATCAAATAGACCATCTTCTCTCCACTAATATGAAATGTTACCTTTTTAAAAACAAAAAATGCCATGATAGCCGAAACCGGTTTGGCTCAGTGGTAGAGCATCGGCCTGCGGACTGAAAGGTCTCGGGTTCGATTCCGGTCAAAGGCATGTACCTTGGTTGCGGCCACATTCCCAGTAGGGGGTGTGCAAGAGGCAGCTGATCAATGACTCTCTCTCATCGATGTTTCTAACTCTCTATCTCTCTCCCTTCCTCTCTGTACAAAATCAATAAAATATATTTTTTAAAAATAAAATAAATAGGTTAACAATAAAAACAAGTTTTTATAGAGCTTATACTGTGCCAGGAACTGTTTTAAATGCCTAGCACATGTTAACTCGTTCAATTCCCACAATAATCCTAGGAAGGAAAGAATATGTCATTTTCATTTTTCAGACATAAAAGCATGTAAAGGCTAAGTACCTTGCATAAGGTTCCACAACCAGTCAATATGAAGTCAGGATTTGTAGCAAGTTAGTTTGACTCTGTTATCTGGAATCTGAACCACTACACCATGGGAGAGAGTGACAGACATAATTTTATGACAATAGCATCTTAAAAGTAGAAGACTGAAGCTTCAAGTTGTAGTTAGATTAATACTCTTTTTTTCTTGCTGTCTACAACTAACACACTTTATTCTTTTTTTTTTGAGTGATTCCTTTTCTCATTACAGATAATTTATCTCTGTATTTTAAGTGAATTTATTATGAGTTCATTGGTTAATAAAATTATATAAGTTTAAAAACGGATGTGGAACATTTTTTTTGCCAAGAGACATTTGGTTATTTATAACATCATTCGAAGCTGTACAGAATTATCAACTTAAAAGTTAGCCTGCTATATTTGGTTAAACATTTAATTAACTCATCCCTAATGCCTTGGCAGGGCCAGACCAAATGATGTTGCAGGCATTATACAGCTGATCTGACCCAGAGTTTCTGATTTTAACTACTAAAATCTTCTGCTTCCGAGACTATGAGTCAATAAAATTCTCAAAAAGAGGAATAGAATGAGAGACTTGGAATTGTAATTTGATAGCTATAATAATTAAAGAATGTTGTACATGTACACAGACAATAGAAAAATAGAGTCTAAGAAAGGATACATACATTGAAACTTATGTATACATCATAATATATATATATTTTTTTAAATATATTTTTATTTAGCCGGGACCGGTTTGGCTCAGTGGATAGAGCGTCGGCCTGCGGACTGGGGGGTCCCGGGTTCGATTCCGGGCAAGGGCACCTTGGTTGCGGGCACATCCCCAGTAGGGGGTGTGCAAGAGGCAGCTGATCGATGATTCTCTCTCATCGATGTTTCTAACTCTCTATCTCTCTCTTCCTCTCTGTGAAAAATCAATAAAATATATTTAAAAATATATATATATTTATTTTTTAGTTTTTTTTTACAGAGAGGAAGGGAGAGAGATAGTCAGAAATGTCGATGAAAGAGAAACATTGACCAGCCGCCTCCTGCACATTCCCCACCGCAGCCAACGTACATGCCCTTGACCGGAATCGAACCCGGGACCTTTCAATCCGCAGACCGATGCTCTACCACTGAGCCAAACCGGTTTCGGCAATGATATATTTTTTAAAAGGTAGCATTTTGTATTAATGGAGAGAAGATGGTTTATTTGATAGTGCTATTAAAACTGAAAAAAATATAAAGTTTCAGAGAAAAAATAATGTTTTGCAAAAATATAACTGTTATCTTTACTTCACAACTTACAATAGATGCATTAAAGATATAAATGTATTAAAATTATAAAATATTTACAGGCATATGAAAGCATTTTTCCCCTAATATTAAAATGAAATGGTCTTTCAAATAAAGCACAAATTCTAGAAAACATGAAGAAAAAATATGTTGAAAACAAAAATATTCTGTGGGGGAAAAAATAGAGAAACCTAAGTCAACTTTCTATGTGGGCTCTGCTAATAGGCTAATAGGCCATTTTCCTGAGCTTTGCAAGTGTCATGAAGCAGGCACAGACTCCACTGTGTGGTGTACATTTCAATCTGTATGTGTTAATTTAGCGCCAAAGATTAGACTACTCTACTGGGAGCTATTTATTTAGGCAATAAATTCCAGAATCCTGCCCCATTATTTACAGCTGATTTAATTAGTGTCCTAGGCGTCAGCCTTCTTACACAATGTGTTTGTGCATGTTTGAAGAATCAGTCTCTAGCAGGATCTCCATGCTTGATCTTGATTTTAGAGTGCCAGGATTCAATACCAGGAACACAGGTGATTATAAAGTGGCTTTAATGAAGATTATTTGGATAGACACTAAATCCGCCTGTTCTTCCTTAAGCAAAATGCCCATGTTGAATTGCAAGCTATTGATATGATTACTTCTTGATTGCCATTAAATTTTTCTTCTTATCTGCAAGATGGCCTAGGAAATGGGCTCAGGATATCCAGATAATTTTATTTGATTTCCACAGTTTAGGCCCCCAAACCAGTTTGAAGCTTGGTGCAAAGAGCTCAAGTATGTAGTCTGCATCATGAAAGCAATTCATTGAGAATCAAAAATCACTGAAGGTGTATCCTGTAGGTTTTATTATATTTAAAACCAAATAAGCATGTAAAATAAATAGTTTTTTAATCAGAAATAGCCAATTTCTTGCAGTGGCCACAAGTAGGCCCCTGAATTCAATTCCTTGGCAGATGCAAATCTGACACAAGGGATAATCAGTGGCTCACGGAGTCCTGCCTACCTAGGAAAGAAGTGGGTAAAGCTTCTCTATTATTCCCATACCGATCCTCCAGTCTTCTCACACTGCCCACCCTCTCTATAGACGCTTCTTTGCTTAGACGCCTGAATTTTGATACTTGATATTGTCCAGGACATAGAGCACATCAGCAGATAAACTAATTCACATTACTGAAACATTATATATTCTCCCTCTCTCGTACCCCTAATTCTAATTTTAATATTGGTGATACTTCAACCCTCCTCCCCTGCCATATCTTTCCCAGAATATCTATGTTTCCCAAGACTCATTCTCTTGTGACCAATTTACGCTTCAGTTCTTGGTATTAGGAGAATCTCAACATCAACCTCCTATAAGTCTCCCTTTCTTTCTGCTCCACATTAACTCAAGTGTGGAATTTGGCCACTTCTCCTTCATTTCTATTAAGAGGCATTTCTCATATAGCAGACTTTATTGGAAGTTTATTTAACGTATCAGGTTTTTACAAATGCACATGAATAACTTAAACTTGAATATTAGGCTTCTTAAAGATAGTCCCTCAACTTTTTTCTACCAACCTGAGCGGCAACCGTCAGGACTGCTGCTCGGTTGGTTTCCTTCCCAGCGTTACTCCTTGTGATTGCTATGGGAAATTTTCCTGTCTCTGGGCCTCCAATGTCCTTTCCTGCCCTACCCTAACTGAGGGCCTCCTTTTCGGATCCTAAGGTTCATCATTCCATACGCTCTGCTCACCAGTGGGCCATCATCTTTCCTCACCAGCCTTTGAAGGGCAAAAGAACCAATGTGTGTTTCTTTCCCCACCCTCAAGCATGGCATCACTTTACAGAGCAAGCTTCTGTTCCATGTAACATTTTAAAAATATATTTTATTGATTTTTTTTTACCAAGAGGAAGGGAGAAGAATAGAGAGTTAGAAACATCAATGAGAGAGAAACATCGATCAGCTGCCTCCTGCATACCCCCTACTGGGGATGTGCCCGCCATCAAGGTACATGCCCTTGAGTGGAATTGAACCTGGGATCTTTCAGTCTGCAAGCCGACACTCTACTCACTGAGCCAAACTGGTCAGGGCCCATGTAACATTTTTTTCCCTTTGGAACTGTGTTCATCCTTCAAGACTTAGCACAAGTTGACCTCCCCCTGGATACATTTCCCTGATCCCCCATCCCCTAATCTCCCTGACCCACACCTACTCCCATCAAAGTAGTGTCTTTTCTCACAATGTATTGAAAATGCGTATTTTATAAACCTCTTCTTCTCCTAGGAGACTGTGTGCTCCTTACAGAAAGGAGTAGTGTCTTGTTTTTTTTTAATTGTTGTTCTTGTTGTTGTTAATCCTCACCAGATGATATTTTTCCATTGATTTTTGGAGAGACTGGAGGCGGGGGGGGGGGGGGGGGGGGGAGACAGTGAGAGACACATCAATGTCAGAGAGACACATGGATTGGTTGCCTACCGCTCATGTCCCAATCAAGGCCAATGATTGAGCCTGCAACTGAGGTACTAGCCCTTGACCAAAATCGAACCCAGAATTTGCAGTTTGCAGGCCCATACTCTATCCACTGAGCCAGATTGACTAGGGCTTATTTGTTTTCTTAGTTTCCCATTTTCTAACATAGTACCTGTGATGAATATGTACTTATGTTTTCTGAACTTTTCAAGCTTTGGAGGTATTTGCATATTAAGAGGGGGAAAATTACATCTCTCGTTAAACCCTAACTCCTAATTATTCATCAAATTTAGTTATAAAATGGTCTCCTATATAATTTTCTCTGATTCCCACAATATTTTACTTCACTTCTTTATTATACAACTAGAGGTTCAATGCACAAAATTTCATGCACGAGGGGGGTAGGGAGTGGGGAGGGCAGGGGGGGGCGGGAGGGTGTGTCCAATCTGGGACCCCTCATGGGATGTCCGACTGCTGGTTTAGGCCCGATCCCTCTCACAATCCAGGTCTGCCGACTCCTAACCACTCTCTGCCTGCCAGCCTGATTGCCCCCAACTGCCCTCCCTCTCCCCCCCTTCCCGCTGGCCCCATCATTCTCAACTGTCCTTCTCTGCAGTCGAGGGGTCCTGGATTGGAGAGGGTTCAGGTTGATCTGAGTGGACCCCATGAATTTCATGCACCGGGCCTCTAATAATAATATAATATGATAAATATTGCTTTAATGGCATCATATTATAATATATAAATATATCAAAGTAACATGCTATACACCTTAGATTTACAGATTGTAACCTGTCAAATTTATGAAATAGAATAAATTTAAAAATTTTAAAAAGAGGGTGTAATGTTGGTATTTTCAGATAACAGTTGATGTAGGTGTTTTCAGAAAAGCAGCCTTTATCTCTGGCTTTTTCAATAAAATCCTATCACTAACTATGTGTGGTCAATAAATAATGTAAGAACTGCAAGTGATTGTAAGTTTAACTTACCAAAAGATCTATATTTCAAAGGCAGAATTTTCACAATAAACATTCAACTTTAAAGTATTTCTCAAATAATATCTGTATCCCCCTTACTAAAATGTGATCAGTTCTTATCTTATACACACATAAAACTTGAGAAAAACAAAGAAAATGGATTAAAAGCTCAGCAGAATTAAATCGGTGTTCCTACCTTATACCTAGTGACTAATATTTATTAATATGAGAAACTCTTCATTTAAGCCCATATGTAGTGTTAACTGGTGTCATATGACCAATCTCTTCACTTAAAAACTAAGGAACAAAAATGTTAGAAAACAAAATAAGAATCTGAGTACCTGCTTTTGTTGTTACAATTTGCATAAATATTCTACTGGCTCATTGAAGATGTGTCTTGATTAAAGGAACTTTGGGCAGAGTCACCACTCTTGTTTGGATCCCAAAGAGCAAGGGGAAGAGCCAATGTTCAGGTCCCAGCCTTATAATTTGCCAACTATAATTATAATAGATTATAATCATGAAAATTTGCCTAACTTTTTGAAAAATTTGCCTAAATATTTTCATCTGTATTGTGTGTGTGTGTGTGTGTGTGTGTGTGTTTCTTTGTTTTTGTTGTTGTTGTTAATCCCCACTAGAAGGTAATTTTTCCCATTGATTTTTAGAGAAAGTGGAAGAGAGAGGGAGAGACAGAGATAGAGAAACATTGATGTGAGATTGGTTGCCTCCCTCACAGAATTGTGCCTGCAACTGAGGTATGTGCCCTTGACAGAAATTGAACCTAAGACCTTTCACTTCACAGGCCAATGCTCTATCAATGAGCCAAACCCACTAGGACCATATCTTCATCTCTAAAATAAAGATAAAAGCATCATATATCTGTAAAGAAAAGTCAGTAAGACAATCCAAAAAGCTCAGCACACAGTGTATACAGGCAACAAATGGCAGCTATCACAATAATGATATTATTGTATAATTATTTCTATTAATATTATGACTCTTATAAGAACCTTTGACTACTTCCCTTAAGTCCAGCCTTACCCACTTCAACTACCCAAATTCTCTAAAACACCATTTCCAAGGTAATATTCTTATAATTTCCTACAGTTTTATCTTTCCCCAACTTTAAAATTTGTAATGAATCAATATTATTCATTGAATAAACTATAACCCCTTAGACTGCCATTCCAGATTTGTTACCAGGTAATAGTTCACACACTGTACATATGGCTGTTCCCAATTTGCACCAAATTTTACTCATTCTTATCTTTTTATCAGAGGTGCAAACCTTCATCTGCTTGTTGAAATGTTGCCTGTATAAGTTTCCTAATGCTGGTGAAACAAACTATCACAAATTTAGTGGCTTAAACACAAATTTATTATCTCACAGTTCTGTAGGGTAGAAGACTGACATGGTTCCAAGGGAATAAAATTAAGTATCAACACAGTTGCTTCCCTTTTGGAGGCTATAGAGGAAGGTGAGCTTTCTTGCCTTTTCCTGTGTCTAGAGGCTGTGTTCCTTGGCTCATGGTCTACTTCCTGTCTTCAGATTCAGCAACGTCATATCTCTCTGACCCTACTTCCGTCTTCCATGGGAACATCACCGACCACAGCACCTTCCTATCACAAGATCCTTAACCTCACTCACAATGTCAAAGTCCTTTTTGCTTATATGTATAGTAATATAGTCTCACAAGTTTTGGGCATCATTAGGGCATGAACATCGTTCAGGTCTATGGATGGAGAGAGAATAGCATTATTCTGTCTACCACACTGCCCATTCAATTGTAGCCTTGAACAGTCTAATATAGTTAGTAGAAGTGTAATTGACAAATTCATTTTGGAGGGTAGTTTCAAATATGCCAAAATTAAATTTGTACATTCTCTTTGACTTAATATAATCCCTCACCTATTAAATCTATGCCACAGAAATACTTAACATTTATTCATCAAACAAATATTTATTGAAAGTGTATAATACTCCACTTTTGGTTTTCAGTTTCTTTGAAGAAAAAGAAGGCCCTTCACCTCAAGCAACTGGTAAAAGAAGGCAATAAATAAATAAATAAATAAATAAACAAACAAACAAACAAACAAACTATACTATACTAAATGGTGATAGATCCCTTTTTTCAGTTGACTGACCCAACCAATATCTTAAGTCCTCTCTTTTCTGCATAGCCCATATCTAATTCTCCAGCAAACTTTACTGGTTCTATCTTCAAAATATGTAAAAATCTAACCACTTTATGTGCACAAATATGCATTTACAAATGTTTCCCCAAGTAAGTCAGGCATATACCTCAGATCACAGGAGAACAAATAATGAGTAGAAAACAAAGAACCAAGCATCTACTACAATATCTTACATATCTAACACAAAGTCTAACCAAGTCATTACCAGTGTGACAACTCATTGAAATATCATGAAGTCTTCACAGCTATCAAATTTCTATTATTGCACAAATACTTATATACCTTACCTGAAGATACAATCTACTATGGTGATTTCTGTTGGGCAAATCCTTGAGCTAAATGGTGATGAAACGTGGTACATTGCTATGTGTAAATTGCTATAAATAAAAGCTAGAATGATAATATAGTATTGGGATGGCAACAAAGTAAGGTCTCACATTTCCTGGAACATATGAGAACCTTGTTTCTTAAACATGTAAGGAAAACAGTGAGGACTATAACCCATGGGTTGTTAATGAGCAAGATCCTCAATATTTTAGACTTTGCAGGGACAAGGCATTTAGAATCTCTCACAATGACTCAGCTCTGCCATTATAACACAAAAGTCACCATAAACAATGGAGCATGATTATGCTCCAATAAAAGTGCAGACATCAATTAATTTTATTGTATAATTTTAGTATGGATGTTATAGAGATAAAGACTTTAAAAATATAACTGTGAAAAAAATAAATAAAAATATAACTGTGTTTTTGGTTTAGCAGCTATTGCATAAAGATTCTTGCCATAACTAGTTCTTTTCAATAATATTGCAATGCATGAAAGTGCATAGTGCAATAAATATGAACTACTAGTAAATGTAATTTAATCGCATTAGGTATGCCCTAAAACTCATTTCTGTGTTTAAGAGTATGTTATGAAGCCTGGCCAACATGAGTTAGTGGCTGAGCATTGACCTATTAACCAGGGGTCATAGTTCGATTCTCAGTTAGGACAACGCCAAGATTATAGGCTCCATCCCCAGGGTGAGGCATGCAGGAGGCAGCCAATCAATGATTCTCTCTCATCATTGATGTTTCTATCTCTCCCTTACTCTCTGAAATCAATAAAAAAATAGATTTTTATAAAGTATGATTAATGGATGATATAAATACAGCTCAGAACCATCCAGGTCCCCATTTGACCTTTGCTACTATGGCTTTCTTCCTGAATGTGTACTGCTATAATTCAGAACAGTAAGTGTCATGAGGTAAGAGCAGCCTCTAATCCTCTAATCAAAACAAAAATATGTCAACTCTGTTTAAAAGAAGATCGTACCTGAAGTTTTAATACTCAAGGACCTGCAGGGTACTTTTTAAAAAATTAAATGTATTGGGATAACATTATGAAGGTACTTTATTTTAGTATAAGTGCCCAGTTAAATAATGCCCTAAGCTGATATTTCAAATGTCTCTCAGAGTATGTGCATTAATCATTCTGAAATTTGAATTCTTGATCTTCCTTTCAGAGCAATAGGATCTACTACCCAGATATGATGGGAGTCAAGTGGTGGCTGTAGGGAATTTGAGAGCTTAAAAAAAAATATTTGGACAGAAGTTGAAGTTTCACTTGATTAATAGCTGGGACTTATTTCCTATGATCTACTAATTTTATTCAAGCTCTGTTTGCCTCCAGTCTTACTCCATTACTTTTCCCCTCAAGCCCTCTTTGGGCTGCCAATATTTTGGCTGTAAACTTTTTTCTTTAATGACAAGATTGCCAAAAGAATAGAGTTAAGAATTTTATTGACCATTTTAGCCTAAGAGTCAGTTCAAACAAATACACAGAGATAATTGCACAATTGAAATCATTAAAGTAGTTGCATGAGAATCAAAATTCATACTGATTTTATTTTGCTTAAAGCACGTGGTTGCCATGGCCGGTGTCCTCGGTGGTTGGAGCTTTGACCTCGGTGCAGGGAAGGGTCACCAGTCAAGGGCACACACCTAGGTAGCAGATTTGTCCCCTGGCCCCTGTCAGGGAGCATGCGAGAAGCAACCAATCTATGTGTATCTCTCACCTCTCTTCCTCTCTCTCTCTCTCTTCCTTTCTTTCTCTCTCTCTCTCTCTCTCTCTCTCTCTCTCTCTCTCTCTCTCTCTCTCTCTCCCTCTCTCCCTCTCTCTCTCTCTCTCTGTCTCTCTCTCTCTCTGTCTCTCTCTCTCTAAAAATTAATGGATAATATTCTCAGGTGAGGATTCACAAAACAACAGAAAGCATATGTAAAAGCAAACAGGCATTGAAAGTAAATATCCCTACTGGATAACAATTGCAGTGTTCTACAGCGGTCATTTCTAGGCCCTCAAAGTCAATTGTTTGTATCTTCTTACTATAAAGTAAAGAGGCCAAAGGATAAGAAAGCACCACCCTTGAAAGAAGGTCTCTCACTTTCCTTCAAGCATTTTCCACCCTCTTCTCAGCAACACCCATGCCCCTTTTCTGAAGCACTTCTTCCTCCTGGGTTTTTGGGGCATTACTGTTGCCCAAAACCCCTACTCCTCGCTTAACAGAATAAAGCATCTGACTTTAGTGAGTTAAATACATCAGCTTCATCCTCCTTTGCGATACAGTCAATTTCACTTTTGTCCCACATATCAACACATCCAACCCCCAGCCCAACTCTGGATCCTTCCTGCCAGGATTTCTGTACATTCCTATGATTATCCCTCTCATGTCACTAATGAATCAAAGTTTTTGTTCCCAGGAGTTCTTCAATATCACCTCCCATGACTGAAGTGTTCTATCATGTGGAACCAAGGTTTATTTGATTATTTTCTGAAAAATAGGAAATAGGCAAAGAAAAAACAGACAAATCATTTGTGTGGTAGCTTTCTGTGAGGGTCTTGGGACAGTGGGTGAGGTTATACAGCAGTAACATGAACAAACGTTACAATATTATCTCCACCAACCCTTTTTATGACAATGACGAAAAAAGCAAAGCAGGAAGCCTCCATCTTTCCCAAAACCAACTCCGAAGACAAAGCAAAGGCTTTAAAAGCAAAAAAAAAAAAAAAGCAGCCGAAACTGGTTTGGCTCAGCGGTAGAGCATCGGCCTGCGGACTGAAAGGTTCCGGGTTCGATTCCGGTCAAGGGCATGTACCTTGGTTGCGGGCACATCCCTGGTAGGGGGTGTGCAAAAGGCAGCTGGTCGATGTTTCTCTCTCATCGACGTTTCTAGCTCTCTATCTCTCTCCCTTCCTCTCTGTAAAAAATCAATAAAATATATTTTTAAATAAATAAATAAATAAAAGCAAAAAAGCAGTACTAAAAGTAAAAGGCATCCACATGCGCGCGCGCGCGCACACACACACACACACACACACACACACACAATCACCCACCTTCGATCAAATAGGCTGAAAGAAGCTTTATAACATTGACATGGCCAAGGTCAACACCCTGATCAGGCCTGATGGAGAGAAGAAGGCATATGTTCAAATAGCTCCCGACTATGATGCTTTGAGTATTGCGAACAAAATTGGGACCAACTAAACTGAGTCCAGATGGCTAATTCTAAATGTTAAAATTTTTCACTATAAAAAAATGTAGTCACTAACTTTTGAGAGACGCATCCTATAATATCGCTCAGCTTTTTCTTTCCCTCATTACAAACACTAGCATTCAAAAATAACCACCTCTGGGCTTCCTTTTATATACCCAATGACTCATCCATATGCTCTGTAAACATAGGTCATTTTGTCTGAATCTAACTTTTCTCCCCATCACCACAGTTTCTAAAGGCAAGGGAGTTAAAGGGAGATTTGTATTTACCCACAGAAATGAATTATGTCATGCCCTTTACCTTGTAGAAACAGCTAGGGTTCACTTTTATTTAGTGAATTATCATTTCTTATTTGTAGCATTATAACTATCATTTCTTTCTGTAGCATTATACATCCTTTCTTACTACATTAAGTGATTCTCCTCATAAACTGTGACTTTAGATCTCTCTTCCCAAGAGATCATAAGCTTTCCAAAGTCAGGAATAAGTATTATTGCTCTGTTTTTACTATTTATTATGAAAAATAATGAGTCTCTGATACTAATCATCCAGCTTCATCAACTATCAATTCCTATCTGATCTGGCCATCTAAATACCCTTCTCCTAATGTCAAATACTACCCTGCCACTATGGCTCAGTGACTAGGCGTCAACCTATGGACCAGGAGGTCATGGTTTGATTCCCAGTCAGGGCACATGCCTAGGTTGCAGGCTTGATCCCCAGTAGGGGGCTTGCAGGAAGCAGGTGTTCAATGATTCCTTCTGATCACTGATGTTTCTATCTCGATCTTCCTCTTTCTTCCTCTCTGAAATCAATAGCAATATATTTTTTAAAAAACATAACCATAATGATACTATCACAAAAAGTAAGAAAAAACAATTGCTTCATTTAATCTGTTTGTTTTCTCAGTTTTACTCTGTTACATAGCACCTGCAACATGAGAGTGCACAACACTGTCACCTGAAAAACAAAACTTTCAGGAAATTTCATTTTAGGAGCCAACATTCAATCCCTCTTCTCCTCCTGACAAATTCTCTAAACTGTTCAAAACTCAGTTCAACATTACCTTCTCTATGAAGACTTCCTTAATTATCCCAAACACAGTTCATCACTTCCTCTACAGGGCTTTCATAATACATCAGTCATACCTCTACTATGGACCTAATTATATACATTATAATTACTCACTTAGCTGTCTGTGTTCCCAGATTTACACATGCCTTTAAAGTAGTAATTATGCCTTGTTTATCACAGTAACCTCAGAGAGCCTAGTCCTAGAGGGACGGTAGGAAAGGAGGGGGGATACATATGAAAAGCTGGGTCTCAGGAGGGTCCCTGTAGTAGGGAGTCCGTGAGAGCATCCACATGACCCCCACAAACTCCCACTCCATGCCTAACTAAGCATGTATGGATGGCAATTTTTATCTATTTCGCTTATTGTTTTATCTCTGGCTCTTGCGATAGTAAGAGTTTCATAACTATTTATTTGCTTGAACAAATGAAGAAAGGACCTTGGTCCTACACAAAAGATTGATGAGTTGAATGTGCATTTGTAAGGTAAAATGTTTACTATATGAACATTTTTTAATGATTTCAGGCAATCAAACATTTATCCAAGCATCCGTCTTTTGTGTTCAAAACAGGATGCATTCCTCTGAGAAGCACATACTGTCCATTGCCTTAAAAGAATCTCTAACAAATAACCAGTGACCTGCTAGAAATATTATTTCCATGGAAAAGCCACCAAAGTAGTGAATGCCCTTGGTTATCAAAGGCACAGGGTGTTTTGGAAGGTACTGATTTATTTATTTATTTATTTGTTTGTTTATTTATTTATTTATTTTTTGGTTTGTTTTACATTTCTCAATTTTTATTACTGGGTAAAATTCAGCATATGCTACATCACGTACATTTGCCTAGATTTCTATAAAGCTTAAGATTTCTTTACCTCTGCATTTCTATTACGCTTATTTCAGGTGCTAATCAGTTTGTTTTTTTAAGTACAGGGAGCATCCATCTGGCTTTAGTAAGAAAATAACTTTTGTTAGCATATTTAGATATTTGCCAAGATTTCCACTTGATTCACTGTTTATTTATGTGACTTTTTTTTTTAGAGGAATACAATTTCCCTTGCAAGACCTGAATATTTATTTATTGATTTTATTTATTGTAGCTGTGAGTTTATAACCATGCATTTTAATGCTTTGGCCTTTCAAGAAAGAAATTTTAAAATAAAGTCTAAACTTTACTCGGCCAGAACTCAATAGGTTTTAAATTTATATTTTTTGTTGACAGTATTACAGATGTCCCCCAATCCACCACCCCCAACCCCCACCTTTACCAACCTCCATCCAGCCCCTGTCCCACTCCAGGCTTTCACCAAAATATTGTCTATGTCTATGGGTTCTGCATATATGCATTTAAGTTCTTTGGTTAATCTTCCCAACATTCTCCCCTCCTCCCTTTCTCCCCCCCACCCCCACCCAACATACACACACACACACACACACACCACCTTTCCCTGTGAGATCTGTCAGTCTGTTGTTCCATGCAAAAATGTCTCTGAACCTATTTTGTTTATCAGTTTATTTTGTTCATTGGATTTGTTCTCACATGAGAGGACATATTATACTTGTCTTTCTCTGACTGTCTTATTTCATTTAGCATAATAATCTCCAGGTCCATCCATGCTGTCACAAAGGGTAAGAAAGCCGTCTTTTTTATAGCTGCATAGATTCCAGAGTGGAAATGTACCACAGCATTTTTATCCACTCATCTGCTGATGGGCTGTTTCCAAATCTTAGCTATGGTAAATAATGCTGCTATGAGCATATATTCTTTCTGGTTGATGTTTTGGGATTCTTAGGATATACTCCCAGAAGTGGAATTGCTGGATCTAATAGCAATTCCATTTTTAATATATTTAGGAAACTACATACTGTTTTTCCATAATGGCTGCACCAGTCCCCATTCCCACTGGCAGTGTATTAGAGTTCCCTTTTCTTCACATCCTTGCCAGCACTTGTTTGTTGATTTATTGGCCATCCTGATGGGTATGAGATGATACATCTTTGCCATTTTAATTTGCATCTCTAATGAAAATTCTGCCACACTGAGCGTTTTTTCATATGTCTCTTGGCCATCTGTATGTCCGCTTTGGAGAAGTGTCTACTTGGGCCCATTTTTTAATTGGATTGTTTGCCTTCCTTTTGTCAAGTTGTATGAGTTCTCTATACATTTTGGAAATTTACCCCTTATCAAATGTATCATTGGTGAATATGTCCTTCCTTACAGTGGGTTCCCTTTTTATTTTGAGGATGTTTTCTTCCGCTGTGCAAAAGCTTTTTAGTTCGATGTAGTCTCATTTGTTTATTTCATTTTATTTTTTTAAATATACTTTATTGATTTTGTACAGAGAGGAAGGGAGAGAGATAGAGAGTTAGAAACATCGATGAGAGAGAGTCATCAATCAGCTGCCTCTTGCACACCCCCCACTGGGGATGTGCCCGCAACCAAGGTACATGCCCTTGACCAGAATCGAACCCGGGACCCTTCAGTCCCCAAGCCGACGCTCTATCCATTGAACCAAACCGGTCCCGGCTCATTTGTTTATTTTTTTTTTCTTTGTTTATCTTGCCCTAGGAAATGTATTGGTGAAAATTCTGCTACATGAGATGTCTGCAATTTTACTGCAATTTTACTGTCTTTGTTTTCTTCTAGAGTTTTTATGGTTTTTCAGCTTACATTTAAGTTTTCTATCCATTTTGAGTTTATTCTTGTGTATTATATAAGTTGGTGATCTGGTTTGTTGTTGTTTTTTCATGTACCTGTCCAATTTTCCCAACACCATGTGTTGAAGAGATTGTCTTTACTCCATTGTATGCTATGCTTTTGCTTCCTTTGCCAAATATTAATTGACCATAATTGTGTAGGTTGATTTCTGGGATCTCTGTTCTGTTCCATTGGTCTATATGACTGTTCTTGGGCCAGGCTGTTTTGATTATGGGTTTGTAGTATAGTTTGATATCTGGTATTGTGACCCCTCCAACTTTGTTCTTTCTCAAGATTGCCGAGACTCTTCAGGATATTTTTAGCTTCTATATAAATTTTTGAAATATTTATTCTAGCTCTGCGAAGTATGCTGATGGTGTTTTAATAGAGATTGCACTGAATCTATAGATTGCTTTGGGTAGTATGGTGATTTTAAATTATGTTAATTCTCCCAATCCATGCACAAAGCATATACTTTTACTTTTACAGGCCCCCACCTTCCAGTTATTCTTGATGTCAGATATAGTATTCTTTATTTCTGACTAGTTCTTATTCATGATTTCTAAGTCATTTTTCATACTGATGTAGTTCCCACTAAATTTCTTGTGGTTACCATTAAGTTTCTTATATTTTTCATTAAATTCCTTGAGTATATTTATAGCCATTACTCTGAACTCTATAAATAAATTGCTTACTTGTGTTTCATTTAGCTCTTTTTCTGGAGATCCCTCCTTTTCTTTCATTTGGGGGTTGTTTTTATCTCCACATTTTAGTTGTCTCTTTGTTTTTGTTTCTATGTATTAGATAGAACTGGTGTGACTTCTAATCTTTGTGGTATGGTCTTTTGTAATAAATGTCCTGTGAGACCAGTTGTGTGGTCTCCTTGAACTCTTGATCTGGATGTTCTAGCACTGTCTCTTTTGTGGGTTATTTGGGTTTTTCTTTGTAATTGGGTATTGATTGCTGTTTTCCTGTTCATGGGTGAGATCTCCTCTCAGGCTGGATGAGTGTGAAGCTCAATCCCAACCAAGTCATAGGAGGTGCTGTACAGGACTATTTGCTGCCTCCAGTCCTGATTTTATAAACTACTAGTTAGAGACGGTTCCATGAAGAGCCAAGCTGCACAGGGTCAGATGGATGGATGTAGTTTATTCCTCACTGGTCTTGTGTTTTGTTTTGTGTTTTTTCATGGAAGTCATTGATAAGTTTGGAGGCTAGATGTCTGAGATCAGAGTGCCAGCATGGTCAGGTTGCAGCATGGTCAGATTCTGATGAGAGCTTCCTTCCTGTCATCCAAAATGCCAGCTTCCAGGTGTTCTAATTCTTGCACCGTGAATTAGAAAACAGATTCTTGCTCCTTCCTTCTGGGTAATTGGAACTATTGCTCAGATCTGGCAAGGAAAGCAAGCAGTAGGTGGACAGACCTGGATAATTGGCTTAGGAGCTCAATTTGATTTACTTTGACCTGGAGAAATTATTTGTATATTTGATTGGTTTCCATGGAGCTTTGGGCAATGGAGTCTGTCAGATACAAAGTATGAGGAAAATAAATAAAAGTATACCTATTTTTTTAAATCTTCAATTAGAGCATAATAGAAAGTAGGTTCATAAAATGTTTACATCCTATTAAAAGCATTTGACAGTAGATACAATACCAAATAATTCTGTCATTTTATAGCATAAAAATAAACAACTGTAAAATATAATTGATCCATTCAACCTGGGTTAAAATTTTATAATAAAAAATGTCATCCATATGCTGAAATGCACTTTTCAGTACTCATCTTACAAATGGATCACCTAGCCTGGCTGGTGTAGCTCAGTGATTGAGTATTAAACCATGCATCAGGAGGTCATCAATTCAATTTCTGGTCGGAGCACATGTCTGGGCTACAGGCTCTGTCCCCAGCGGTGGGGGTGCAGGAGACAGCTGATTGATGTTGATGTCTCTCCCATTGATGTTTCTATCTCTTCCTTCCTCTCTCTATGAAATCAATAAAATCATATATTTAAAATAATAAGTAAATCACCTGACTCTATAAATTAATATTTATTGTTACTATTGGATGTGAATACAGGATAATAATGCCATTAATCAGACAGAAAATTTTTGCCAAGGTATCTCTTAATGATAGAAAAATGTGACAGAAAGCTAGTAGGAAAGGAGATATAAATTACTCTTCAATATACTAAAACATCTTCACTAAATACAAATTAAAACTTTAATGAGATACCATTTTTCATTCATCAGGTGATCAAAAAATTTGATAACTCTCTGTATTGGCAAGTGTTGGGGAAAGAGTCACTTTCATTCCGTGCTGGTGTGAGTGCAAATTGATACACAACATCCATCAAAGACAATCTCTCAAAATTAAAAAGCACATGTCCTTTAGCATAGCTAATATATCTTGGTCAGTATTGTACTTCAAACTGAAGTTTTTCTGGAAACATATGCCAGTCATACTAAAGTCCTTTTCTTAATATATTATTTTCTGTCAATGTACTTGTAGGAATATGAGAGCCCATCCAATATAAAATTTAAACCATGATATATATCGTTGAGATGAAAGTTTCCTTCTTGGCATGGAAGGGAAATCATATCTTTTCTCATTTGGTGTATAAATTTCATTAAATGTGTCTTTTTTTTCTTTTCTTTTCTTAAATGACCTAGCAACTCTACTGGAAAAAATAAAGAGATAATACAACCAATAGCTACATGATATTAAACCCAAAGTGTTTTCGTTTTCTTTATTCTTTCAGTACCTAGTACAGGCAGAGCAGATCTAAGGATTTCATTACAGGTTGGTAAATAAATCTAGAGGTTTAATGGATCTAAGAAACTACTACTGCTGGTGAGACTCTTTAATCTCTTAAAATCAGTCATTTTACATCGGGGCAACAGAGCCTATTTTTTATTCAGAATGCATGCAGAATTTGCCAAAGCAAATTTAAAATAAAATCCCCCATAAACACAGCATGTAGAACAGAGAATCATAACATGAGATAGTCACTTTCATACATTAATTCAAATAAATAGGCAGCCAGTGGTTTGCTGAACATATTAGAAGAAAGCATATCCTTATGCAAAAGACTATTCATATGCCCTTGACACTTTAAATAAGTGCTTCATCAGACTGGCTTTGTCATAGGAGCCTTATGAAGGAAACTGAAAGATCATATTATGTGGGACATACAGAACAGAATAGAGATAGGAAAAGAGTGGAAACTATTCTGCTACAATAGATAATGGATATCACTAGATTCTTAGCAAAGGGAATTGGGGATTATTTATGAAACCACTGGAATTCTTTAAAGTCTGTTATATGTAAGTAAGTGAGGTAAATACTTCTTTGTTACAACGTCTGTATTTATTTATTCCCAGCAAATTATTTTATTATTTTTATAAGTCCCCAGTTGGGAATCACAAAGGAGTTCAAGACTCCTGGCTATGTGGTTTCAACCAGAAACTAGCCTGCCTTGTAGAATTCTCTTGTAATGAAGCCTATGTCAATCTCAAAAGGCAATACATGATACTAATTTAGATTCTTCTAAAGTGTATTCTTTGAAAAATTAGGCATGACTGATGCTCCTTGGTTTTGGAGTGAAGAAGGATAGGTCAAGGGAAAAGATAGACTGCCATGGTTCTCACCTTAGAAATTGATGAAGCACATTTGCTTATTAAAGATAAAGAATAGCTGCAAGAGAAGCCTCTTTAACTTTAACATAGTATTTCTCAAATATACTTGGTCAAGGAGGAGAGCGTTTTTCACATAATATTAAATAACACACCAAAATATCTAATAATTCACAGGAGCTTTGGAAGAATGCATCGCTTTATGATAATTAGCAATAAGGAATAAGGTCCTTAGAATATAATTCGACCTCAGTAAACAGGAACTATTTTCCCCCATCCAAAATGATAAACCTGTTAAAGACATAGACTGACATTTTAATAACCAATATCCAAGAACTGGAATATAATTTGAAACATTTTGGCTAGAATTACTTCTTAAGGAGTCTGTCTTCAAAAGTTTGGTCAAGGAAAAACACTACTGGATGACATTGCTAAACCAATCAGAGGAGTAGAGAAAAACGTAATGGCTCATAAGAAGGGAACAAGACATGAGACCCGTGGTCTTAAAAATTTTTTCTAACTCATGTAAGAGAGATCATTGCAGAAATTAATGCCATTTTAAAATGCCATTTAAAAATCTATTGTTGCAGCGTAACAACAAAGGGCATCCACTTTTACTCTCCAAACTGTTTCAATTTGGATATAAATTATATAGAGACTCCCCTACCTATTGAACAACTACTGGGTGCTATGTGTGATAAACAGTAACCCCCAAAAAGATTTTTTTTTAAATTTAAACCTGTGCCTTGCCATCAAAAGAAGTGAGCAACCTCATCGTAGAGTCCAGAATAATACATTTGAACAATTTGAAAACAATAAATGGTTTTCTAGTTCAAAGTTAATGTCTAGTAAAGCAAATACACTGCTGGGCAAGGGGGAAATAGCAAGGGAAGAGGGTAGAATGTACTAGGATGTTGTGAAGGCAATGGGCAAGCTGGTACTTATTGAATAGAACACAAAAGTAATCACTGCGAGCTTGAAAGGAAAATATGTGCATACGGACATAACCAACTGACCCCATGCCAGTGATCTTTGGGCTGCCTCCCCTGCAGCAAGGAAACTTAGACTGCATCCTTCAATGGAGCCTCCGTTTTCTAAAGCCAATTTCTTGCTACTAGATGACAAGATACTTCTTCCACATCATATGGAACCCAAGGATAAACTGGGACTTCCTACCACCTCTGATAGAGCACAAATATACATGATTTATATTTTTACTTATTCCCCCAAAACCTTTTAATTTCCAGAAGAGAGCATGTTTTGATATCCAAAAACCAAACTTTAGGACTGTTTTGCTCCCAGAACCCTTCTCATGTCTATGGGAGCCTCTGGTTCTTGGTGTCTACTTCCTTTTTCAGCATTTCAGCAGTCACTTGCTGAACACCAGCATCCTAAGTTCAGTTTGTTCCCATTGTTGTCAGAGGTCAAATTATGCCAGGTTTCCAAAGAGTAATTCTTTTGAACAACTCTTATTTCTGAGTGAAGCCACAGAAGAGCAGTTATGTGCTCATAAAAGCAGACCTTGCCCTACCTGGTTTGGCTCTGTGGATAAAGTGTCGGCCTGCAGACTGAAGGATCCTGGGTTGGATTTCAGTCAAGGGCACATGCCCGAGTTGAAGGCTCCATTCCCAGAAGGGGGCATGCAGGAGGCAACCAATCAATGATTCTCCCTCATCATTTATGTTTCTCTCTCTCTCCCTCTCCCTTCATCTCTGAAATCAATCAATCAGTGTGTGTGTGTGTGTGTGTGTGTGTGTGTGTGTGTGTGTGTGTTTAAGCAGACCTTATTTAACACTAACGGCCCAGCTCATGAAATTCATGCACGGGGTGGTATGTGCCTCAGCCCAGCCTGCACCCTCTGCAATCTGGGACCCCTTCATGAATGTCCAACTGCCGTTTAGGCCCGATCCAGGTAGGATTAGGCCTAAACGGACAGTTGGACATCCCTCTCACAATCCAGGACTCCTGGCTCCCAACTGCTCATCTGCCTGATTTGCTGATTGCCCCTAACTGCTTCTGCCTGCCAGCCTGATCATCCCCTAACCACTCCCCTGCCAGCCTATTTGCCCCTAACTGCACTCCCCTGAAGGCCTGGTCACCCCTAACTGCCCTCCACTACAGGCCTGGTCCCCCCAACTGGTCTCCCCTGCAGGCCTAGGTCTCTCCCAACTGTCATTCCCTGTAGGCCCGGTCATCCCCAACTTCCCTCCTCTGCTGGTCTGGTCACCACTAACTGCCCTCCCCTGCAGGCTTGATTGCCCCCAACTACCCTCCCTTGCAGGCCTGGTCTCTCCCAACTGCCCTCCCCTGCTGCCCACAACCAAGGTATTGTACATGCCCTGGACCAGAATCGAACCCGGGACCTTTCATTCCGCAGGCTGACGCTCTATCCACTGAGCCAAACCGGTCTCGGCTGCACATTACTCTTTTATTAGATAGGATAGAGACCTGGTGCACAGGTGGGGACCGGTTGGTTTGCCCTGAAGGGTGCCCCGGATCAGGGTTGGGGTTCCCTTGGGGCATGGGACAGCCTGGGCCAAGGGCCTGTGGTGGTTTGTAGGCCAGCTATGCCCTCTGGCAATCCAAGCAGAGGCCATGGTATCTGGGATTTATTTATCTTTTATAAGTGAAATTTTGTAGCCTTGAGTGGAGCCAAGCCTCCTGCTTATTCCACGGACGCAGCCATTTTTGTTGGGATTTATTTATCTTCTATAATTGAAACTTTGTAGCCTTGACTGGAGGCCTGAGCCTGCTATAGTGTGTGGAAAGCTTGGCTTCCTCCATTGCCGGGGAAACACAAGCCTCCTGCTCTCTCCGTGGCTACAGCCATCTTGGTTGGGATAATTTGCATACTTGCTCCTGATTGGCTGGTGGGCATGGTTTGTGGGTATAGTGGAGGTATAATCAATTTGCATATTACTCTTTTATTAAATAGTAGGATCTGGGAAATGCGGTAGCCTAGAAAGAAGACACGTGCGCATGACACAAATTCTGCGATCAAATATCATAGGGAATAATGAATGATCTCATGCAATCATCCCCGCTGTGAGCAGCAGCCTGAATGAAGAAAAAAGCCCTTTCATGTGGGTGTTTCTAATGCTTTTCATTAACCTCACCCGGCAAATCCAAAGCCGCCTCTGTCAGAGGTAATTATCTCCAATTTACAGAGTAGTACACACAAGCTTTTCACAGGTCTCATAGTCCCCTTCAGCTCTCCAGCCCTCTGGGTGTGTACACTGGCCAGCACTTCATGTCTAGTACTTGAACCAAGTTCCTGATTCAGGCAGCCAGGGAAGAAAGAGGATATTGCAATTTAATGCTTCCCAAAGAGTGTCCGTGGTGTTGGCATTCTACTCAACAGTGATCCAAGAGCCTAAGTAAGTACAATTTGCAATAAAAAGACAGTGTTGTTGTTTTTTTAATTTTTCGTTTATTTATTTATTAATTAATGCGTATTTACTAGGTCTCACCACGTTATTGAACTACCTAAGGTGCTATAAAAGCAAAAAGGTGAGGTTGGGAGGAGCAACATGAACCCTGATCTCAGGACATTTTTTTAAAATTCTTTATTGTTTAAAGTATTACATATAGTATTACGTATGTCTCGGTTTTCCCCCACTGACCTCTCACCAGCTACCTCCCCCTGCCACATGCTCTCACCCCCCTAGTGTCTGTATCTGTTGGTTATGCTTAAAAAGACAGTGCTAATTCTCAGTTCACTAAAATGAGATCCTAATTTATGGGGGGACCCCTATATGAACAGGTGAATCCTACCATTAAATAAGATTGAATAAACTATAATAATAAAATGAACAGAACAGTGACTTGTGCAACTTTAATTCAGTCCCACAATAATGTTATTGTGTAACAAACCACTTGGGTTTTTTATGTAGTAATTTCTGATTGTAAAACATAATATAATACACAACATTTGATCCAAAACAATACACATTACCTTAATATAAAACATTTTTAGAGAGCAAATGATAAAACCTGGAATGATTTCTAGGATCTCCTGTAGTTCTAATATGCAGTTTAGATTTTGGTCATTAGTGTATGTACCCTGCTAAAAGGTATGACGTTTATATAGTGTCTTGCATTTACAAATCATCATCTTGGACATTTTGGAGAGAATTTGTGCAACTTTACCATAATTATTTTGTATAAATCAACTTAATTGACTGAATATTATCATTTTATAGGTTCTTTGATTTTCCCCTTTTTATATAGTAAATATTATCTCATAAATCAATTATCTGTCTGAATGATTAAAACAAGGGAGAAGGAAAAAGAAAAAAATTCCTAAAGTAACCCTCTCCTGGCAACTGAGGAGGATATGTTTATCTAGACACAAAATCCTGACAATATAATCTTGTTGAATATGATTGCTGAGAATTTCAGTGAAATATATCTCATCAACGAGTTGTTTTCTCTGAAATTAAGGGCATTTTGGTTAAGGAGTGCCCCAACCCCCTATGAGCTAATTATAGTTTCCTGTTTCGGACACAATATATATTAATGAAACTCTAGGCACTAAAGTAGAAGTACTTGGCTCAGCCAGTGGAACTCAGTGGTTGAGTGTTGACCTATGAACCAGAACACAGTTTGATTCCTGGTCTGAGCACATGCCTGGGTTGCAGCCTCAATCCCTAAGGAGGGTCATGCAGAAAGCAGCCAATCAATGTTTCTACCTCTCCCTCTCCCTTCTTTGAAATCAATGAAAATATATTTTTTTTAAAGAAGTATTTGAAGATTTATCAAGGAGTATTGATGCTTTTTTGAAAATATATAATCAGGAAAATACATTATTACAATTTCCAGCAGCTTCAAAAACATTACCAGTTTGAAAAAGTGAAAAATTAAAAAAGAAAGGGATTTTGAAGAACTTTTGGCAATATCAAAAATGTAGTCAAATTTAGTTATAACTGATTTGGGGCATGAAGAGACAAAATATATACTTTTCTCCTAGAGATTTTTCCTAAAACTCGAAGAAGAAAAAGACACCAATGTTGCTGTTTACACACCCTTTGTGGAGACTCAGAAACAAGACTAGAGATCAAGATAAAGGCAGGAAATGGACTCTGCTCTTGGAGCCACTGCAATTAGCAATGTGATCACTTTCAAGTCCCTTTTCAAAACCATGTGCTCAACAAAAACAAAACAAAACAAAACAAAACAAAAGAACATGTAATCTTTCAATAAGGAGTTCTGTCAAATTTTTAAAGCAACAATATAATTCTAGTACTAACTGTCACTGTGTAGGGAGTGTTTAGTGTATGTCAGACATTGTGCTAAGCACTTATAAGTATTCTATCAGTTCTAATAATCTCGGGAAGTAGGTGCCATTATTATGCCTATTTTAGAGAAAAGAGAGTTAGTTATTAACAGAGAAGAGATTAAGTCATTTGCCTAGTTACACAGTGAAGTAAAACCAGGATCAAATTCAAGCCAAACGGCTCCAAAGTCCATACTCATAACCCTATTTTATATCCAAAAAAAAAATTTTTTTAAATGATGTATTCCAGAGGTAATATGTGACAACTAATATGAAGAATACTTCACAATGTTATAAGTTAAAATAATTGTAGTTCATCAATGATGAACTATAGAACATAATGATGGCACATGTACAACGGTGGTCCCATAAAATTATAATGACCTGAAAAATTAGTGATGCTGTAATGTCATAACACAACGCATTACTCATGTGTTTGTGGTGATGCTGGTGTAAGCAAATCCACTGCGCTGTCAGTTGTATAAAAGTGTAGGACATACAATTATGTTCAGTACATAACACTTTATATTAAATGATTATATTACTAATATGTATTTACTATAATATACCTTCTATCATTATTTTAGAGTATACTCTTCCCACTTACATAAAAAAAAAAAAGTTAGCTGTAGCCGAAACTGGTTTGGCTAAGTGGATAGAGCGTCAGTCTGCGGACTGAAAGGTCCCAGGTTCGATTCTGGTCAAGGGCATGTACATTGGTTGCGGGCACATCCCCAGTAGGGGGTGTGCAAGAGGCAGCTGATCAATGATTCTCGCTCATCGATGTTTCTACCTCTCTATCCCTCTCTCTTCATCTCTGTAAAAAATCAATAAAATATATTTTAAAAAACAAGTTTGCAGTAAAGCAGCATACCATGTTATAGCGGCAGCAACCTCATACATCCTGTGTTTCCAATATCTCCTAATTGCATCATTCTCTCTTGTGCTTGAGTTCATCTCGAGTTGTTTTGTATAGTGACATGCTATCCAGAGTGTAGTCTAGAACAGTGTTTTTCAACCTTTTTTGGGCAAAGGCATACTTGTTTCATGAAAAAAATCACGAGGCACACCACCATTAGAAAATGTTAAAAAATTTAACTCTGTGCCTATATTGACTATATATAAAGTAATTCTCTTGAATAGGAATCAAATAAACACAAAGAAAGTATTTTATAATTACTTTATTATGAAATATTAAGTAAACAAAATAGTGAAAAATTATAAAATTCTTGTCTTGTCTGCACCTATAGCACACCAGGCAACATCTGTGCCGCGGAACAGCGGTTGAAAAACGCTGGTCTAGAAGCAATAGGCCCCATATAGCCTAGATGTGTAGTAGACTGCACCACCTAGGTTTGTGTAAATCTACTCTGTGATGTTTCTTCCATGAATTTAAGAAATCTGGCTTCTGGCATCCAGGTTTAAAATATCAAGCTTATTGTTTCAGACTGGCTATTTTTAAAATCGTGTCTAAATACGGGAAACCAAAGTGCTGCCTCTCCAAATTTCCTGTCTTGTTCTTGTTCATTATAAATTTCTATGAAATAAGAGAACTATAAAATTGGAAGGTTGTGGTAGGCAGACTAAGGCCTTCCTCCTATCCCCCCAAAGATGTTCCTGTCCTGATGATAACCAGAACAGTGAGCCGAGGATTTTTCCCCCCAGGTCGTGTCTCTGGACACCAAAGAATGAGCTCCTCGAACCAGAAGATTTAAGTGAAGAGTGGAAGATGTATTATAAGCAGAATCAGACTCCCTTCAGGAGGAGGGGGCTGCCTGATTGATTCCCTCAGTTGTTCTTGCCCAGCAACAAACCTGAACTTCCTCTGTTTCTATGTGTTCCTACAGCTTGTGACTGCAGGCCCTCCCCTGTTTTCCCATGCCTCCTGCTTTGAGTCCAGAAACATTTTATAATTTGTGCTTGGTTGGTTCCTGTGGTGAGGCTGCTCAAACTGCTGTGTCTGCCCCTGCCTATGTTTTCCCCTGAACCCCTGCCCTATCTGCCTGCATTTAAATTAACCCTCTCACTAATCTTCAGGCCCATGATCATGTGACCTTACATAGTAAAAGGCACTTTGCAGCCCTAGATGGTTTCGTTCAGTGGATAGAGCATCGGTCTGCAGACTGAAGGGTCCCAAGTTTGATTCTGGTCAAGGGCACATGCCAGGGTTGTGGGCTCAATCCCCAGTAGTGGGAGAGCAGGAGGCAGACAATAAATGATTCTCTCTCATCATTGATCTTTCTATCTCTCTCTCCATTCCTCTCTGCAATCAATAAAAACCTTTTTTTTTAAAGGCACTTTACCCCTCATTCACTGCTGGTAGAAATGTAGACTGGTATAGCCACTATAGAAAACAGTGTGGTTATTCCTCAAAAAAAAATTAAGAATAGAGCTACCATATGATTCAACAATCCCACTCCTGGGTAATATACCCCAAAACTAGAAAACATGAATAAGCTCTCAGGTACAAATACATGAGTAAATTGAGTCACCAGCAAAACAAGCTTATTATACTTTATTGGCTCCATAATAAGGTTTTCTCTTAAATGTCACCTAGCATCCTATCTAATACAAGGGTAATATGCAAATTAACCATCACTCCATCACAAAGATGGCAGCACCCATAGCCACAAGATGGTGGGGACCAGTCCTCTAAGCCCCACTGGAGTCCCTCAGTTCCAGGGGGATGGCCCTTAAGAGCGGGCCTGGCAAAATGCTTCCCTCGTTGACACGATGACGAGGCAAGTGTTCAATCCAGGCCACTGATGGGCCTCTGGCCAGGCCAGGGTGCAGAACGCTTGTGCCGTTGCCCCAGCAACAAGGCAAGCATTCCACACCCGGCCACAGATGGGCCTCTGGGCAGTGGGCGCAGAGCTGCCAGGTCCCTCAGAGAGCTACTGGTGCACGGATTCATGTGCAGGGCTACTAGTTATAAAATAAACATGATGCAGTGTATCTACTTAAAATAGTACACACTTGTCAAAACCAGTTTGGCTCAGTGGATAGAGTATTGGTCTACGGACTGAAGGGTCCTAGGTTCGATTCTGGTCAAGGGCATGTACCTTGGTTGTGGACACATCCCTAGTAGGGGTGTGCAAGAGGCAGCTAATCGATGATTCTCTTTCATCAATGTTTCTAGCTCTCTGTCCCCCTCCCTTCCTCTCTGTAAAATGATCAATAAAATATATATTTTTTAAAATAGTACACACTGACTTTGTTGTGAGGTTAATTTCACTCAGAATTTCAACAATGAATGTAGTAAGCACAAGGGTAGAATGGAATTTTTAATAATATATATATATATATACTAGTAAAAGGCTAGGTGACTGACTGTACATCCAACTGGCTGGCCGGTACATATGATGCGCACTGGTAATCCTTCCTATATATAAAAGGGTAATACGCAAATCAACCGAACAGCAGAACGACCAGTCACTATGATGTACCCTGACCACCAGGGAGCAGACACTCAATGCAGGAGCTTCCCCCTGGTGGTCAGTGCACTCCCACAGGGGGAGTGCTGCTCAGCCACAAGTCAGGCTAACGGCTGGTGAGCACAGTAGCCCGCCTCTGCAGCAGCAGCACTAAGGGTCTGACTGTGGCCTAAGCTGTCAGTTGGACATCCCTCAAGGGTTCCCAGACTGTGAAAGGGCACAGGCTAGGCTGAGGGACTCCTCTCCTTCTCCCCAATACACGAATGTTGTGCACCTGGGCTCTAGTTTAAAAATAAACATTTATTTATCAATCATTGTTTTGTTTTTTTTCCTCAATATATTTTATTGATTTTTTTTTTTTACAGAGAGGGAGGGACAGGGATAGAGAGATAGAAACATTGATGAGAGAGAAACGTTGATCAACTGCCTCCTGCATACCCCTTACTGGGGGTGTGCCCAAAACCAAGGTACATGCCCTTAATTGGAATCAAATCTGGGACTCTTCAGTCCATAGGCTGATGCTCTATCCACTGAGCCAAACCGATTAGGGTCAGTCACTATTTTTTATCAATGTTGTTTTTATATCATATTTTTTGTTGTTTTTATACCATGTCTTTGTTGTTATATCATGTTGTTATTTATTCATCAATTTATCAATCATTGTTTTTAGCAATGTTTTTATATCATGTTTTTGTTTTTTTTATATCATTTCTTTGTTGTTTTTATGTCATCTTGTTATTGTTTATTAATCAATTTATGTATTTCATATACCTTTTACTAATTTCCTTTCATCTGACACTTCCATTACAAAGAGTGAATAGCAATATTAAAATATTTTGTATTTTAATTTAATGATACTACATTATATATATTTTGATGTAATTTTTTTTGCAGTAATTAACACATGAATCTTTCTTCTAATTAATTTCCTTTCAATGTGCACAAATCTGTGTACCGGGTCACTAGTGTGTTATATAAAGCAACTCAGTAAAAGCAGTATCCTGGAAGCCTGACCTCATTTAATGTGACCAGAGCATGGCTGTCCAGTTATATTCCCCTCTACAAAGGCAGATGTTTTAAAAAAATAGGCAGGGGTGAGTGGTACAGTGTTTAATCACTGAATCATCATCCTGGTGTAAACTATTCTAATGGAGAGAGATATTGCCTGAACATAACCAAAAACTACAGATAAACTTCATAAATCCTAATAAACACAATGGTGCCTTCTCAGGCAGTAAGGAACAACGCCTATAACAGGATGGTTAATTTTATGTGTCAGCTTGGCTAGGTCAGTGGTCAGCAAACTGCAGCTCGCAAGCCACATGCAGCTCAAGAGCTGAGGTTTGCAGCTCTGTTGACTGAGTTTCCCGACCACTGGAATAGGGGCTAATCATAAGGAATAACAACAGCCTGTAATTATTGGAATGGATAGTCAAGGTCAGTGATTGGCAAACTCATTAGCCAACAGAGTGGCAAACCGTGGCTCGAAAGCTGCAGTTTGTCGACCACTGGTAGGTTATGGTACCCCAGCTATTTGGTCAAATGTCAATCTAGATGTTGCTGTGAAGGCATGTTTTAGATGTGATTAACATTTAAATCAGTAAAGGAGATCAAGCTGTAGATTGTGGGTTGGCCTCATCTAATCAATTGAAGACTTTAAGAGCAAAGCCTAAGGTTTCCCAAAGAAAAAACAATTCTGCCTTCAGATTGCAAAACTCTTATGTGAATTTCCAGTCTCCAACCTCTCCCCCCACTCCGATAAACTTCACTTACCAACCCCTACAGTCATGAGCCAATTCCTTAAAATCAATCTCTCTCCATATGCATATATGTATATGTATACACACACACACACACACACACACACACACACACCCTATTGGTTTTGTTTCTCTGGAGAACCCTAATAGGATGGTAGCTAGTTACTTATGAGACTAAATATACAGATAGACAATGGATAGACCATTTGTACAGAACTTTAACGCACAATTACTGCACCTTCCCTGGAAAACTAACTCCCACATCTGATAGGGGACTTATAAACTGATAAGATAGAGAATCTGAATTAATCTGAAAAGTAATCATATTATTTTAAATTTTAGAATACATATATGTATGTGAATAGAAGGTTAAGTTTTTAAGTTTCTTTTAGAAGGGCTGTGTGAAGACATTAGGGAGGTGACTCAGCTGTGAATCCAGCAAGCAGAACCAATAAGCATGGTTAGACCAACCCACCAGGAGTCAGTCAAAATATCATCTCATCGCCTGATGATTAAGGACAAGAGCTGATGTCTGGGGACCTCCAGGACTGCATGTAGCTGCATTCCGTTCCCAGCATCACCCTAGACCCTTCCCCTTTGTAATCCTGTCCCCTGCGCCTTGATGTAAGACAGGATTTGAATGCGTGTAAGCAACCTGTCTTCTTAGTTGGTTGGCCTTCTCAATAAACGCCTTATATGATTCAACCCTGCCTTCATTATTGGACAGTGACAGGCAGCCCAAGCCCAACCAGGGGTTTCCCGGAAACACATCTACAAACAAGCCTTGCTAAAAATCTATTTCTATTTCTAGTGACAATCCAGGAAGCTAAACAATCCCTCCTATAACAATCAGCCCCATATGGCCAGGACTTGATTAATAATTGACAACTTCCCTAATTTTTGCCCCTGCTTTTGAATAAGGAAAAACTCAAGAAAGCCAAATGTGTACCTCTAACCCAGCGTTCGGTAAACTTATTAGTCAAGAGAGCCAGTTATCAATAGTACAACGATTGACATTTCTTTTGAGAGCCAAATTTTTTAAACTTAAACTTCTTCTAACGCCACTTCTTCAAAATAGACTCGCCCAGGCCGTGGTATTTTGTGGAAGAGCCACACGCAAGGGGCCAAAGAGCCACATGTGGCCCGCAAGCCGCAGTTTGCCGACCATGGCTCTAACCGATCAGGATGTTAGATACATACCAAATCTTAGTGTTTGCAGCTTAGTTACAAATTCTGTACATAGAAGGTCAAAAGCCACTTTTATAGACAGAAATAAAATACATACGATCAGGATGTAAGGATGTTCCACTTCAAAGTAGCTCACCAACAGCTTCCCAAACGCCAGCACAACTCCGGATCAGGGCATATCTGAAACCTTTCCTTTTGGACACTAAAGCTTTTCCACTCCTGTCTGCTTTGGTGCTTTTAGTCTTTTATTTGTTTATTTATTTTTTATTTCTAACAGTGAGTTAATGTTATCTATCTGACAATTTTAAATATGGAAGCTTTAGTTTCTCATCCATCCGTATCAATATTAAAAATTTCTACAATTCCTCATGTTCTGCTTGCCTTTGAGTCTCTGACAAAACACAAGTGACAGTAGCTGATTCCCTTGCAAACTCAGAATAGTCTTTGCTTTTCTTATTTGGCTGAGTCTTTGTTTATTTCCGGAGCCCTGTGGTCCTGAGAAGGCAAGAAATCAGGCCTGCTAGAAACCATCGAGAGTTATGAGCTGCCTCAAATGCTGCTGCCTACAGACAGAATTTCCAGACTGTACAGAATGTGGGCAATACGTAAGAATGTGTGTTAGTATGAATTCCCCTCCTATGCAGCACTATTATTAATCAAGTTCAATACTGTACGCTTTTTTTTTAAAACACTGAAACAAATGGTGTTAGCAAATAAATGACTGAAAGCTTTTGGCATCAAAATAATTTTAAAAATCTATTTGACTTATGACTTGTTGACAATAACTTGTTATGCATTTCAACTATAAAAGATTGTTTTACACATTTCTTCCTTTAGCCTCACAAACCTAATGTTTCAGATAAAAATCTAAAAAGGTATTTTATTTCTGTCTATAAAAGTGGCTTTTGACCTTCTATGTACAGAATTTGTAACTAATCTGCAAACACTAAGATTTGGGTATGATAGTTTTATAATTGAATTGGTAAAAATTAACATAAGAGATAAGAATAATAGGGCTCAGGAATCCAAGTTAATTTCACATAATATAGAAACATCACAATGGAATGGATTTGATAATTAGATTTATTTTTTTAAATATAGTAAACACCATCATAAATCAGTAGAATTTCACAGTAGACTTTACAGGCAAGTGATTTTTGGCTTATGGTAATTAAGTGTAAACCATTGTTTTAAGTGCTATTTTCAATGATATGAAAAATCACACTTGATTTAGAAACATTCATGTAATAATTTAAGTTCTTCAGAAAACATCAAAAGTGAATTATCACTATGTTGTAAACATGATCAATATAATCCTTATGCTATGAAAAGAAGAGAATAATCCCAAAAAGCAACACAAATTTCACTTCCTTCAAAGGCAAATGTATGCCAAAAATTAACAAAAAGATATTAACAGAATTGACCTGTCAATGACAATAAGGGAAAGAGGAAACTGTGGAAAACAGGGATGATCCCTGCAAGATTACAGTTGTGTGAAAGGTAATGAGGTGCCTTAAAATTTTCACTTGAAAATCTATAAAAATTCATTAATGGTCCATTTGATCATTCAGAATATTTGATCTCTCAGGAAGCAACTTCTAATAGCAGTTCTGGTATGCTAGGTTCAACATGCATTTGGACGGTGCTGTAAAAACAGTGCACAAGAAAAACAGGTTATTAAATATGCTGGCAATGACTTCCCCTCCCCTAAGGACTCTTTCCTGAATACTACCATCTTTTAAATCTGCACTTTGACTACATTCCATGCACATTTATACACCCTGTTTATTGTAGGAAGAGAATAGAAAAACCTTTAAGCATTCATAGCAAGGCCTCTCTTTATAAATAGGAGCTCCAGCCCCAAGATTAAGCACCACTTTCACGCACACACACACCCACAAACACTAAAGTAATAAAACTTACCGCTTCCTTCAAAGCTTGATCTAAATCTCCCATTAGGTCTTCTTTATCCTCTAAGCCCACAGAGAGTCGAATCAGCGTATCGCTAATTCCAAGGGCATCTCTGTGGCCCTTAGGCACTGATGCATGGGTCATAATTGCCCTAGAAGGAAGAATGAGCAAATTTTTTTAAAAAAATGTATATTTTTATTGATGTCAGAGAGGAAGGAAGAAAAAGAGAGAAACATCAATGAGAGAGAAGCATTGATCGGCTGCCTCCTAGCATCCCCTGTCCCCTATTGGGACTCAAGCCTGCAACTCAGGCATGTGCCTGGACTGGAAATTGAACCATGACACCCCTGGTTCATAGGTCAATGCTCAACCACTAAGCCATACTGGCTGGGCCCAGAGTGAGCACATTTTTTACCACTATATTATATCAATGGAAGCATATTCTGAATCTTAAGTTGCAAGTATCTTCCAATTTCTTCTACTCTAAATATAAAATTCTTCATACACTTATAGTTTTTATAGGCAAAAAAAAAAAAAGAATTGTTAATATTATCTTTTCTAGTCATTTAAGTGAAATCCAAACTTTTTTTTATATCAATTTATAGCATCAGTAAGGTACACTCATTCCAGACACTGAAGGTGCCATACAGTAGGGAAAGACAGACTCCAGTGTGTAAATTTTAATACCTTGCCTGAATGAGTCCCTGGCCAGAAACCATATGCCATGACCAACCAGCTAAACTTACAAGAGGCATCTGGAACCAAGAGCCAATCAGAATTAATCTCTTCTAGATCAATGAATCAATCCAGAACTGGAACTTCTGAGACAGATCTGGAAAAAGGCAACCCAAGATCACTAGTAACAGCCCATGTGCATTAGAAGTTCTGGCACACAACCAAGTGTAAAGGCAAAGCACCTACTATGGGTTAGGTATTATAGTAAGAGTTAGCAAACTAAGAAGAATGAGATATCTTCTTTACCCTAGATAACGAAGCAGGAGCTAAAGACTATGAACAATTCACAAAACAGAATAGTCGACACAAATCCGTATGAAGACAAGGACTGCCAGAGTTCAGAGGAGGGAGATCTCTATGGGCTGAGGCATTACAGAGGGGCTTATAGTCTTCCTGAACTCTATTCTTCTTCTTCTTTTTTCTTTTTTAAATTAGGACTTTTTAAAAAAATATTTTATTGATTTTTTTACGGAGAGGAAGGGAGAGAGATAGAGAGCTAGAAACGTCCATGAGAGAGAAACATCCACCAGCTGCCTCTTGCACACTCCCTACCGGGGATGTGCCCGCAACCAATGTACATGCCCTTGACCGGAATCGAACCTGGGACCTTTCAGTCCGCAGACTGACGCTCTACCGCTGAGCCAAACCAGTTTCGGCAGTCTTCCTGAACTCTATTACTCACATTGCCACTCACACTCAACCTTTCCCCGAACACTGCCAGTAAAATCAATGCCTAAGCTGCTTTCTCCTACCTCACTTCAGGCCCACGGAAAGAAAATATCAGTCATGGTCAAAGTAAATGGATTTCTTTCACTACTCTAAGTTTTACACGTAAACATCCTCCTTAAAATGCTCTGCCTTTTCAGGCTCTTAATTCCTTAACAGAGTGTGCACAGGTAGAAATAAGAACTTACGCCTCTGAGACCAATAGACGTGGGTATGAATCTCAGCCCCTCCACATACTGGCTGTGTGGGCTTGTAAAACTTACCTGTCCTCAGAGGCCATTTCCTTATCTGAAATAATAGTAGCTATCACTTATTGTATGTTTCTCATAAAACAGGTACTGTAGGTCATGTATGTGCATAAATTTAATTTTAATAGATAAAAATTGGATATAACATCGATCTCAAAAGTGTGTTACAGTCCTTTTTTTTAAAAAATATATTTTATTGATATTTTACAGAGAGGAAGGGAGAGAGACAGAGAGCTAGAAACGTCAATGAGAGAGAAACATTGACCAGCTGCCTCTTGCACACCCCCTACTGGGATGTGCCCGCAACCAACGTACATGTCCCTGACCGGAATCGAACCTGGGACCTTTCAGTCCACAGACTGACGCTCTACCACTGAGCCAAACCGGTTTCGGCAAGTGTGTTACAGTCCTTAATGGAAGGAACATATAAAAGCACTTACATGTACCTGGGATGTATGTGCAATATAGTAATGTAGTAAAAGCCCAATAAAAAATAATCTGTAAGAGTAGTCATTATTTCCTGAGCACTTAATATGAACCAAGGCATTGGCTGAGGCTCTATTTTCCCCCAGGTTCTCACAATAACCCTAAGAGCACGGCCCAGTATTATATCACATTTGACAATGGAGAAAACTGTGGTTGAGAGAGGATAAACAATTTTTTTAAGGTCAAAAAATGAATACATGTCTTCAGGCTGGGAGACCAACCCAATGCACACTGGCTCTGCTTCCTCCCTCCTTATTGCCATGCTGCACTAGTTGCAGCCAAGTTGGGAGACACAGAGGAGGGTGATAGAACAGGCAAGCTCTGACCTAGATTCGCTCCTCTACAGGCAGCAGGGTTGTGGCCTAGCAGAACCGTCTGAGGGCCAAGCAACTTTAAACCAAATCCCTAAACAAATCAGGAGAGGTTTAAGACTCGCCTTAAAGCAATACACATTTCAATGAAAAACAACCCAATTTCGTATGCTGAGTGTGCCTCTTGTACATACAGACTTAACAGGCAAAATCTGGAAAGACTAGCAAAATCTCTAAGTGTCATCTTAATTATCCAAATCATTTTTGGGGGACATAATTTCTTCTTTGTAACTTTGCGAAATTGCCTAACTCTACTCAGAAACTGTACACTACGATGAGAGAGCAGAAAATGTGCCCAAATTTTGGTAATCTATAATACCCCCTCAGTACAATGCTTCCAGAACATAGTTATTCCAGAAATGTCTATGGAAACTAAAACACACAAGCAGTTGAAAATTATTAGGCAATGTTGTTGATTGACCACCGCAATAATTACAACATATGGTCATAGTAACATAGAATGATGTCGGGATATAATTCAGGAATGCTTGATGAGATGGGTAATCAATAAATGATAATTATTATTTCAAATATTAAGCCCATTATATGGATAAAAAAAAATTGAAGCTTAAAGGTTAAGTAATTGGTAGAATAGGCATCAACTTTAGATGGGAGGCTGCTTTTACCTCCCCTCATTGCAAAGCCTCAAGAGTTAAGTTCCTAACATATTCCCATGTGACATCTGAGGGATCAGCAAAACTTTTTGAATCTTTGTATCCTTGTCGGTAAAATAAGGTGCTACATCCCTTTCTCCCCCCACAGGCACCTATCTCCTAAACTCCAAGGGGCCCCAAGAGACTTGTAACCAGGAGAGCAAAGGGCAGTAGCAGCTCGTCCCAGGCAAACCCCCTGACCCTGTCCCCAGGGCTCCTTTTCTCTGACTTCCCAGTGAGCCAAAGAATCCCAACCTAGGCTCTCCTGTTGCTTCTCCTATGCCCTTCCTTGTTTCACTGTCCTACGTGTATTTGGTGCAGCCAATAAATTTTTGCTTGCTTTCCTACAATGTCCTTGATTGAAATCTTTTCTTAGATATTTGATGATAGCTAGCTGGGCCTTCTTCTGACAATCAAGGTGTTGGAGGTGTTTCATCAGAGAAAACATTCCCCATTTCCCAAGGAGCCTTGAAATCAGCCCTTCCAGGATGAAATCTCCATCTCCCTTCCAGGGCGGAGTGGGATGGAACAAGTCCTGGGCCAAAGGTGGAAAGTCCAACATACAATTACTGCTAGAATGTGCTTCAGACAGAACAGGCGTGGAGATAAATTCCAGAAAACACTGATAAGTAGCCTCCATGAGATTTCATCAGTCTCCATTCTATTGAGTTAGAATCCATTCTGATTAAATAGTACCATGCTCTTCTGATCATTAAATATCTTGAATTATTTCTGGTTTTATCACATTTCTTTATCAAGTGATCATTAAAACTGACATCAAAGTTAAAATGCTTTGAAAGAAAAAAACATACTTACGGAAGCTCAGCAAGACTCTCATATCCTCCCAAGCTCTCAGCCAGAGTAAATAACTATAGCAAAGAAAATATTAATTTAGAGCTTCCACCAAAATAAAAAAAATGAATATCTAAAAGTAAATGTTTTAAATCAAATGGCCCTGGGACAGAGGATAGGAAATAGTGATTATGATAACTGGCCAAGAAAGTCAGAGAAAAAAATGAGAATAGAATACATAACAATGATTTCATTAACCAGACATTTTATGTATAAACTTTCACAACATTAAAAGTTGATAAAGGTGAATCTCCTATACCTTCCTAATTAATCTGAGCTCTAAAACCTCAGAATTACTACATTTGAGACCTAGCTCTGTGGTTATGTTAGGGGCACAAAGAATATTGGGGACTAGTTATGGTTATGGGAAATATTAACCATGCTCTGTTAACCATGATTGCCTTATTCTGGTTAAAGAAAGGACAGTCTACTCTGGCTGGGAACTGTATGTCCCTGGGACCTGGGAGCCAACCTTGGACCAGGCAGACAATCTTGGAATGCAGTCCATTCTCATTCAAGACCTGCCTATTATCATGGAGGGACTAACAACCTTGTTGCCCAAACAACGGAGTCCCATCCCTCACTTCCTACTTTCCCATTCCTGTAATCCCTACTTCCCCATGTAATCCCTGTCCTACACTATATAAGTAGTTGGTTTATTGGGGGCTGTAGAGCAGATTTTTGTGGATGATTCAACCCTTTCTCTGCTTAACTGGCTCAAGTAGTTATGGGTACTGTAGACCCATTGATTGTCCGGTTACAGTTACCCTTTAAAGAAAAATATCTAAATGTTTAAGCACTTATTTATTAGTATGCATCACTTATTAAATTAATACACCCATTAAACTGCCCCCTGGAATAGAAGAAAGAGTATTTAGTGTTCTAGTAGCAAAGAATTTTATAAATATTTTAAAAATTATTCTCACAGCCATATTAAATTAAATACACACTACTATTTTTCTGATTTCAGAGATGGACAAGTAGGGCTTTGATGAATCTGTTAGCACCCTATTCTTTATACCAATAGTATTTATTTTTATTTCTTTTTTCTTTTTTTTATTAAGGCATTATATGTGTACATATCTTACCATTGCCCCCTCTACTCCCATACATGCCCTCCCTCCCCAGAGTTTTTCCTACATTGGTTTTGCTTATTTGCATGCATACAAGTCCTTTGGTTGATCTCTTATCTCCCCCATATCTCCCTCCCCTCCCCTCTGTAATTTGACATATACTGATAGTATTTAAAACTCAGTCTACTGCATGAGGTTGACCAATGAAAGCTCAGTGTGTGGTTATGAAGGACTCTCCTTGGGCCCCTGAGAACTTGCTGCCCCAGTGCAATCAGACACAGGCCTCCCTTCCCTCAATCCAGGCAGGTGCAGCCTGGGAGGCCACAGGGTTTGGAAAGCCATTTTTGGGCTGGGCTCCAGCATAGGCTCGGGCATTGCACTAACAGCATCTTACTTTGAGGTCTCACATAATATTTCATTTGGAAAAGGGGTTTACTTTTAAATAAACTTGAAAACCTATGCGCATCCCATCTCTCTCAAATTGATGGCAGTCTCTGGAGAGCTAAATATAATAAATACACATATTCAGATTATCTGCTACCGCACCAAAGCCATTTTCTAACCCGATGCATTTCATGATAAAGAGGTTTGTAGGTGTGATCTGCAGGTACAAAAACATTTATCTGAGTTGGATGCAAGTGAGAAATAATAAACTGCTGTAAAAAAGACCTTACCTCTAAAATTTAATCACTTGCTTTGAAAGCTTACCTTGAGGTTCTTGAGGAAAGCCTCAGCGTGCTGAAGAGCACCCTTAATATAAAAGGTGATCATCCCCGGGCAACCTGTGCACTGACGCTTTGCCAGCTCATGCTGAGGATGAGAGGGCAGCCCTGTAATAAAGTCTTATTTTAGAGTCAAACAAGTAATTTCGAAACAAAACAAAAAAATCAGTTTGCTCAAGTCAACTACCAATAAGCCTAATCGTGAGCTTTCCCAATGGTCTCAGCGGGCTGCTTGTTCTGGGCCCCGTCTTTCTCTCCCTGGCTTCCTTTCTATCGCTTTCCTTTGCTCTCCATGCTCTAGCCACACCAGCTTTCTTTACACCGGAAGTACCACACTCTATTTCACCTCAAGCAGAGGGTTAATTTGAAACACAGACAGATAGGGCAGGGGTCCAGGGAAAGCAAAGGCAGGTGAACATAGGCAGGGGCAGACACAGCAGTTTGAGCCAGCCTCACCACAGGAACCAACCGAGCAGAAATTATAAAATGTTTCTGGACTCAAAAGCGGGAGGCATGGGAGAACAGGGGAGGGCCTGCAACAATAAGGTGAACTGACGTATAGAAACAGGAAAGGTTCAGCATAGGGACAGAGAAAGAACACATAGAAACAGGGAAAGTTCAGGTTTGTTGCTGGGCAAGAACAACTAAGGGAATCAATCAGGTGATGACTTGGATAGCTATAGAAGCAGGCTTGTAGCAAATATATACCCCTGGACTACAAGGCTTGAGGGGGCCTTGTAGCCCATTATTGCGCCCCCACTTCCCGTGAGGGGAGTCTGAATCTGCTTGTAATACATTTTCCACACTTTTGCTTAAATCACTCACTGTCTGGTTATCATTAGGACCTTTGCCTGGGACATTCTCTACACTGACTGCCCTACCCCTTTTAATTACATCCTTCTTTATTGTCCCGCTTAATATTTGTCTTATTCACCAACATAGTTCTGTCATAAACAGTTAGACAAACATGAGCAGAGCAAGGACGATGGGCCAGGTACACAGGTCACCAGAGCAGAAAGCCCAGGGTGGCTGCTAAAAGGACAATTGCAGGATAGGACGACGTCATCCTAGGATGACCTTTCTTCCCTAGCATATCGTTGGTCAAGCAGTTTGGATCCCCTGACCTTTTGTCCCTACAGATAACAACTAAGCCTCAGTTGTATATCAGCTTCCAGCCCAGAAAAACAGCAAAACCAGACAAGCAACACCAAGGCTGACCTCAAGGCCGGCTGTACTGGATAATGACCCCCTGCCCTGGCGCTGACCAGCCAATCAGTGGAGAAATTGACCCTGAAAGGACACACCTGGAGATCAGCTGAATATTCTGTTGAGATCTTCCCCTAAAATCTCTATCCTTAGCACCCTTAAGACAGAGAACCCAGCTCACTCTCCTACCGGGAGCATGCCCAGGCCTTTTCCCTTCCCCTCCCAACTCGTATCACCTTTAACTTCCTCACCCACAAGCTCCAAGGGCCCTTCCTTTGCTTCTATAACTTGTTTCTTCAGCCCATTTCTTCTATGAATTACTTCTACCTCTGTAATTTTCTAAGTAAATGTTCTCTTATAGTTTGAGTCTTGGCTCTGAGTTCTTTCCTAGCCTGAACTCACATACCAAGGTTGGTGAACCCAGGTCCAATCTGACCCACTAGTCTCACACATGGCGCCTGTCTCCGGGCTTCCAAACAGTTCCGTAAGAAATCCTTTTCTTGGCCTGGACCGGTTTGGCTCAATGGATAGAGCGTTGGCTTGGGACTGAAAGGTCCCAGGTTCGATTCCGGTCAAGGGCATGTACCTTGGTTGCGGGCATATCCCCAGTAGGGGGTGTGCAAGAGGCAGCTGATGGATGACTCTCTCTCATCGATGTTTCTAACTATCTCTCTCCCTTCCTCTCTGTACAAAATCAATAAAATATATTAAAAAAAAGAAAAGAAATCCTTTTCTTTTTTTTAATATATTTTATTGATTTTGTACAGAGAGGGCTTTTCTTTTTTTTTCTTTCTTTTTTTTCAAATATATTTTATTGATTTTGTACAGAGAGGAAGGGAGAGAGATAGAGAGTTAGAAACATCGATGAGAGAGAGTCATCGATCAGCTGCCTCTTGCACACCCCCTTACTGGGGATATGCCCGCAACCAAGGTACATGCCCTTGACTGGAATCGAACCCGGGACCTTTCAGTCCCCAAGCCAACGCTCTATCCATTGAGCCAAACCGGTTTCAGCAGAAATCCTTTTCTTTTGTTGATAATTGGATTCCAGTTGCTAGTACAAAGCTTGATCCTTAGTTGGAAATTAATATTTACTGAATGAACCTGAAATGCCTTGTCCAAGCCTTTTAACAAATGCTATTCATTCTTCAGTTCACAGCCCTTCCTTCATTCAAAATGTACACCTCTTTATGTGGGGTACATATAGGGCACTTACTAGCATAGATACAGGATGAGGCAAAAGTAGGTTTACAGTGACTCTATGGAAAAATAATATAATAATTAATAAATAATAATATAAGAATAAATTCTGTGTTTCATGTAGTCATGACTATAAACCTACTTTTGCCCACCTTGTATTTTTGCCTTGGCTTATTAAAGTTCTTTG